>NW_006408582.1:9250240-9254084 GCF_000296735.1 Chrysochloris asiatica | reverse complement strand
TCCGCGGGAGAAAGATTGAGGTTTTCTGCTCCCGTAAAGATTTACAGCCTCAGAAACCCTGTACAGGGTCACTATGAGTCGGAACCGACTCCACGGCACATAACAACAACAACTATTATTGTAGAGTTATCTATTTCTTCAATTCTTTTAGAGTTGATTTATCTATTTTGAGGCTCTTTCATTGGCAATACAGGTATTTATTATGGTTATATCCTCTTGCTCAATTGACCATTAATTACAAGATATTGTACTTCTTTGTTACTTATGCTGGTTTTTGCTTTAAAATCTATTTTATCAGAAATTGACATTGCCATTCCTGCCCATTTTTTATTGCCATTAGCTTGATATGTTTTTTCCATCCTTTGATTTTCAATCTATTTTTCCCCCCTAGAGTTTGTTGTTGTTGTTGTTAAGTGCCGTCGAGTCGGTTCCCCCTAGAGTTTAGGACTTTTTAATTTGTTCCAAAGTCGCTGAAGCAGAAACCATGATAAAACATCCTGCTTGCCTTTATAGCCCCCCAACTAAAACAAACAAACAAAAAAACTACTTGTAGGAAAAAAATTCAAATCCAGTCAAAAACACAGGGCAGCTCCCTTTGAAATGTGTTCCATAGGGTTTCTAAGTAGACCACAGGGCTACTGTCTCAGAATGTCCTCAGAAGGTGCTGTCATGATCCAGTAACAGAGTAAAAACCCCAGAGTCCTTGCTTTCAAATGGAAGAGAGAATAGACAGGCACGGAAGATCTACTCAAACTTTGTCTTCCTTTCTTGTGGCTTGTGATCTCCTCCTCTGCATCCCCGGAAGCCTCCTTGCCCTCCTTCCCGGCCTCTGCCACTAAATCCACCCTGGTCTCCTCTGCCATGGCTGCCTCTGCCTTCAAATCCTCCTTGGCCTCCACCGCATCCTCCGAAGCCACCTTCACCCTTAGGCTTGGCCTAGTCCAAGGTAACTTTGTTTCCATCAATTTCCCCATCCTCCCTGGTCTCCTTGGCGGCTTTAGCATCTTCCTCACTGTTGAAGTCTACAAACCCAAACCCTTTGGAGAAGCCTGTTTCCCGGTCTGTGACTATCCTGGTGCAAGCAGAACCATCAAATGACTCCTTCAATGTTTCCTCAGTTGTGTCCTCAGACAGACCTTTGACAAAAAGTGTTTTGGAGAGCTGGCTTCTCACAGTAGGAGATCCCCTGGATCCTTACAATTCCAGCCTGATGGCTCTGCCCTCAATTTCTTTCTCTTTTATTATAAGAATTTAAAGCTTCTTAAGCATCTTCACATAACACAAATTCTATAAATGCGTACCCACTAGATTTGCCATTCTGTTTCTGAGGCACCTTGATAGCAGTTGCCTTCTCAAACACTTCTTGGAGAGTTTCTTCTGTTGCACTGTAGTTACTTAAAACCAGTGTTTTTTGATTCATCGCTCCAGGTGTGGTCTTCCCACCTCAGTGGTCTTGATTTTGACCTTTCTTCCAGTGTAGTACAAAGCTATAGAACCGCCATCCATCTCTGTTCCTTGCATTTCTTTAAAGGTTTTCTCAGCATCAGCTTCTGTTTTGAATTCAAGATAAGCAATCTCTTTATTCTTTCCATCTTTGCTGACTAATCTGATCTCCACGGTATCTTCAAACACTTCTTTTAATTCATCCTGAGTGACTTTGTAAGGCAAGTTTTTGGCTAAACGTGTTCTGGAATCTCAGTCTTTCGTACTGTCTTTTCCCTTTGGTCTCTCTAGTTTAATTTCATTACCAAAGACCTTTAAACCAGTGAGTTCCAAGGCTTTTTCCAGGTCTTCAGCAGATTCAAAATCCACATAGCCAAATTCCCTAGTCATACCAGTTCTGACGCCCATGACAACAAGATCATTTTTAGCAAAAAGGTCACTGAGACCAGTTTTAAATTCTGAGCAGACTTGTTACAATTCAGATTTCCAACGAATAGATTGAAAGCTGTAGTTGGTTCTACGGCTTCCACTTTCTGCTTCTTGGCTTCTGGAGCTGCTTTCTGTTTGTCCACTTTCTTCTTTTGTTTTCCAGGTACTTCTTTGACAGGTTCTTCCTCCTCTTCACCATCATCCTCATCTTCCTCCTCGTCGTCCTCTTCCTCATCATCATCGTCATGATCTTCCTCATCATCGTCATCCTCAGCCACACTCTTGGCTTTCACAGGAAGTACCTTGGCAGGAGCTTTCTTATCCTTTACCAGAATAGTGTCCATGGCCTCTTCTTCAGAGTCATCTTCTTCATCCTCCTCATCATCTTCATCATCATCCTCATCATCCTCATCCTCATTATCAAATTGAGGGGCAGCTGCTCCTTTCGTCATGATGGGCTCAAAATTATCCTCATCCTCATCATCTTCCTCACTGTCTTCCTCATTCCTTGTTGCTCTCTTCCTTCTTGGCATTCCTGCCATTCTTTGCCCCTTTGACTGGAGGAGCAGCTCCCTTCTTACCGGAGGTCATGACCTCTGCTTTGCCTGTGGTGGCTCCCTTCTTACCAGGCTGCTGTAACTGTCTTCTTAGCTGGTGTGGTGGCTGCCTTTTTGCCAGGGGTGACAGCTTCTTTCTTGGAGGGTGTGGCAACCAACTTTTTTGTGGGGGAAACCACCACCTTCTTTGATGACAGTGTGATATTCTTCTTGCCTTTTTTCTGAGGAATGACAACCTCTTCTTCACTGCTTTCTTCTTCTTCTTCATCTTCTGACAGTTCCTCATTCTCACTGTCTTCTTCTACCTGTTTAGGGGGAGAAGCCAGCTTCTTGGAATCACTGATTTTTCCCGGCTTTCGCGAGCTTCCCCATGATGGCGATTGGAGACAGCAGAGGATGTGGCGGAGGAGTGGTGCAGATGAGACTATGGGAACACGACATCCACTGTGGGTGCTGAAGAGGCTGGAGCGCACACACTTAGCTACCAGCTAGAGCTCGAGACTTGACTTTCAATCTATTTTTGTCTTTGTGTGTAAGATGTGTCTGTTGTAGGCAGCATATTCAAAGATCCTGTTTCTTTATCATTCTGCTACTCTTTCTCTTGACTGGCATATTTACTCCTTTGATATTCAGTCTAATTATCTATCAATAGATATGAATTGATTGTAGTCGTTTTGCTATGTATCTTTTTGCGGGGCTGCTGGTTTCTTTGTTAATACATAATTTTCTGTGTTGAGCTCATTTTGTGCATTTTTTTGTCAATTTTTTTTCATTGCTGCTGCTTTAATGTTTGCTAAATCTTCATGGATTTCCTTTTTCTTGATTTGATGTGAAAGTGTGTCAATTTTCTTGAGGCTACCCTGTGATTTTTTTCATTTTTCCTCAGTTTAAAACAGTCTTATCTGAAATCTACTTGACTTCCTCACTATTTGGAAATTCTGTAACATAGACCCTCTTTTTTCTTTGCTATCTCTGGTTCCCTATCTTCCAGCTTCTAGGTTTGTTTTACTTTGTATACTTTTATTGTATTGGGTCATGTTGCCTTGTATGTGAATTTCAGGTTGTTGTCTGCTGTTGTTTATTCTCTGTCCTAAGGAATCTCTTAAGTATTTTTTGTAAAGTTGGTCTGGTTATTACAATTTCCATTAATTTCTGTTGTCTGTAAATGTCCTAATTTCACAGTTGTATTTAAGGAACAGTTTTTCTGGGTATATGTTTCCTGGTTGGCATTTCTCCCCCAAGTTTCTATATGTCATTCCATTGCCTTCTTGCCTTCATGGTTTCTGCTGAGAAATCAGAGCTTAGTCTTAGTGGCTGTCCTATGTAAGTAACTTTTCCCTTTTTTGAGCTGCTCTCAGAATTCTTTCCTTGTCTTTGATTATACAGTTTGATCATGATCTGTCTTGGTGATTTTC
>NW_006408582.1:9224968-9230343 GCF_000296735.1 Chrysochloris asiatica | reverse complement strand
CAGCGAGATGGATTGGCAAAGTGACAGCATCAATGGACTCAAGCATGGCAACAATAGTGAAGTTGGTCCAGGATCAGGCAGTGTTTCTTTCTGCTATGCATAAGGTCACTTTGAATCGGTACCGACTTGATGGCACCTAACAACAACAACTTCATCTTTTGGATAGTTCAGTTTTCCTCAATGTTGACATGCCCCAAACCAGATTCCTGATCTTGACCCCAATCCTGGTCTCCTTTCAACATCCCCTGTCTTTGTGAATGTCACCCCAAAGTCACTCTTCACAACTCCTCCATCTTCTCCTTACCCAAATCCTGTCAACTGGGTCCCCCAAATATTTTTCAAACCCATACATCTCTCTCCATGGCCACTACCACCAACTAAAACAATAACAACTAGCTCCGGTTATCTTTTCTCACCTGAACAGCTGTAAACAATACAATAGAGTGACCTCTCTTCATGTCACCTCCCTGCTTCTGGTCCTTGCTTCTTCATAACCCCCTTCACTCTCTACTCCACTCACACCAGCCTTATTTACTCCCTCATAATTTCCTTATCTCCTCCAGCGAGCCATAGGGCCTTTTGTATATGCAGTTTCCTCCTGCTAGGATCCTTTTTCATTATTTCTATTCCTAGAGAACTCCTACTCAGTATTCATGTCTCAGCTCAAGCATTACAAGGAAGCTCTAGCTGACTCCCTGCCTGGGACAAATCTCCAGGAGGCAGTACAAGCTCTCTCTCCTGTGAAGCGACTTACAATTTTCTACTGCTGTGTCATTTGCTTCGTGCCTGTTTCATAACCTCACTGTGAACAACATGAGTTCAGGGAGTTTTACCCTCAAGTCCTGGTGTGGCACTGCAGGATAATGCACTACACTGCAAGATCAGTTTGAACAGCAAGGTCAGTGGTTCAAAAACCACCAGTTGCTCCTAGGAAACCCTAGACAGGGTTGCTACCAGTTGTAACTGACTTGATGGCACTTAACAAAAACAGCATTTTATATGGTAAAGGGGCCTTGGTGGCACTGGACTGCTAATCACAAGGTTAGCAGTTCTAATCCACCAGCTGCTCCGTGGGAGAAAGAAGACTCTATCTGTCCCCATATCGATTTACAGAAACCCTATACAGGGTTACTGTGAGTTGAAATCGACTCAGTGGCAGTGGGTTGGGTTTGGTTTAGTTTGATATAGTAAGAAGCACTGGTGGCTCAGTGGTTAAGCACTTGGCTGATAACTGAAATATCAGTGGTTCGAACCTACCACTGCTCCAATGTAGAAAAATGGGCCACTCCACTTCCATAAAGGTTACAGCCTTGGAAACCCTGTGGCCGTTCTCCTCTGTCCTATAGGGTTGATATGGGACAGAATCAATTGAACAACAAGCAAGCAATGTTGTCAGTTGCTTTTTGAAAAATACTCATAATAGGCAGTCAATAAGAATTTATTGAATGAATGAGTGACTAAATGAATCACTTTCATACACCTTCTGAAAAGATGACTAAGACTTTAGATTCAGAACTGTATCCTGCTGACTGCCTACGCAGACACTGACAATGTAATGTAGATTTTTTTTTTAAAAGCCTGAAAATAAGATTGGCTCTATAGCAGATGAATCCGATTAAATCAGACTGTGAAGATTGGCTTTTGCCTTTCTGGGAAAAGGTCCAGTACAATGAGATGTTTCTTTCTCCTGACACATAGCTATGCCTGATGTTCCACTTTCGTTTTACATCAGTACCGTTTCCTTAGAGGTTGAGGGAAGCTCTCAGCATTCCTGATATGAATTCTGGTCAGATTTTATTAAATTTGAGTTTCCACACTCCACCACATGACTGGCAGGACGGAAGTTCCTGAATCTGGCCCTGTCTGGTTCCTTTCACATATGGATGAGGAAGCCATTTAATGGGCACAGATGGAGACCTATATGTTTCCAAGGAACTCGCAGCCTGTCTTATGCAGAACAGGGCAGGTGTTAGAATGCCTGGACCGGAGACCATGTTGCTGAGTCATCTGCTCAAAGATTTAGAAGCAAACCCACTAAGAAGAGACTTGGGGAAACTGAAAAATGCTTTTGGTTGCTTGCTCATTCCATGGCCCCTTCTATCCTTACAGAAAGGGAAGGTCTAGCCCCTCTATACTATATGAGTCTTTTCTTTGGTCAAAGTTAAATGGACCATGGGGGCACCTGACTGGATGTGGTTAGGTGAGATTGGGGCTTTGGGGGCTGGCATTGAGACTCTTCTTGTTGGGATTAGACATGTAAATTGGAAGACCATGTGGATTTGGGGCTAGCACAATTATTTCTTTGACATGCAAGGAGAAGCAGGGTGAGCTGATATGCAGAGAGAGACAGACACATCAGCTAAAGTGCAAGAAGAAAGAGACAAGAGGAATTACATAAGCTTAGCCCTGACTTTCCAGTTTCTGGTTCCATTCCCTTAGGAGGCCTAACTGTAGCTTCCATCCTGATACTTCATGAGATACTCCTGTATCTTCAAGTAGATTCTCATTTTCTCTTGAGCACAAAATCCTTGACTAAAACAGGAAGAATGAGGGAAGGGGTATTTTGAGAGACATTTCAAAGGGAGGAATGCCAGTTCTCTAGACAGATTGGAAACAAGTGTGTGAAAAGGAGGAGGGCATTAGCATTTGCTGAAAGCCTCTGAATGCCTGGTGCTATGCTAGGAACCTAACATATACCTTTCCTCTTGGCAGAGCCCTCTACAACACATTTTTTTCTCCACATTTGACAGACAAGCAAATAGAGACCCAGAGAGGTTAAGTAATGTCTCAAGGTCACACAGCCAGTAATTAGCATGGAAGCTGATATGGAGCTAGCATTAAAGGGTAAGTGTAGTAGCTCCTGCCAAAAAAACGACTGACTAGCTGAGAACAAAACAGGATGGATGGACAGAATGACCATTGTTTCCCTACTCAGAGAAGCAGCAGCTTCCTGTTCTCTCTCCCCTGTTCTGGTTAATTCTGATTATCATCTGTTCACACTGCAGAATGCATCAAAGACATTGCTTCTGTGGAAAATTCCATGTCTACAGCTCATTTCCTCCTCTGACATGACAGGGGCAATTAACATTCTAACCTTCTTAGACAGATCTCTGTTTGACCCGTCACTCAGGCCAGGGGAAGTCTGTGCACCTAATTGAAGGGCTGGAACGTGTTTCTTATCAGGGATGCCAATGAGAAGAAGAAGGCAGTGGGAGGTCTCATTTCGGGTTGCAGAGTGGCAGTCTTTTTGCTTTTTCCTCTTGGTACCATGTCTGCAGGCTCCCACCCCAGGCAACACATTCTCTCAGGAGCCAGAGCTGGTGGTGCGAAGACTTGCCCTTCTGTATGCATGCACAAGTGTGGTTTCCATGGAAACATCACAGAAGGAGGACTTGAGAATCCTGGGCTCTTTGTGGCCTTGGATAAACAATGTGTTGGGTGTTCTTGAGAAGCCGAGAATCTTCTCTGTCTTCTCTGACACTGTTTACAAGGCCGTCTCCCCTACGGGCCACATACATGCAAATGCAGCAGAAATGAAAAATGAAGTCAATTCCATTTCAAAATACAGAAAAATAAACTGTGTATTTATTGAATAAATCAAGCATGTGTGAGTTTTAAAACTTGCTTCTGTCAAACTCATATACTAAGTATCTGAGGCCGAATTCTAACAGGAGACAGCTGAGTTCCTCTGGGTATTTGCAAGGACGTTGTTTTCATACCTACTGTTTAGCCATTGCTTGGTCTCACTGCCTCTGTTAGTATTACCCAAGCATTGGGGCACACAAATGATTTGCGGCAGACTACTAACCAGAGATTAGCAGTTCAAACCCACCCAGTGGCACCATGGAATAAAAAATCCTGTCAATCTGCTTCTGCAGATTGTTGTTGTGTGGTTGTTAAGTGCTGTCAAGTTGGTTCTGACTCATAGCAATGCTGTATAGGGCTTCTGAGGAGTGACTGGTGAGTTTGAACCACCGACCTTGCAGTTCAAACAGCCTTCTCGGTCCACTGCTTATCCTATAGCCAAGAAAACCTATGTAGCAGTTGTTTTCCATAACACATGAGTTTGCATTTTTGGTAGTGTAATGCTGTAGGATAATCACTGGACCACGAGGTTGGTTTGGACTGCAAAGTTGGTGGTTCAAACTCACCAGCTGCTCCTCAGAAACCCTATACAGGATTTCTATGTATCAGAACCAACTCAATGGCACTTAACAACAACAAACTCACACCATAGCTAGAGCAGCTTGCTCCTCAGCTAAGGGTTCATTCATTCATTCATAATTCCACAGGCATATGGAGCATCTAGTCAACACTGTGAACTGAGGATATAAAGACCATGTAAAGATCTCACAGCCTAGGGGTCAAGACTGGAAAAAGTATAAATTAAAGATGAATCCAGATCTGAGCCAGTAGCACTTTAAGCGGCTCCAGCCTCACATAGTAAAACTCAATCATCAAGATGTTTTTGTTTTTTCATTGTTGTTGTTAATGGTCAGCCCTTTATTTCCTGTCCCAGAGACTCTAAATGATTTGGTGGTGTGGCATTGTAAGATCAGCACTGAACTGTGAACCATAAAGTCAGCAGTTCAAATATACCAGTAGCTCCTTGGAAACACTATGTTGTTGATGTTAGGCATCAGCGATCAGTAACGACTCAGAACAACAGAATGAAACACTGCCCAGTCCTGGCCAATCTCATAAATGTTCGTACGCTGGAGCCCATAGCTGTGGCCACTATGCCAGTCCATATCATTGGGGTCTTCATCTTTTAAGCTGACCCTCAACTTTACCAAAGCTGATGTCCTTCTCCAGGGACTGGTCCCTCTTGTTAATATAATATGTCTGAAGTACAACAGACCAAGTCTGACCGTTCTGGTTTCTAAGAAGCATTCTGGCTATACTTCTTCCAATACAGATTTATTTTATTCTTCTGGCAGCCTGTGGTAATTTTGGTATTCTCTTTCAACACCATAATCCTGATGCGTCGATTCTTCTACAGTCATCTTTATTCACTATCCAAATTTCACAAACATATGAGATTATTGAAAATACCATGGCTTGAGTCAGGTGCACCTTAAGTTCTCAAACTGACATTTTTGCTCTTAAAGAGATCTTGTGCAGCACATTTGCCTAATGCAACACGTCCTTCGATTTCTTGACTACTGCTTCCATGAGTGTTGAGGATTTATCCAAGCAAAATGAAGTCTTTGACAACCTCAAATTTTCCCCCGTTTATGTGGATGTTGTTTATTGGTTGAATGATAAGGATTTTTGCTTTCTTTACATTGATATGCAACTCATACAAAAGGTTGTGGTTTTTCGAAGTGACTGGCTTACAAGGTTTCAAGAGGGAGCTTAGTTAAGAGTGTGGC
>NW_006408582.1:9214277-9215208 GCF_000296735.1 Chrysochloris asiatica | reverse complement strand
CTTCTAAGTATTCCTTTATATGTGGTTCAGAGTTCTGGAACCATCCCCTGAACCTGCTTGGTCGGGTATTCTGTGTTGTTGTTGGCAGAGCTCTCTGCTACACGTCCACCCAATCCGCCATCCTGTTTGTTCTCCTATCTGTAAACTTCTTAACACACTGTTTTGACATATGGAAACAAGTGGTAGGAATCCTCCTGTGGCACTATAGGATAAGCACTGGACTGCTAACCTAAAGGTCGGCAGTTCAAATTACCAGTGGCTCCTTGGAAATCCTATCCAGGGTTGCTATGAGTCAGAACTGACTTGCAACAAAGAAAGTAGTCTTCACTGTCTTCCCCTGCTTCCCCTCTCCCCCACACACCTTATTGCTACTTGTTTGCCTGGCCCATCAGACTTGGAACTGCTGTTAACTGGGACCTTGCATTACTTGTCATTCTGTGCCTTCTTTCTACTAGCAGAAAGAGTTTGATTCATCAGCACCCCCTATCAACCATCCCGTGGCAGATTGCTTTCTGAATTTTAGCATTTCTGCATAAGGCTAGCCAATGGGTGTAGTTCCTTTAAGAGAATGCCAAGAAGTCCTTGTAAAGTGTGAGGATGGTGCACAGACTGTGTTAAGAAAGTAAGTCCACCTAGCACAAGTAAGCTGTCCTCCTTGGTGAATCAAAGTGAATTGAAGCTTTTGTTGCTGTTGTGAGCTCCAGTTGGTTTCAACTCATAGGGACCCTGTACTGGGTTTCTGAGGAGCAGCTGGTTGATTTGAACCACTGATCTTGTGGTTAGCTGTCCAGTGTTTATCCTATAGTGCCATGCCAGGACTCCTTTATGTTCCTTGAAATCTCTGAAAAGGAATCATGGTAGCACAGTGCTAGGATGCTAACCGAAAGGTTAGCTATTCAAACCCAGTGGTCACTTTGCAGCAGAAAGATGT
>NW_006408582.1:9211690-9213632 GCF_000296735.1 Chrysochloris asiatica | reverse complement strand
AATTCTCTAAACAATTTGTCTGCTGCACTTCCCTTTGTAGTGGTTATCAGCCTATTTACAAGGCCTTCAACTCAACAAATACAGATGCATTATTTTTAAGAAAAAGAAAAGGCTGCCTTGAAGATTATTACTGAAAGGGTGTTATTGTTGGGACAGGGCTGGCCGCGTGATTCCTCAGCACAGGCAGCCTCTTAGGAGGTGCAATTGGAGCTACGTCTTCGGCTCCCAAATATCTCTTCTCACCAGCTGTTATAGTGCCTGAAATTCCAAAATTAGAATATTGCTCTTTTGTTGTACTTACTAAAATGTCTATGTTCCTATCAACTGCAATTAGTTGTCATGGGATGACCCTTAGGGTCTGCCTGGGCCCCTGGGATTACATGGGAGCCAGGACAGGTTTGCTGACTCTGTCCCTTTCTTTAATATCATTGTTTGCTGTGAACCTGAACCAGCAGCCAGTTGAGAGAACCATCCTGAGGAAACCAGAGGCTTTATCAGAAGGGGATGATGCTGATACCCAAACCCCCAAACCAAACCCACCACCAGTGAGTCAAGTCCCTATAGGGCAGAGTAGAACTACTCCACAGGGTTTCCAGGACTGAAAATCTTTATGGGAGCTGAAGATTTCATCCTCTCCCATGTTTAACCTATGGTGCCACCAGGGCTCCTTGATGCCAATACAGGGCAGAATCATTCCAGAGACAGAACTGTTGAAAGCGACCTGTTCTTCTGCTTAATGTTTCAGGGACTGAACTGCATGGAGGCAATGGATGAGTGTCTTGTGGCCAGCAAGACAGATACCGAGAGCACTGGCCAGGATGGAGGAGACAAAAGAGGCACTCTACCTGAGGCCTCAAATCAGAGGGGATTGGACCTGGAGCAGGCAGAGAAAGGTAGGGGATGGTTTTCAGGGAAGCTATAACTTGAGGTTTAGGCAGTTGTGACCTCCTCCTGGGCTGAGACCTGAAAATAGCAGACCCAAATAGCATTGTAAATTTCCTGGACTGTAGCCCCATTTGCTTCCATGGACACTTTCTTCCATAGAATATTAAAATTCTATTTTAAAACTATGTTGGAATTAAGGTGAATATAGTCTAGGGAATGCAGTGATTCTGTATGATAAGCACTGGGCTGCGAACCAAAAGGCCAGCAGTTCAAGCCCACCAGCTGCTCTGAGAGAGAAATATGAGACTTTCTGCTCTTGCAAAGTTTTACAGCCTCAGAAACCCTACACAGGGTCACTATGAGTTATAATTTATCAATAGCACTTATCAACAACAATCTAAGCTGGGTTTATTATTATATATTCATTAATACTGGAGTCCTGGTGTGGCACTGTGGGTTAATGCGCTGGACTGTAATGTCAGTTTGAACTGTAAAGTCAGCGGTTCAAGCTCACAAGCCGCTCCTCAGAAACTCTATACAGGGTTGCTATGGGTCAGAACTGACTCAAAAACAGTTATCAACAACAACACATTCATTAATATTGCATTTATGTTTTTCTTTTGATTCTAAAAGAAATGAAAATGGAAACATCTCGGTAAACCCTAAGCACTATGCCTACTGTGACTAACAGATGAGTTGGCCTTGCTCCTCTAGATATTTCATGGAAGAAACTGGGCTCCCTGGAGCAGCTGAGGACAGATCACAGAATGGAAAATGGGAAGGTGCATTCATTTCCTATCGCTACTGTAACAAAGTACCATAAATCAATGGCTTAACACAACAGAAATGTATTGACTCACAGTTCTGAAACCAACTTGTCAGTAGGGCCATGCTTTCTCTGAAGGCTCTAGAGCAGGGGTGGGGAACATCCAGGACTCAGGCAGTATGTTGTTGTTGTTAAATGCCATTGAGTTGGACCCTGTATAGGGTTTCCAAGGGGTAGCTAATGAGTTTGAACTGCTGACCTTGAGGTTTAAACTGACCTTCCAGTCCAGCA
>NW_006408582.1:9201831-9208460 GCF_000296735.1 Chrysochloris asiatica | reverse complement strand
ACTATATCTGACAGTGTTTCTCTGCTATTCATAAGGTTTTCAGTGACTAAATATTTGGAAGTAGTTCATCACACCTTCTTCCTAGTCTGTCTTCGTTTGGAGGCTCATCTGAAACCTGTGCACCATGGGTGACCCTGCTGGTATTTAAAATACCGGTGGCATAGCTTTCAGAATCTCAGCAACTCACAAGCCACCACAGTACGACAAACTGACAGATGAGTGGTAGAGCCATCACATTAGGGGTGAGTTAATTAAATGTTTGACCAAGTATAGCAGGCTAATTTTTAAGTTAATAATTTTGCATGGCCTGCAAATAATGTTAAAAATTTTGGTAGAATAAAGGTCCCCCACCCCTGCTCTAGAGGAAGAAACTTCCTTGCATTTTTCTAGTTTTAGTGGTTCCTGGCAGTCCTTGGAGCTCCTTGGTTTGTAGATACTCCAGTCTCTGACTCTTCCCTGTTTGTCTGTAGATACTCCAGTCTCTGCACATGGCACTCTTCCCTGTTTGTCTGTGTTTCTTCTCCTTTTATAAGGGTATTATTTTAGATTGGATTACTACCCATTCTACTTGAATATGACCTCAAGTTTTCAAATACTTGATTCCGAACCAAGGTCACTTTTATAAGTGCAAGGAGTTAGTATTTCAGCATGCCTTTTGGGGGACACAATTTAATCTACAACAAAGGGAAGGACAAGTTTTGGCAATGCCATTTCATATTGACGCTCTCAATTGTCCCCTAATTATGGCAATCAGTTTGATGTTTGGGGGCAACTCTTAAAAACTGTCTGGGGCTATCTTTGTGGTACATGAACTAATATCTACTCTACCTGTGAAGTGAATAGTATCTTGGTTCAAGCCTTAGAGAGATCATCACAAGACATAAAAAACTGGTCTCTCCAATTCTGTTTTACAAATTTAACTTCTTCCAAATACAACAGTGTGACTATATGTTAAATGTAGATAGGAAATTGGAGGGACCCCCATCAAAATATGGAGGATAAACTAACTTACAACTTGGAGTTTCTGATTTCATCTTGTCCAGTGGTCTAATTGATAAAATAATGTTGTTGTTAAGTGCTGTCGAGTCAATTCCAACCCATTGTGACCCCGTAAAGGGTTTCTGAGGCTGTAAATCTTTATGGGATTAGAAAGCCTCATTTTTCTTCTATGGAATCACTGGTAGTATTGAACTGCTGACCTTGAGGTTAGCAGCCCAACTTGTAACCATTATGCTACCAGAGCTACCACCAAACTCTGGGAAACTTCTGCTTCAAACCCAAATTACCTAGATGAGGTATGCATTTGTTCCTTTTCCATCTTTACTCTTCCTAGTCTGCAGAGGAGCTCTAAGTAAAGCAAGCATATGCCTAGCAATCAGATGTAGATAAGGTAGGTGGGGCTTCTAGTTCAGTGAGTTGGGGACACCCATCTCTATTTCACACATATTCTTCTTCAAAAAACATAAGCAGGAATTGGGTTTCAAAGTTTTGCTGGAATGATTTAGCACTGTTTGTAATTAATACCAGCCTCTTTTATTACTAACAATGCTGCACTTGCGCATTGCTCTTCTGAATTTGCTTCATCTTCAAAGAGTTGTCAGAGCCAGAGGTTTTTACTGTCTCATGAGAGAAAATCACTTCCTGTAGTTCAATATTCCTCTCATTCCCAAATTATAACAGGTTCTTGGTTATAAGCAACATATATCATCTCTGGATAATTTTAGAAGCAAGGGGATTGGCTAAAGGATACTGGGCAGCTTATTGACTAGAAAGCTGGTGAACTGGGCTCAAAGGCTGTATGGCCAGAAATACAGATCATGCTGCAGCCATATTTGTCCACCCTTGCTAGTGGTGCTGGGCACTGGCACCTCAAAGGACACTCTCATACTGTATGTTAGATATTACCTCCTCTGTCCCTAAAAACTACTTCTAGAACCTCCCTGCCATCCCCATCCATTGGTAGCACAGAAACATCATTTTTATCAGATTCTCTATGGTCTCTGAGTACAAAGTTTAAAAGCATCTACATGTAAAGGCTTTCTCAGGTATTGATGATAGTTTATGATTAGCTGTGAATTTCAATAGCTACTTCATGACCTGTGAAAACTTAACTCTGCTAGTTGGATCAGCTGGGAAGTAGGCATTGAGAGGAGTTTAGGATGTCAAGTGTTTATTGGGAGTAACAGTTGTGAAAGGAAATGGCAGAGAGCAGGATGGGACAGGGGGAGCAGTCAGAACACAATACAGATCTGATAAAGTTTCTGCCGTTCCAACAGGGAGTTCTGGACCTCTGTTAGGTCAGTGGTGGTAGAAAATGGCCAGGCACTTGTGCTACTTACCGTCTTGCTCAGTCATTGTTTGGGGCCACTCCTGAAAAAAAATGTGTTCTTGGCTTTAAAGCTGTCGTGGATCTGGAGGCATTAACAACTGGAGTCTATCTACTAACCACATGCTTGGCAGGTGGGTAAGGTAAATATTTTCTTGAAGGAGAATCTGAATAGCACATCTCTATTCCTACCACACTGGCTTTGTTCCAAAGCAAAGGGAATCAGTCCCTAAAAGATGTGGGTCTTACATAGCCAAGTCTCAGAGTCTACATTAATTTCAGGCAGTACTGCGTCCGTGGGTGGAAGCATCTTTACAGTAGCAGTACATGACAATATCATGCAACAAATGGCTATATTAGTTCTCTGATTCTATGTGTACTACTTTCGCTTCCCCAAGAAGATTGTTGACTCTCCAAAGCTATACAGTGTGTCTAACTTCTTTAGCATCCCCAACAGAGTCTCGTCTGGGGCAGAGTACAGAGAGCTGGGAAGCACACTTTCTGAGTCATCTAAGATGGTTTTTTCACCCTCTCTCCCCGACCCTGCCCCTAAGCACTGCAAGTTGAAGGCTCCATTATTAAACCACCGGCCCACTTTCAGGGAGAATTTCTGATAAATGCTTTGCTCCCCACCCCCATCACCAATCATTTATTGTTCTTGTCACAAATTGAAGAAAAAAGCAAGCTGTGCTTAGGAAAAAACTGCGACCCCAATCTTGACACCTCCCACACAGAAAAACACTTGACAACTGGTTCCCTTGGTAACTGACTTTCTTTGAAATAATTTCTTGTTTGGTGTGCCAGATCCCGCCTTGCTCTTCTTGGGAGTAATAGCCAGCATTGAAAATGAGTTAAGACAGACAAGGAGAGCATTTGCTGGCTTGGGAAGGTCATCCTGTGGATTCTACCTGGCATAGAGGGGCAGAGCTCAAGTGCTGTCCCCTCAGTTCACCAAGGAGTTAAGAAGATGACAAAAATGAAGTTTGAAAAAAAAAGCTGACAGCATCAACAGGATCTATTTAGAGCAACACAGTAGCGCAGAACTCTAAATTTGGAAAAGGGCCATGTTCACACATTCTAAGCAACAATCTCTGTCCTGAAAGCTGATGCTTTTCTTTTTGATGGTTCGTTGTCTGCCTTAGCACACGGGCAGAACTTTCCCTTCGGAGCACAGTTGTCTGCTGCCCCTTGTTCTTGTTGCCACTGACCAAGCTTGATTTCTCACTAGACTGCAGACACTCTCTGTGAGATGGAAACTCTAGAAAATCACCCTAAAGTCACTCTGTTGTATAGTCCTGTTCTGGGTGGGGTGGGCTCCAGCAAGCATGCCATTCACTTTACCATATGCAATGCCATTCTACCTTAATGTGCCCTTGGGTCTGTGTCCTCACCAGATACTCACAGCATTCTGTGACTAACTGACAGGGCTGGTCATCCATGTTTTACAGTTGCCAAATGGAGGCAAAGATAGGTACAAGAAATTCACCTTAGTGAAGTGTCCCTGCCTCTCCCATACACCCATCTTTGCCATATTTCAAATGTAGTGGGATCCTTTGAAGTTGCAATGCTACTGTACTCGTGTTTGTATATAAACCCATATACTCACACTCTCTCCTCCCTGTATACAGTTTACCCAGTTATTAAGATCTTGATGAACCAATATTGACACATTAGTAACTACAGTCCATAGTTTACATTAGGGTTTGCTCTTTGTGTTGTACAGTTCTACTGGTTTTTTAAAATGTATGTCACATGTTCACCATTACAGTAGCCTACAGGATAGTTTATTTCACTGAACTAAAAATATCTTGTGCTCCACCTATTTATTGCCTGTTTTCGTATCCCTGAACACTTGGAAATCACTGATCTTTGTAATGTCCCTATAATTTTGGTAGTGTGGTGGTTACGAATCGGGTTGCAAACCACAATGCCAGCAGTTCTAAACTACCAGCTGTTCTTAGGGAGAAAGATGAGGTTGTCTGCTCCCATAAAGATTTACAGCCTCAGAAACCCTGTACAGGGTTGCCATGAGTTGGAACCGACTCCACAGCACATAACAACAACAACAACATAATTTTGTTTAAAATACGTATATATATATATATACACACACACACACATCCACTTTGACATATAATATGCAACCTTTTCAGACAAGTTTCAGATAACTTGTGGTTATCGTTGCTATTAGGTACCTGTCAATTCGGTTCCAACTCATAGTGACTCTGTATAGGTTTTATGAGGAGCAGTTGCTGGGTTTGAACTGCTGACCTGGTGGTTCTGAGTTCAGTGTTGATCTTACAGCACCACACCAGGAGTCCTCTTTCTCTTAGCAATATGTATAGCAAACTGTATTTAAAGTTGTTCCATATCTTATGACCACCACTTTTCTATCAGTTTGTCATAATGTGGTAGCTTGCATGTTGCTGTGAAGCTGGAAGCTATGCCACCAGTACTTTACATACCAGCAGGGTCACCCATGGTGGACAAGTTTCAGATGAGGTTCTAGGTTAAGACAGATTAGGAGAAGCAGACTACTTCTGAATGTTTAGCCACTGAAAACCTTATGAATAAACTAAGTGTATAATTTGTTGAGTGTAAAGCTAATGATCTTGTCTGTTAACCTTCACTCAATTCACAATAAAAAGCTAAAAACAAAAAATCTTATGAATAGCACTGGAGGACTATGAGATAGCACCAGAATATAGAATGTTGACACATTATGAATAGCACCAGAACATTGTCAGAGATCGTGCCAGAAGATGAGCCTCTCAGCTTGGCAAGCACTCAAAATACAATTGCCTCCTCAAAGTAGAGTTGACCGTGATGATGTGAATGGATAAAAGCTTTCTGGACCTCATTTGCTGATGGGGCACAACTCAAAGTGAGGAGCAGTAGCTGTAAATATCCATTAATAGAACATGGAATGTACAAAGTATGAATCTAGGAAAATTGGAAGTTGTCAAAAATGAAATAGAACACATGCACACTGATATCCTAGGCATTCATGAGCCATTTTGAATCTGACAATCACATGGTTTACTATGCAGGGAATGACAAATTGAAGATGAATGGCATCACAGTCATTATCAAAAAGAACATTTCAAGATGTATCTTGAAGTTCAGTGCTGTCTGTGATAAGATAAATTCTATACACCTACAAGGAAGACCAGTTAATACCACTATTATTCAAATTTACACCCAAACACTCAAGCCAGTGATGATGAAATTGAAGAATTAAATCAACTTCTTCAGTTTGAAATTGATCAGAAATTCAATAAAGATGTATTAATAATTACTGGTGATTGGAATGCAGAAACAGGAAACAAAGAGGAAGGATCAGTCTTTGGAAAACAAGGCCTTGGTTATAGAAATGATGCTGGAGAACGCATCATAGAATTTTGCAAGGCCAATGACTTGTTCCTTGCAAATACCTTTTTAAAACAACATAGAAGACAACTATACACATGGACCTCACCAGATGGAATAAATAGAAATCAAATTGACTAAGATATGTGGGAAGAGATGATGGGAAAGCTCAATATCACCAGCCAAAAGAAGGCCAGTGCTAAATTGAGGAACAGACCACCAATTTCTCAAATACAAGTTCAGACAGAAACTGAAGAAAATTAAAACAAGTTCACAAGTACCAGAGTTTGACCCTGAATATGTCTCATCTGAATTTAGAGATCATCTGAAGAACAGATTTGATACATTAGACAGTAATGACTGAAGACCAGAAGACTTGTGAGATGACATCAAGAACATCATATAGGAAGAAAGCAAAAGGTCATTAAGAAGACAAGATAGAAGAAAATGACAAAAATGGATGTCAGAATAGACTGAAGCTTGCTCTCAAACATAGAGATGCTAAAGCTAATGGAAGAAATGAAAAAGTAAGTGAGCTGAAGAGAAAAGTTCAAAGGGCATGTTCGCCAGGAAGCCATCAAGGCAAGCAATCAAGTTCCTTCAGGACAAACTCCCCTCTAATTCTGAAACTCAAAGGAAACACATAAGCAGACATGTAAGTTTGCTGGTGCCCATGTTGATCTACTGGTGAGCGGAAGAGGGAGAAAAGCAGCAATGAAGAAATGGGCTGAGTTCAACCATGTTGCACAGACTCCCATGGACTCAGAGATGAGAGAGAAAAGAGGAAGGACTGGTTGGTCCAAAATATGAGATCTGGGGACATCTGAGCCTATAGACAAGGACATAGCCACAGAGGTCTAGAGCTGGATGATATGAAGTGAGAGGGATCGCACAAGAACACCCAAAGTTGCAGAGAGTACCCATTTGACCTAGC
>NW_006408582.1:9199445-9200843 GCF_000296735.1 Chrysochloris asiatica | reverse complement strand
GCAGTTCAAGAAGACAAAGTCATATATTATAATGAAATGTGCAAAGACTTTTCTCAAGCTGAAAGAACTGAAGAAAAAAATTCAAGCCTCAACTTGAAATCCTAAAGGATTCTTTGGATAAAATGTTGAATGACAGATAAAGCATCAAAAGAAGATGGAAAGAATACACAGAGTCATTGTACCAAAAAGAAATGTATACAGTTCAGTCATTTCAAGAAATAGCATATGATCAAGAGCCAATGGTACTGAAGGAAGAAGACAAAGGTACACTGAGGGCATTGGCAAAGAACAAGGCTCCAAGTATTAATGGACTACAAATTGAAATATTTTAACAAACTGGAGGCATTCACTCATCTATGCCAAGAAATTTGAAGACAGTTACCTGATCATCTGATTGGAAGAGATCCATATTTGTGCCCATTCCAAAGACAGGTGACCTAATGGAATGCAGAAATCACCAGACAATATCATTAATATTACATGCAATTAAATTTTTGCTAAAGGTAATTTTAAAATGGCTGTAACAGTACATCGACAGGGAAGGCCAGAGGTTCAAGTCGGATTCAGAAGAGGACTTGGAACTACAGATATCATTGCTGACATCAGATGGATTTTGAGTGAAAGCACAGCACACCAGAAAGATGTTTACCTGTGTTTTACGGACTATGTATAGGCTTTTGACAGTGTGGATAATGAAAAATATTGACAACATTGTGGAGAATAAGTATTCTGGAACACTTAACTGTGCTCCTGAGGAATTTGTACATAGACCAAGAGGCAATTATTCCAACAAAACAAGGGGACACTGAATGGTTTAAAATTAGGAAAGGTGTGTACCAGGGTTGTATCCTTTCACCATACTTATTTAATCTGTATGCTGAGCAAATAATCTGAGAAGATGCATTATATGACGAAGAACATGGCATCACAATTGGAGGAAGACTCATTAACAACCTGTGATATGCAGATGATACAGCCTTGCTTACTGAAAGTGAAGAGGACTTAAAATATCCACTGATGAAGATCAAAGACCTCAGCATTAAGTATGGGTTGCAATTCAATGAAAGAAAACAAAAATCCTCATCACCAGATCAATAACTAATATCATGATAAATAGAGAAAAGATTGAAGTTGTGAAAGGCTTCATTTTGCTTGGATCCACTATTAAGACTCATGGAAACAGCAGTCAAAAAAATCAAACAATATATTGCATTAGGTAAATCTGCTGCACAAGACCTCTTTAAAATGTTGATGAACAAAGATGTCAGTTTGAGAACTAACATGTGCCCGACCCAAGCCATGGTACTTTCAGCAGCCTCATCTACATATAAAAGTTGGACAGTGAATAAGGAAGACTATAGAAGAATTGATGAATTTGAGTTATGGTGTTAGAGAAAA
>NW_006408582.1:9192332-9198400 GCF_000296735.1 Chrysochloris asiatica | reverse complement strand
GGAACTGCTAGACAGCATCTAACAACAACATGTCTTATAATGGCTTGACACATCATTTCTTTTTATCACTGAATGATATTCTATTTTAGTGGGAATGTACCAGTTTTTCTATTCAATCCATTGAAGGACATCTTGATTGCTTCTAATTTTTGTCCATGAGATCTGTTGTGATGGCCCATCTTTCATTTCCAATATCAGCAATTTATGTCTTCTGTCTATTCCTCTTGGAATTTATTAATTTTATTGACTTTTTGCCAAAGAGCAAGTGTTTAGTTTCACTGATTTTCTCTATTGTCTTCCTTTTAAATTTTTTATTGGTTTTAGCCTAGATTTTTACTATTTGCATTCTTCTGCCTACTTTTGATTTAATTTGTTCTTCTTTTTTAGTGTCCTAAGGTTAATGCTTGAATTATTTATTTTAGATTTTTCTGTCGTTTTCTAATATATATATATATGTGGCACTGTGGGCTAATGCGTCAGACTGCAAAGTCATTTGAACTGCAAGGTCGATGGTTCAAGCTCACCAGCTGTCCTTGGAAACCCTATGCAGGGTCGCTATGGGTTGGAATCGACTCAACAGCACTTAATAACAACAAATATATATTGAGTGCTATAACTTTCCTTTTAAGCACTTTCTTGGCTCTGGCACAGGGAAGCGGTATCCAAGCAGAGGCAGTTTTCCCACTGTGTTAAGGAGAGGCTGAAGTGACTGGAATTTTCCAGGCAGAGGAGCAGGGATCTATGTAAAGGAAGGAGTTCCAGAGAGAAAATAGGGGTTTCCATGAGACTTAGCTTAAATATTTAGCTAACAAGGCATACGATAAAACTACATGATCAGGCACAGAAAACTACAGGGGAATTGAAAGCTGAATCATTCTCAGAGTTCACACAAACGTGGAAGATACTTGAGTCATGAATATTAGAGAAAGACTTCTTTGATTGAACATTTAAAAGGACTCCAGATTGAACACTCAGTAAGGACTCCAGAAGAGACATGCACAATAGTATGCTTAAATCTGTGACGCCCACTAATAATGCTTAAAGATAAGCCTTAAAGGGTTCCTACTACTTCACAATTAACTGACTCTCAGAACTAACTTTAACACTCTTAAAGAAAAGAACAAAATCCATTCATATAGATACATATATACACACACATACATAACTAACTCAATAACACAACAACATATATACATATCTATATGTAAAATTGTTTTAAGTTTATTGATTTATGCAATTGTGAGGTTTGGCTAAGCAAGTCTGAAGTTTATAAGGTAGGCAGTAAAGAAGGAGCGATCATAAGGAAATATAGGAGGAAGGAAAAGAAATATCAGAGCCAACTGCTGTTTGAATGAGATTAGCAACTGATTAGATATTGTAGAAGACAGGACTCATGAACCAGAAGATATAGAATAGAGGTGAATGAAAAAACAACCAAAGAGAAAAAAACACTGATTAAAATCACAGAGTAAAAGTGAATTGTGAAGCAATTTTACATGTATCTGGAGTTACTCAAGGAGGGAGGAAATAGAGAAAAAAAAAAAAAAAAAACTTTAAAGAAATAATGGCCCAAATGTTCCAAATTTCATGATAACTATGCAATTATAAATCCGAGACAGTCAATGATCCATAATGCACAAGATATATGAAGAATACTATGCACATGATAATGAAATTGCTTTAAACAAGTGACAAACAGAAAATCTGAAAAGAACCCAGAAGTAGAGGACATCTACCGATGAAAGAACAAAGATCACAATGAAAGCAGACTTTTCTTATTAGAAACCATGCAAGCTCGAAGACAGGATAGCAACAGCTTTAAAAATCTTGAAAGAAAAAGAAAATTTTCAACCAAGAATTCTTTATCCAGAAAAAATATCTTTCAAAAGAGAATATGAAAAATGATAAAAAGTGAAGGAATTCATCCAGGAAACTTGCACCCTAAGAAATGTTAAAGGAAGTCCTTCAAGCAATAGGGGGGGAAATGATACTAGGTAAAAATATGGTTCTCTGCAAAGAAATCCACCACTAGTCTGTCAGTTGTCTTCCTGTGGTGACTTATGTACTGCTGTGGTGCCTGAAGCCATGCTACAATATTTTAAACACCAGCAGGGTCACCCATGCTGGACAGGTTTCAGCGGAGTTTCCAGACTAAAACAGACTAGGAAGATGGAGAGTCATACCATTTATAAATGGTTAGCCACTGAAAACCTTATAAATAGCAGCAGAACAATTTCAAATTAGTGCCAGAAGAAGAACACTTCAGGTTGCAAGAGAGGAAGTTGGAAAACATGGCCTTGGTGATATAAATTATGCTGGAGATCATATTATAGAATTTTGTAAGACCAATGATGTAGTCATTGCAAATAGCTTTTTTTTAAACAGCACAAACTGCTACTTTACACTTGGACCTCACCAGATGGAATACACAGTAATCAAATTGACTACATTTGTGAGAAGAGATGATGGAGAAGCTTAATATTAGCCAAAACAAGACCAGGGGTTTACTGTGGAACATACCATCAATTGCTCATATGCAAGTTCAGACTGAAGCTGAAGAAAAAACAAGTCCACAAGACCCAAAATATGACCTTGAATATATCCCACCTAAGTTTAAAGACCATTTCAAGAACATATTTGATGCATTAGACAGAAATGACCGAAGAAGAGAAGCGTTCTGGAAAGACATCAAGAGCATAGTATATGAAGAAATCAAAGGTCATTAAAAAGATAGGAAAGAGAGACTAAAATGGATATCAGGAGAGACTCTGAAAGTTGCTCTTCAGTGTAGAGAAGCTAAAGTGACTGGGAAAAATGAAGTAAACAAATCTGAATGGAAAATTTCAAAAGGTTGCTCAAGAAGACTAAAGTATTGTAATGAAATATGCAAACACCTGGAGCTAGAAAATCAAAGGGGATGAACAAACTTGATATTTCTCAAGCTGAAAGAACTGAGGAAAAAATTCAGTCCTTAAGTTGCAATATTGACGGATTCTGTGGACATAGTAGAGCTCACTATGGCTCTGTAGAAGAAGCACTGAATTGTTTACAAGGTTGACTGAGCCCGCCAGCTGCTCTGCAAAAGAAAGGTGAGGCTTTCTGCTCCTGCAAAGATTCACAATCTGGGAAACCCTATACAGAGTTGATAAGAGTTGGAATCGACTCTATGGCACTTAACAGCAACAACACAGGTAAAATATTGAATGATGTTCAAAGTATCAAAAGAAGATCAAGGAATATACAGAGTGTGGTACCAAAAAGAAATAGTAGGTGCTCAACCATTTCAAAAGGTAGCATACGATCAAGAACCAATAGTATTGAAGGAAGAATCCAAGCTGCATGGAAGACACTGGCAGAGAAGGCTCCAGGAATTCATGGAATATAAACTGCAGTGTTTCAGTAAGCTGATACATTGCTAGAGGCACTCAGTCAACTATGTCAAGAAATTTAGAAGACGACTACCTGGCCAACTGAAGAAGCAACCCATATTTGTGCCTACTCTAAAGAAAGGTAACCAAGAATGCAGAATCATCAAACAATATCATTAATATAACCTACAAGTTAAATTTTACTAGAGATCATTGAAAAAACAATTCTAGCAGCATATCAATAAGGAGCTGCCAGAAATTCAAGTAGGATTCAGAAGAGAATGTGGAGCCAGAGATATCATTGCTAACATCTGATGGGTCTTGGTTAAAAGCAAAGAATACCAGAAAGATGGCTACTTGTATTTTTGTGACTATACAAAGTCATTGAACTGTATGGATCATACTAAAAAACTTGATTGTGCTCATGAGTAACCTGTAGTTAGACCAAGAGGTAGTCGTTACAACAGAACAAGGGAAGACTAAACAGTTTAAAATCAGGAAAGGTGAGTGCCAGTGTTGTATGCTTTCACTATACTTACTAAATATGTACGTTGAGCAAATAATCAGAGAAGCTGGATTATATGAAGAAGAATGTAGCATCAGGATTGGTGGAAGACTCAGTAACAACCTGTGATATGCAGATGACACAACCTTGCTTGCTGGAAGCAAAGAGGATTTAAAATACTAAGATATGAACACCAAAGCCTTCAGAATGGATTGCGCCTCAATAAAAATAAAATAAAAATCCTCACAACTGGACCAGTGAAATTTGAGCCTGGTGCAGACCAGGCAGTGTTTTGTTCTGTTGTCCATAGAGTCAATATGAATTGGAACAGACTTGTTGGCAACTTACAACAATGAAATAATATATAAAGCAATGAAGAGCAAGAACTCAGAAAATGGTAACTACACGAGTAAATATATATGATTTTAAAATAATTTAAATTGCTTTAACAAGAATTGGCTGTTTAAACCAATAATTATAATGTATTTGTGAGTTTATAATATATATGGAACTTTTTTTTTTATTAAAGTGACTGGTTTACAAGTTTTCAAGAGGGAGTTTAGTTTCAGAGAGTGCAGTGAAAGATAGAATCCCCATTGAATAGTTTTCATCTTTCTAGATGGGTCTGGTGAAAGCAAATGGGGATAGGATTCTTTTGATTCAATCGTGAGTAATTGTTATCATGACTAATTGTGATTGTCACAACTGTAAATGTAGAAGTTTTGTAACATAAAGTGAGGAGTAGTTGATCTTATAGTCCAAGAACAGAGGACCCCAAGACCATCAAGGGAGAAGAGCATGAGACAGAGGTAAACATGATGACATGAAGAGATAGAGCAGCTGAGGACTCTAGACTCATGGAAAGAGAAAGGCTGTGTGCTGGCAGCCAGAAGGCAGGCTTGCAAATACCCTGTTCCCAAATTGGATTTATTTTACGGATAGTTTGTTGTATGTTATGGAATTGATTCCAGCTCATGCAACCCTAAACAACAGAGTAGAACTGCCTCCATGTGGTTTTTAGGTTGTAATTGTTAGGGATCAGATAATGAAGCTTTTTCTCCTATGGGGTGTCTGGTGGATTCAAACCCCTGGCCGTTAGGTCAGCAACTGAGCTCTTAACCATTGCACCGTCAGGGCTCTTTTCCATAGGTATGTTTTTATGATGTGCCATTGAGCCGGTTTTGAGTCATAGCAACCCTGTATAGGGTTTCTGAGGAGCAGCTGGTGGGTTCCAACTGCTGACCTTGTGGTTAGCAGACCAGTGCTAATCCTCCAGCATCACACCATTAAGTGTCCGGTTTAGGATTCCAATACATATTTGGGGGCGGGGATGGATGGGTGGGAACACAAAATTCAATCCATAACTCATAACAACAATCTCATTAAATGCAAATGGTCTACACATCCTAATAAAAAGGAAAAGACAAAAACCTCAAACCAGTTGCCTTTAAGTCAATTCCCACTCATGATGACCCCATGCTGCCCCCATGTGTGCAAAGTAGAACTACACTCCAATTCACCAGGCCTTTCTTTCAATGTGTTATCTAGGTAGGTTCAACCAACCTTTTGGTTAGTAGTTGAATGCTTAACAATTTACATCATCAGGGACTTCAAATTAAAAGGCAGAGGTTATGCTGTCTATAAGTATACATTAAATGAAAAGATGCAAACAATTTAAGAGCAAAAGGATGGAGAGAAAAATATTGTGTATGCTAACAATAATCAAAAGAAAGCTGGAGATAAAGTATATTTTTCAACAAAGAGTATTGTCAGAGATAAATAGAATTTAATAATGATAAAAGGGTCAATTAATCAAGAGGATACAACAATCCTTTATTGATATATCTCATTTTATTTCACTTGACTTATTATATTACACAGATACTGCATTTTTTACAAATTGAAGGTCTGTGTCAACTCTGCATCTAGCAAACCTACTGGCACTATTTTTCCAACAGCGCATGTTTACTTCCTGACTCTGTGTTACATTCTGGTACTTCTCACAATATTTCAAAATTTTTCATAATGCCAGTACACACTTATGAATAGGAGTGGAACAATGTCAGCACCAGAATATTGGATATTGAAACATGATTAAGAGCACCAGAATATTGTCAGATATAGTGCTGGAATGTGAGCCCCTCGGGTTGGAAGGCACTCAAAATACAACTGGGGAAGAGCTGCCTCTTCAAAGC
>NW_006408582.1:9189687-9190952 GCF_000296735.1 Chrysochloris asiatica | reverse complement strand
TCCCTCACTCCATGTCCCCATCTCTGCCTCTATCTCTGGTGTCGCTGCTTCTTTGGATAAGGTCTCACCTTTCACTTGTGCTCTTCTCCCTTGATGATCCCAGGGTCCTTTGTTTCTGGACTGTAAGATTAACCATTCCTCTGTTTTTGTTACAAAACTTCTACCTTTACAATTGTGGGAGTTGCAATTAGTCATGATAACAATTACCATTGAATCATAAGAATCTTAACTCCATCTCTTTTAACCAGACCCATCTAGACAAAATGAAAGCGATTCAGTGGGGACTTTTTCTTTCCCCACACACTATTAAACTAAGCTCCTCCTTGAAACCTTGTAAGCCAGTCACTTTGTGCCTTTACCACCCCCTCATTTTAGGTAGCCAATGTCTAAGTTGCCCATCCCTATCTACCCTGTGTACGGAGGGGATAGCATTGATGCTTGCTGTGAAGACTCCTGCCCTCTCTGTTGCTATTTAGAATTACTACCTCCATGGAGCTGCATGGAAGGTGAGTGTTTGTAGGCCCCATTAAAGAAGCAGGGAGCTGTGCCCATTGACCCCATTCAGATGGGCCCTGCTCCAGATCTGCACAGTCAGTCCTGGTCATCTCTGGACTAGTTCTCACTAGGAGAAGCAGCTGAACAGACATGGGGGAGGGGGAAACAGAAAAGAGACTCAAGGTCTGTGCAGGCCAGTAGGCCATGGTATGGCTATCTTGAACTTTCATGGGTGACTTTAAAGGCAGCAGGGCAATAGGTGAAGCTGAGGTACCCCCCACACTTCCTGGTGCCCAGAGGTGTGGCCAGCCCCCATACAATCCCAGGGAAGCTCCTGCTCTCCAGGTGGTTGCAGTCACATCACAGTGTGTTGGGAGCTAGCAGCACCAATTCTGGCACCTGGAATCAGGTATGATCTATTCCAGACCTGCAGTGCACGTTCTGGTCAGCCTTGGACTAGAGGGATTCTCACCCTTAGCTCCCCTCTGAGATGGAAAGATCCCACCCTTCCCCCAGATGCTTTGGAGTCTGCATGAACTACTTTTGGATTGGGTGTCCTTAACAGACAACACCTAGTCCTATCGGAAATCCATCAAGGATTTAGTGTTACTGTCTCATCCCTGACCCAGGCATGACATGAGGTCTTCGGCTGGCAATTTTCTCCACACTGGGTCTGGCACCTGCCCTGTTTTCTTTGTTTCCCCCCTTTCATTGTTTCTGTTTGTTTATTCTTTCTCCCTAGCCTTTCTTGTTTTCTAAACTTTTAATCC
>NW_006408582.1:9187070-9188652 GCF_000296735.1 Chrysochloris asiatica | reverse complement strand
GAATTCCAGAACAATAAGACACAAAGAAAAGCACAGGAAAAATAAGTCAAATTGTTGCTGGAAGAAAATTTCCCAAAAATCATGAAGACAAGAAGATAACCATCCAAGAAGCTGAACAAATGCCAAACAGGATAGATATCAGAAGAAAATCACCAAGACATATCATAATCAAACTCTCTATAATAAAAGACAAGGAAAGAATCCTGACAGCAGCTTTGGAAAAATTAAAAGCTACCTACCAAAGAGAACCAATAAGAT
The DNA here is from genome assembly GCF_000296735.1 of Chrysochloris asiatica. Lineage (NCBI taxonomy): Eukaryota > Metazoa > Chordata > Mammalia > Afrosoricida > Chrysochloridae > Chrysochloris > Chrysochloris asiatica. The sequence goes on along the minus strand of NW_006408582.1, from coordinate 9,188,394 downwards.
TAAGTCCCAATTTCTCAGCAGAAACCATGTAAGCAAGAAGGAAATGGGAAGACATACAAATCTCTGAAAGAAAAACATTTGCCAACCAAGAAACATATAACCAGTAAAACTGTCCCTCAGATATGATGATGAAATTAAAACATTTTTCAGATAAACAGAGATTAAAGGAATTTGTAAAAACCAGATGAACTTTACAAAAAATACTAAAGGGAGTTCTTTTGGACTGAGAACCAACAGCAGCACAACCAACAACCTGAGACTGACATACATGGAAATACCATTCAGAATTCAATCCAGATATAGAAGTATGAAAAGTAAAACAAACTTACAAGACTGAAAATAAAGAATCAAATATATTAATTTTAATCAAGAATACTACAAAGCAAAAAGAGGGAAAAGTATAGTTACAGAATTCCAAATGGTGAGGAAGTTAAGTAGATTTCAAGATAAAACAGACTGCTTAAAATTGGGGAAGAAATTAAGAAATGACAGGGTAACTGCAAAGAAAATCAAGAAAAGGAAAACCATGAAGTTTTTGTAAATATTAAAACAACAGTGAAGACTTGACAAAAAAACACACAAACAAAATTGATTCAGCACAGAAGAATCTGTGGAATAAAGAAAACAGCAGGACCACACACACCAAAGAAATAGAAAAATGACTACAATTAATTCATACCTATCAATGGTGATAGTGGTAGTAGTGATGTGCTGTGGAGTCAGTTTCAGCTCATTGTGGCCCTGTATGAGCCATAACTAAATTTTTACAGGAGCAGAAAGCTTCATCTTTCTCTCGCAGAACCACTGGTTTGGAACTACTGACTGTGAGATTAGCAGCCTGATACGTAACCACTACAGTACCAGAGCTCCTTTACCTACCAATAATTATTCTAAATGTCAATGGATTTAATTCACCACTAAGAGACAAAGAGTAGCAGAATGGATAATAAAACAGGATCCTTCAATATGCTGTCTACAAGAGACACACCTTACACACAAAGAATCAAATAACCTAAAAATCAATGGATGGAAAAAAAAAATCAAGATAATGGCAATAACAAATAAGCAGATATTAATTTAATTTCGGATATAACAGACTTTAAGGAAAATTCAGCATAAGATTAATGGGTCATGATTAAAGGGTCAATTGAACAAGAGGTGACAACCATCATAAATATCTATGCTCCTAATTAAAGAGCCTCAAAATACATACATCAAATGTTAATAGAATTGAACAAAAAAATAGAGAACACTGCAATAATAGTAGGAGATTTTAATATACCATTTTTAATTAAGGACAGAACAACTGAAAAGAAACCCAAAG
>NW_006408582.1:9182566-9184958 GCF_000296735.1 Chrysochloris asiatica | reverse complement strand
GGCCAAGATGAAAAATACAGGCCAAGAAAGGCAGCTAGTTTCTCAGAAGATGAAAACAGAAGCCTCTAAAACCAAGGGTGGAAAAGAAAAGTCATAACTTCTGAGTTCTGCTCAGGATCTGTAGCAGATAGGGTTGTACCTGAAAATAAATCAGCCTTGGTTCCAACCAGATGAAAGAGTGAAAGACAGAGAAAGAGAGAGGGTAATGCATCTGAAGAACAGAAACAAAACCAGCTTGAGATGGATTTCTCCAGAGTTCTGTGCCTGCTCTTTGCCAAGCAGATGAAGCTATGTTGTTGTGTACCCAATCAGGGGTGCTGAGATGGCGAAAGAACAAGAGTGTGCACATCTAAGACCCACTCGGAACAATCTACCTAAAAGTTAAAAAAGCAGAAAACTAGTTTTATCTGCAAGAAAATGTTTATTCTTTTGAACCCCGTAGAAAGAGAAGAAGAAGAAGAAGAAGAAGAAGAGGAAGAGGAAGAGGAAGAGGAAGAGGAAGAGGAAGAGGAAGGAGGAGGAGGAGGAGGAGGAGAAAAGAAGAAGAAGGAAGGAGAAGAAGAAGAAGAAAAAATCTATGACAATTGTGAGTAACACTTGCATGGTGACAAGTACACAAGATGATTCAAAAATGCAAAATGGCAGCAATATGCACGCTTGGCTGAAGCTAGGAGTGTTTGATTTGCTTTAATCCCAAAATAATATCTGTGATTAAAATGAGGGTTCTTTTAATGCTTCTATAAAAAGAGAGAGAGAGAGAGAGATGGGGATACGATTCGTTTGATTCAATAGTGAATAATTGTTATCATGACTAATTGTGATTGTCACAACTGTAAAGGTAGAAGTTTTGTAACATAAAGGGGGAAGTAGTTAATCTTACAGTCCAGGAACAGAGGACGCTAGGACCCTATCCAGAGAAGCAGTGATACCAGAGATGGAGACAAAGATGAGGACACGGAGAGATAGAGCCCCTGAGGACTCTGGACTCATGGAAAGAGAAAGGCTGTGTGCTGGCTGCCAAGAGGCAGCATTGCAGAATGTGCCCTAGGATTGTTTAAATGATTATATATTCCTGAGTGTTTTTGTGCACATAAAAAAAAACAACACACTAAAAAACAGAGGAAATAGAAGCAAATGTTGTTGAATGATGATGCATAGAGAGGACTGTAATCACTGCAATGATACAAAATATGATAGGATGAATGCAAAATTGATGTTCTCCCATGTAAAGTAGCATTCGATGCACAATAAAAGCTTAAAAAAAAAAATCTAAATATTCTCTAAAAAAAAAAAATACGGGCCCAGATGGCTTTACTGATGAATTCTACCAAACATTCAGAGAAGCGTAGACTCCAACTTTACTCACACTATTACAGAACATAGAAAAGGATGAAAACTCCCAAATACATTTTATAAAGCAAGCATAACCCTCATACCCAAAACATGCAAAGACATCACTAAAAAAGAAAATTATAGACCAATGTCCATGGTATTTTCAATAACCTCATATACATGTGAAAGTTGGTCGGTGAGTAAAGAAGACCACAGAAGAAATGATGCGTTTGAGTTATATCTGAGTGTTGAAGGAGAATATTAAAAGTGCCACTTTCACTAAATTCACAATAAAAACTTTTAAAAAATTAAACACAAAACAAGTATAATACAGAAGATAGTAAAGTGCAGAAATTAATTAAACAGATACTATAAAAACAATAAAGAAGTCAATGAAACCCAAAGCTTTTTAAAGACCATGAAAATTGATCAAACTCTAGTTAGACTAATAAAGACAAAATAGAGAGAAAGCAGATGCAAATTAGTAATATCAGGAATGAGGATGGTAGGCTAAGCTTCCTACAGTCTTCAAAAAGAAACTAAGTACATATTATGCACAATTTATGACAAAAAAATCCAGTCACTTAGATGAACAAATTCCTTGAAAGATACAGATTACCAAAAAGGACTCAGAAAAAATTAAAAAAAAAATAAAATAAAATGGAATGACTTCATTTTAAAATGAGAAACTTTCCACCAGAGAGATCTCCAGGCCCTGTTGGCCTTACTGCTAAATTCTAATAAACTGAAGTGAAAGAGTTCGAGATGCCTGCGGACTATCTAGGCAGTAACATTTAATAGGATATACAGATTTTTGTTGAGTCCTGGTATGGTGCTGTAGGATAAGCTCTGGTTTGTCATAACCCCAAGGTTGGCAGTTCAAACCCAACAGCTGCTCCTTAAAAAGGGTTTCTATGGGTCAGAAGCTGGACAGTGAATAAGGAAGATCATAGAAGAATTGATGCCTTTGAGTTGTGGTGTTGGAGGAGAATACTAAAAGTGCCATGGGCTACCAAAAGAACCAATAGATCTGTTTTGGAAGAAGTGCAGCCAGAGTGCT
>NW_006408582.1:9181394-9182211 GCF_000296735.1 Chrysochloris asiatica | reverse complement strand
AACCAGATATTCTAACTATATCCCATGGCATGCTCAGTAAGTATTTGGTAGTCTCAAGAGCTATGTTGTTATTGTTAAGTGTCGTCCAGTCAGTTTCGACTCATAGCGATGCTGTATAGGGTTTCTGAGGCATGGCTGGTGGGTTTGAACCGCCAATCTTGTGGTTCAAACTGACCTTGCGGTCCATCACATTATCCTGCAGTGCCATACCAGGGCTCCCATGTATTAGCTATAATAAATAATTATTAAAATTAGGTTAGTTTCTCAGAGATCCTTATCTGTAAAGTGATATAAGAATAGTATGTAATTATCAAAGAGCTTTGGGGAGAATAAAAATGTATATGAACTTAATTTTATGCTCTAAAATACTAATATATCTTCTGATAATGATGTTAATAATAATAACTTGCTTATCTTTTCACTAGTTTTATCGTAATTACTTTTTCCTAATAATGGTACTTGTTTGGGGAAACTCCTGGCAAGCTTTTTCAGGCTTATCTAATACAGAGAAGATAAATAAAATTTCTGTACAGTCAACTTTAGGGATTTGGATTGGTTTGGACAAGTAACAAAAAAGATTCAGGAAGATACCTGGCCTAAACATCCTAGAACTTTGTACCAAGAAATAGGCAGGTTTTCATTTTTAATTTCATAACACAATGGACCAAATGCCATCATAATCCATGTCCAAGGTGACATTTCATTTTCAAAGATTCATGTTGTTGTTGTTGTTATGTGCCGTGGAGTCGGTTCTGACTCTTAGCGACCCTGTACAGGGTTTCCGAGGCTGTAAATCTTTACCGGAGCAGAAAGCCTC
>NW_006408582.1:9179042-9180969 GCF_000296735.1 Chrysochloris asiatica | reverse complement strand
GATTGGCAGCCTGACTTGAAACCACTACGCTATAGAATTACATATAATTACACACATTAGCTAATCTTTATATCACAAATGAAACATCAACACATTTCAAGGAATTAATAACATGCAAATTACATTCTGGTGTGTCACTGTAGGATAAGCACTGGACTGTGAACCACAAAGTCGGCTGTTGGAAACCCTATACAGGGTCTCTATGAGTGGAACTGACTCGATGGCACTTAACAACAACAACAAATCATGTTCTCTGATCTTCTTACATGTGTATTAAAATAAAAATATACCTTTAACTACTGTCTCCCAAAATAAATTCACAGTTTGATAAAAATGCTGAAGAAAAATTAAAATATTATGTGTTAAAATTGTGGAATGCATTAAGTGGTACTTAGACAAAACTTTCAACACCTAAATATATCTATTGAAAAATAATAAAAATTAGAAAATAAGAACCAGTCCTCAAAAAGCTATTTGTTTAAGGCATAATGAAAGAAAAGAAATAATAAAGAACAGCAATTAATGAATTAAAGAGCAAACCCAAAATGTGATTCTTGGAAAAACATCAATGAAATAGCTAAACTTCTGGAAAGAAACAGAAAACATACAGATAATACTAGGGATGAAAATGAAGCAATAACTGCTGAGACAATAATCATATACAACATTAGAAGAGAATGCTGACATATCCTTACAAACCCAACTATAAGCTAAAATGAACAAAAATTAAAACTAAGTAAATACAATTGACTCCAGAGGAAAATAGAAAACTGGAATAATCTAATAATCATAGTTGCTGTTGTTAAGTGCTGTCAAGTCAGTACTGACTTACAGTCACCCTGTATAGGGTTTCCTAGGAGCGACTGGTGAGCTTGAACCACCAACCTTGTGGTTCAGACCGACCTTGCAGTCCAGTGCATTAACCCGCAGCACCACGCCAGGACTCCTAATAACCATTAAAGAAATTGAATTAATAGGATTTCTACCAATTCTCCCCACACTGCTATCACATCCAAATAGACTTCAGATTTAGGTGATTTTAAAGACAAATTTTAATGATTTTTTTACTGAATAAATAATCCTTACTTATTCAATGGTTTTGAGAATAAAAAGCAGAGGAAACTACTGAACTCATTTTATGAAGCGAGGAATAGAGTAAGAAAATGAAACTGCCGATTAATAACCCTTATGAAGACAGGTGCAAACATCAGCAGTGTTGTTTTTAAAAAATTATTACTTCTCCCAGAAATAATAAAGTATTTCAACATAAGGAAAAACTATTAATGTAATGTATTACATTAGTAATTTAATGCAGGAAAGCCTTATGATCATCCCAAAAGAAGCTGAAGCAGAAAAAAATCTAAAGATTTTTCTCCAGTTTTCATCTGCCTATGCCCCCAGATTGGGAGAGGAGGTATTTTACCTCTAAAGTAAATTCACATTAGGATTATGAGATTGGGCAGTTTATATTTGAATTGGAATAAATTTGTGGTATAAAGTGATCTTACACTAATTTCTATGAGTAAACAGATAAGTCATATAACTGCCTATGTTTTCATTTAAAGGACAAAAAGACAAGACAGAGTGGAAAAAAATAGTATTTGCAATATGTAAAACCAACAAGGAAGTCTTCTCTTGATTATTCAGAAAACCTTAGTAAATCAGCAATGATAAAACAATGGGAAAGGAAAAAGGAAAATGATCTTCCAAAAGAAGAAAACCCAAAAGAGTATTTTCAATTATAATTTCTTTCTCAAATTTTGTTATTATCCTCAAAAACAATTTAGAAAGTGTTCCTTCCTCCCCGTTTCCTCAAGGAGTGGGTCTTAAGATATGGATCCGTCCTTTCTTTTTTAATGTTTTATTGTGAATTATGTGATAGTTTACATGGGAGAACATTGGTTTTACATTCATTCTATCATATATC
>NW_006408582.1:9175332-9176847 GCF_000296735.1 Chrysochloris asiatica | reverse complement strand
CAATAATTTTAATAATTAATTCAAGCTATTCTGATTTTGTTTCATCTTGTGTCTATTTTAGTAAGTCATATTTTAAAAGGATTTTATAAATGTGATCTAAATTGCATAATTTATAAGGATAAAGTTATTCAAAAGTTTCTTTATTATGTAGTGATTGTAGGATTTTCAGTTAATGTAGTGGTTGAGAATCAGGCTGCTAATCTCATGGTCAGCAGTACAAAACTACCAGCTGCTTTGCGGGAGAAAGATGAGGCTTTCTGCTTCTATAAAGATTTACAGCCTCAGAAACCATGTACAGGGTCTCTATGAATCAGAAGCAACTCCATGGCACTTAACACCAACAACAACTCTTTCATTCATGATTTTGGCAATTTGGGTTCCTTTTCTTTTTTCTTGATTAGTTTAGTTATGGTTTTATCTATTTCACTGATCTTGAACTAAATTTTAGCTTTCTGAAATTTCTATTTTTGTTATCTGTTTCATTGGCTTATTTTTATTAGGCAATTCTTTCTACTTACTTTGAGCTAACTTTGCTTTCTCCCCCAGCTTCTTAAGGTGGAACCTTAAGTTATTAACATTAGACATTTTAAAATATATATTTAAAGCTGTGTATTTCCCTTCAAATGCGACTTCCAACTAATAGTCTGTCAGTTTGCTGTATTGCAGTCTTGCATGCTGCTCGAAAGCTGAAAGCTATTGTTGGTATATGCTGTGGAGTTGGTTCTGACTCATAGTGACCCTATATTGGGTTTCCAAGGCTGTAAATCTTTATGGGAGCAGAAAGTGTTTTCTTTCTGCTGTAGAATCACTGGTAGTTTTGAACTGCTAACCTTGAGATTAGAAACCTGACTCGTAAACACGACACTACCAGAGCTAGGCCATCATTATTTCAAATACCAGCAGAGTCAACTATAGTGGATAGGTTTCAACAAAACTTCTAGACTAATAAAGACTAGGAAGAAGAAAGGGGTGATTCACTTCTGAGGGATTAGTCACTGAATAGCAGAGGAACACTGTCTGATATAGTGCCAGAAGATGAGTCCCTCAGGTTGGAAGACATTCAGATACGACTGGGGAAGAGCTGCCACTTCAAAGTAGAGTGGTTATGAATGAATCGGGCTGTTAACTTCAGGGTCAGCAGTTTGAAACTACCAGCTGTTCCACGGGAGAAAAATGAGGTTTTCTGCTCCCGTTAAAGATTTACAGCCTCGGAAACCCTGTACAGAGTTGCTGTGAGTTGGAACCGACTCCATGGCGCATAACCACCACCACCACCACCATATATATATCCTATATATTTTATTATCAAGGGAATGGCTTAGAACTAACTGTAGAATCCCAGGTCCCCAGAGGAAGAGTGAGTCCCTCCCATGTGCCCATTATATTTGGAGCAGGCCACACCCTCATGGAAGCATTCCTTCAACTGATTGGCCACTTATAGCCACTCACCACAGTGCTGTATCAGGTCCCATCACCATGGGAATAAGCACATCCCAACTGCCAAACCCCTGGAAG
>NW_006408582.1:9164114-9165538 GCF_000296735.1 Chrysochloris asiatica | reverse complement strand
GCACCTGACAACACAACACATGTAATTTAAGAATTTTTTTTTTTTAATGAAAAAGAGATGAAGAACTCATCCTCGTGGCCCAATTTTCAGCCAAGCAGTAGATAGGTATATAGGGTGGAAATGTGGGGGAGGACAAGGTATGCTCACCATGGAATGCTCAATCATTTAAAATCAAAAGAGCAATATTTTCCTAAGGACAAAGTTGAGTAGGCATGGGATGCAAACTGGGCCAACTGTAAATGGCATAACTGCTATTCTATGGAGGGGATTACAAACACTGAGATGAAACAAAGTGTATGAGTTATTGAAAGTTGGTAATAGAATACCTATGATCAGTCTCTCTACTTGATAGATCTCTACAGGAAATAAGAGCCAGGACATGAGTAGCTACATACACACCTATATTCATCACAGTACTATTTGCAATAGCAAAAAGATGGAGACAGCCTAAGTGCCCATCAATGGAAGAATGGATAAACACACTTAGGTACATGCACACAATGGAACACTATGGAATGCTGAAGAATAATGATGGATCTGAGAAATACTTTATAACATGCATGAACCTGGAGGACATTATGCTGAGTGAGATTAGTCAATCACAAAATGACAAATATTATATGACATGATTATTGTAAAAACTTAAGAAAAGGTTTCTATGCTAAAGGAAACATTCTTTGATGGTTACCAGGGGTGGGTGGGAGGGGAAAGTGATTCTTTGGCTAGAGGTTGAAAAATAAGGAAATTGAAACAAGTCAATGAGAGTCAAATTATGACCTTGAGTAGTGTGATAGTTTTTGGTTTCTGACAACCTGGCTGGACCTGGAATCTCAGTAGGTTGGTACTTTAGGCATTGTCCCCTATGATGAGATCTAACATAATGTAATCACTTGTACCATGCTATGATCTGATGTGATTAGCCTTGATCTGATGTGATTATCCTAAGTGGCAGAAGAATAATGAAGATAGGTGAAGACACAGGGAGGTATGCATGGGCTAAAGGGGGTAGAAGTATGAATGATTTCATAGAGGTATGACATCCTCGGTTCTATGATATTAATGAGACAGGATGCAATCTACAGATTAGATTGCATCTTGAGTCAATCTCTTTTGAGATATAAAGGAGATTAAACATGTGATTGCTTCGGCAGCACATATACTAAAATTGGAACGATACAGAGAAGATTAGCATGGCCCCTGCACAAGAATGACACATAAATTCATGAAGTGCTCCACATTTTTATGGATGTCAGCAGTTTATTGACCTAATATTTGTAACTTATCTATTTGTTGTTGTTGTTGTCAGGTGCCATTGAGTCGGAACTGACTCATAGCGACCCCATGCACAGCAGAACGAAACAATGTCCGATCCTGGGCCAACCTCACTACCATTGCCACACTTGATGCCATCAATGGTGCCACTT
>NW_006408582.1:9156747-9163969 GCF_000296735.1 Chrysochloris asiatica | reverse complement strand
TTTTTTTTTTTAATGTGTAGCGTGCCCTCAAGTTAATGGCACCACTGAATTTCCATAGTGTACCAATTTTTTTTTTTTTTTTTACTGTGCTTCAAATAAACAGAAAAAATAGTTATAATACTGATCTTCAACTTTGCCATTCATGCTTTTATGCACATTAGGCTAGGTGCACATTTATGTACTTTGAGCATAATAGATTAGGCCTTTGAATGGTGTATGACATTTATTTGCAGGCTAAGTATTGCTTTCTACAAATAACTATCCCCTTGTTTTAAAAAGAATGCATTTTGGAAGTCGTGTTTCATGCAAGCCGGTGCTAAATATTTTTAAATGGTTAAGTGGTCTGAACTGTAAGTCTTCATTCAGTTATGTGTATTAACATTATGGAATGGGTGTTAGAACCATTGCTGGGAAAAGTGGATTTGGCTAGATGGATCTTTTATGGCCTTATGATCTATCCTTTCCTTGACAGTTTTTTTTTAAGAAGTAGAAAGATCATACTTTTGTATTCATCTATTCTTGGCTTTAGAAGAACAAGTACCAAGCTCTACAAATGGCTTGTATTGAACTTTTACATTTGAATGAAAGCCTATTAAACATGAAAAAAAAAAAAAAAGAGAGAGAGAGAGAGTGAGATTAAATAGGCAAGCAGAGCTCAGCGGGATCTACACCCACTCAGAAAGCAAGGCCAGGAGTGGAGTGGGTTCTTTGGACCTGAATTCCCTGCACTGTGAAGCTCCTAGATCCAAAGGAATACTGATGCCAAGACATATGGAGAGCTCTTAGGAATGCTGAGTCTACAGATGCTGAAAGGAGACCTTTCTTTAGAGTTAACAAAGAGAAAAAGACTACCCCTGGACCTGGCACTCTGAATTTGGACTTCTAGCTTCCTAAACTGTGAGAGCATAAATTTCTGTTTGTAAAAGACATCCACATGTGGTATTTCCATTCTAGCAGCACTAAATAACTAAGACAAGTGTGTTGTTGTTGTTGTTGTTAGTGTCTGTCATGAGGTAATTCTGACTCATAGCAACTCTTTAAAGGATTTTTGATTAGTGACTGTGGGTTTGAACCACCAACCTTGCAGGTAACAGTCCAGTGTTTATACTAAAGCACCACACCAGGACCCCTGAATTTAGAGACAACACTAGGAACAGATCTGATGCATTGAACACTAATGACCAAAGACACAAGGACCTGTGGGATGATATCAAGACCACCATATGATGAAAACAAAAGATCATTAAAAAGCCAGGAAATAAAAGACCAAAGTGAATGTCAGAAGTGACTCTAAGTGAATGGAAGAAACAATGAGGTAAAAGAGCTGAAGAGAAAAATTTGAAGGACACTTCAAGAAGATAAAGTTTTATAATGAAGACCTATAGTTAAAATGGAGTTCTGGTGTAGCACTGTGGGCAAATGCATCAGACTGCAAAGTCATTTGAACTGCAAGGTTGGTGGTTCAAGCTCACCAGCTGCTCTTTGGAAACCCTATACAGGGTCATTATGGGTCGGAATTGTCAAACGGCACTTAACAACAATAACAATAGTTAGAATTCTAAAAGAGAAGAATCTGCTTAGCATTTCTAAAGCTGAAAGAACTGAAGAAAAAATTCGAGTCTTAAGTTCCAATATTAAGGGCAAAATATTGAACTATGCAAAAAGCATCAAAAGAAGATAGAAAAAATACACAGAGTCACTGTATGAGAAAGAATTGGTCAACATTCAACCATTTCAAGAGGTGGGATATGATTAAAAACCAATTGTACTGAAAGAAGAAGTCCAAGATGCACTGAAGGCATTAGCAAAAAACAAGGCTCCAGGAATGGTGAAATATCAATTGAAATGTTTCAACAAACTGATACAGTGCTGGAAGTGTTCACTTGTCTATGCCAAGAAATTTGGAAGACAGCTACCTGGCCAATGGAAGAGATCCATATTTGTGTCCATTCCAAAGATAGGTGACCCAATGGAATGTGCAAACTATGTAACAACATCATTAATAGCATATGCAAGTTAAAATTTCTGAAGATAACTAAAAAATGGTTGCAGCAGTGCATCGACAGGGAGCTGAAATGTAAGCCAATTTCAGAAGAGGACATGGATGAAGGGTATCTTTGCTTATATCAGATGAATCTTGGCTGAAAGCAGAGAGATGTTTTATTGACTATGCAAAGGAATTTTACTCTGTGGAACATAACCGGCTATGGATAATATTGTGAGGAATGGGAATTACAGAACACTTAACTTTACTCATGAGGAGCCTGTACATAGACCAAGAAGCAATCATTCAAAGAGAACAAGTGTATATATATACTGCATGACTTAAATGTGCATCAGAGTTGTATCCTTTCACCACACCTATTTTAACCTGCATATTGAGCAAATAATTTGAGAAGCTGGACTATATGAAGAATGTGGCATCAGGATTGGAGGAAGGCTTATTAACAACCTGCAATTGCAGATGATACAACCTTGCTTGCTGAAAGTGAAGAGGACTTGCAGCACTTGCAGATAAAAATCAAATAATACAGCCTTCAGTATGACATAAAACCCAATGTAAAGCAACAAAAATCTTCACATCTGGACGAAGAAACATCATGATAAATGAAGAAAAGGTTGAAGTCATCAAGAATTTCACTTTATTTGGATCCACAATCAATGCTCATGGAACCAAGAGTCAAGAAATCAAATGACGTATGGCATTGGGAAAATCTGCTTCAAAAGACCATTTGAAAGTGTTAAAGAGATAAGATGTCACTTTGAGGATGAAGGTATGTCTGACCCCAAGTCATGGTATTTTCAATTACCTCATATGCATGTGAAAACTAGAAAATGAATAAAGAATATCAGAAAAGAATTGATGCATTTGAATTATGGTTTGGGTGAAGAATATTAAAAATACTAAGAACAAATAAATTTGTCATAGAAGAAGTACAGCCAGACTGCTCCTTAGAGGCAAGGATGCTGAAATTTCATTCTGCTTGCTTTGAACATGATATCAGGAAGGACCAGTCTCTAAAGCAGGACATCATGCTTAGTAGAGAATCCTTGAAAAAGAGGAAGACCCCCAATGAGATAGACTGACTGCAAAGTGGCTGCAACAATGGGCTCAAACATAACAATCATTGTGAGGATGGTGCAGGACCAAATAATGCTCCTTTTGTTGTTTTGAGTTGTACCCAACTCAAAGCACCTTGTATGCGATGTTTCCAGGCAGTGCAACTGTGACAATTTGGCTTCCATTGTCTAGCTGACATTCACTTATTTACTTTTGTGACATTACTTTATTTTCAAGAAAACATTCTTCCAGCAATTTTGTTTGGAAAGCTGTTGTGCTAATAACCTAGGAAAGGCCTCACTGGAATTGCCTTTGGAACATGCAGAATAAAGGCAGGTCTGTAATGAATGCAATAGAGATGAGCTTCCTGGGGAGTCCTGGTGTGGTGCTGTAGGTGCAAGGGCAGCAGTTCAAACTCAACAGCCACTCCTCAGAAACCCTATACAGGGTCGCTATGAGTTGGAACCAACTCGATAGCACTGAACGACAAACCTGCAGAGACTGTCAGCTTCATCACTGCTCAGTTAGGGAACTCGTCTTTGGTAACTTCTGCCCTTAAGGGGGTGGAGCAGAGTGGGGAAAAGCCTCAGCTGCTGCATAGATCAACCCAGACAATTAATGGTATCCTGAAAGCAGACTGAAATCCTATACCTTTTTTTCCTATGATAAAATGGATTTTGATAGACACTTCTGAAGTTACTTTTTTTTTTTAAAGAAAATCTCCATCTTGGATGTCCGGAGTACTTGGCAGGAGTGGACCAGAGACAACTCCAGACCAAGCACAGTGGGAAGGCTAGCTTCTGAGATGCCCTTCTGTGGGAACCATCTTTCACTCCAAGAGTTCCTAGTAGTGAAAAGTGTGTGCATGTCCTCCCTGTGCAAACTCAAGGAGTATCTAGACCATCCTAACAGAAAGGGAATGAGAGAGAGGTCTGGTTTCATTCTGTGTCTTTAAACCATCCAAAGCTTATTATGCTGGTGAAATGTTTCAATACTTTTGATGCCGCTTGTCTTAGATCTTTTCATTTATTTAATTTCTGGATCCTACTTCCAAACTCTAGTTTCTAACCCTAACCCTCTTTTCAAGCCTTGACTTGAAGACTCCATTGAATAGGATTTCTAGTCTGTCTTTCTATTTCTGTTTTGTTATATCATTTAACATCCAGTCAGATTCAGTCCTAACCAGGTCCCTTGCTGCACTGGCTTGCTTTACCATGAATCCCTCCAGACTTGTTAGATCCATTCCATAGTGGGTGGTGGGGATGAGAAAGAGGTGTGTGTGAAAATATGCCAGGAACCAGGCAATGTCTTTGCAAGTGTTGTTGTTGTGTGCTGTGGAGTCGGTTCTGACTCATAGCGACCCTACACAGGGTTTCGGAGGCTGTAAGTCTTTACGGGAGCAGACCGCCTCATCTTTCTCCCGCGAACCGCTGGTAGTTTCAAACTGCTGACCTTGCGGCTCGCAGCCCGATTCGTAACCACCACGCTACCAGAGCTCCATGTCTTTGCAAGTAGGGAAGTGATAATGGTGAGCAATAAGAATTGCTATCCCACTTTTAAATCTCCCCTGAGGTGGGGGAGACTAGTGGCTTCCATTCAAAATGTCCCCAAATCAGCAGAGTACCAGGAAGAGAACCAAATTCCAGTTAAGGGAATATGGTGACATGGTTTTCTGTAAGGATTCTAATTTACAGAAGACCCCCAACAAGATGAACTAGCACAGTGACAGCAGCAATGGGCTCAAACATAGCCACAATTGAGACCGGGGCAGGACTGGACAGTATTTTGTTCTGTTGTGCATAAGGTCTCTATGAGTTGGAACCAACTAGATGGCAACATAATTTAAAGTAATTTGCTTATGACATCACAGAATGTCGAAAGGGTGTGTTGGAAGGTTTCAGAGACCAGCACGGGGGAAGAAGTATGACAGTACAGAAACATGAGTAAAGAAGAGAACTGATGATCAGAGTCTTGCACTTAAGATGAGCAGAAACCTGAGGGGACTGCTGGTACATGGGGAGATGTCAGGTGACACTCAAAGCCTGAAGATGCAGGAAGCTGGTGATCAGCAATTTGTATCCATTACTCTGGGTTGAGAGGTCTCTGGTGAAGTTATACTCACAAGTGATTTATGTTTTCTTGGAGACCTGAGTCTCCATGGGTCAGGACTGGAGTCAAATTGCATCAAGTGTGTGAAGAATCCCTCAGGATCTTCATCTTTTAATGGACTGATGTGCCAAGAATGTGGCCCAATAAGAAATGAGTTTCAACAGCACTTTAGAAAAGGAGAAGAAATTTCAAGAGGGCAAATGGTGTCATGTAAACCCGAGTGAGGCAATGGGAGATTCGAAAAAAGGAAGACACAAGACACAAAATGAAAATAAGTAAAGTTGGGACCAGGTGGGATACAGCACTCTGATGGAGATACTGTGACTCTGACCTATGTTCAGGACGTTTATTATATACACATATCAAAGGAGGTGCTGGGGGGGCAGGGAAAAGAATAACATCTGGTGTTATTGATGCATGCAGTAAGTGGGACTTTATCAGAAGAATGTAACTTATGGTTGCTAAGGAGAAAGAGATAGGGCAAAATGTTTTTGCAGACTAAACTGAACCATGGCTGCATACAAGAAGACTCTGAAAACTCCTAAGGCAGGCTTTGCAAGTTCCTTGGGGGGGAGCCTTACCTGGGAGCAGCTGATTTTCTGGATAACAGTTTAGTTGCAATCCTTCAGTTAAACTGCCCCCAAGTCTATGACCTTCGGTTTAGTTGCTCCCAATAAAGTGGCACGAAGAATTTTTCATTTAAATGGTAATACAATAAAAGGTGAATACATCCACCAACACAAACTTCATCTCTGAGTCATTTCACTATTGGCTAACAGAGGCCCGTGACTGTATCTTAACAATTTCTTAATTGTATCTTAACAGTTTCTTAAGCAAAGGAGTTGTAGGTCTCCGAGGAACTGGCCTCCATTTATGATTTCTGTGTGTTTAAAAAGAGAAATCAATGATGGGTGGACTCAGTGCTCTTCCACTCCTAGAGGCACAGCCCACGTATCCCATATTAATGGTTTATTCTCAAATGTTCCTGCCTAGAGGAGTCCTGGTGTGGCACCAGAAGATAAGCACTCGACCTGAAATTCAGTTTGAACTGCAAGGTTGGCAGTTCAAACTCACCGTCACTCCTTGGAAATCCTATACAGGGTTGCTATGAGTGGGAACCGACTCAACAGCACTTTAAAACAGAGGAGTTAGTTCAAGACCTTTTGGCTTTCGCTTGATTTCTAACATTATCTCTCAAATTTCTTTAGCCTGAAACTCCTTCAAATAAATAGCTTATACAGAGCCACAATACATGAAACAGGGAAAAAGCCCATAGCATTTTATTAGGATGTATTTATTTTATAATTTCACATTTGTAACATTTACTTTACATACTTTTAGTAAATGAGAACAATGAGGTCATTTTCATGGGTAAAAAACACATGAAATTGGGATATAATGGAGGACAATTATATCACTTTGGCTGAACTGTACTGAGAAAAAATATGACTTAGATTAATTATCACAAATGGCACCTTTAAAAAAAACATGTGTTTCTTACATCTCTTCTGATATTCTTCAGTTAAGATGATTCACAAACAGAAAGAGTAAATAATTGTTTCAAAGTCACTAACAATAATCAACAACTATTATGAATACTTATCACAAATATAAAAAGACAACAAGCACTCTAACTTACAATAAGAGCTAAAATGGATTTTAATGCAATGTTATCACAAGTTGACTGGCAGATTACATATTTACTTCTTACTGCACATCTGTTATAACAATAAAGGAAGCATGCACTGAACAGACAATATGCATCATAAAATGAGAGTCAACTTACTGAGGGCTTTCTATGTTCCAGACATCATGCTAAGTGCTTCAACAGCATGATGTCATTTGATCTAACAACCCTATACATTTTCAGACGAAGAAACTGATGTTTAGAGAAGTAACTAAACTTGGTTTCTTGGTTTTTGTACATTGAAAGTTATCACAATGCTACACAGCAAAGATATTAGAACTGTCCCTGGCATTTAACTGAATGGTGGTCATATAGATGTACTAGCACATTTCACAGGACAAGACACACTGAGCCTGATTTAAATA
>NW_006408582.1:9132796-9156420 GCF_000296735.1 Chrysochloris asiatica | reverse complement strand
GTCTTTCTTTCTCTTTCCAAAAGAGCAAAAATGCGATCATTACTAGGGTTGCTGTACACATTAAATGAGGTATACATAAAACACCTGGCACATAGTAGGCCCTCAATAAATGTGAGTTTCCTTTCTCCCCTCTTTGTCCTTTGTCACCACTAATGCTTTCCTCTCTAATGTGTTCAATAAATGCAAACATGCCCTGCACATTTTCACTCTCCTGTTTGTTTGCCTCAAATTTCTACCCATTCTTGAAGGATGCCACTCAGGTGGTAGACCTCGTAGAAACAGGGATTAGGTGAATCACTTGTGTCTTAACGTCTTAACATACTGCCTCATCCTAGGACCAACGCTTGTTAAGGAGAGAAGAAAGAAACCTAAAGGCTGAGATGGTAGTATTCATTTGGCAACAACACTGTTACTGGCGCTGTGAACTTATTTACATATATGGTTATTTAACTTTCACCTGTCTAGACGACCACTTTCACTAGACTGTAAACTCTCTGAGGGCATGGCCCATGTTTGGTAGGTTTAAGACTCTTATACCTCCTTGTAAAGTGCCTCACAATGCTAGGTACATTCAGAAATAATTTTGTGATGGGAGAAAAGAAAATCTAAGACAGTTCAGATTTTAAAATATTTTACAAAAAAATTTTTTTGCTGATGTCTCTGATTTCTTCTATTTATGTCAATTTGTGGGATATTTTAAGGAAATTTTTAGTACTCATGTTTCAGATTCCTTTCAGCTTAAGATCTAATAGTTGAAATATAATCTTGTTATTAATAATCGATGTAGAGTTCAAGAAACTCTCAGGTATTTTTCTTTGAAAGAAGAGTTAAGACTTGGACTGAACATCTTAATTTTCATCCAGTGCACTTAAGGAAAAAAAAAAAAACAACCCAAAAACTGAAAAGGTCTTAGTCTAGTAAAGCAAGTTTCCCTCAGTGCACTACTGTAATCCTGTTCCAAGTTGGTTCTTATGGGTCAGCCTGGTTAACCCATGGGCCATAGCCTTCCGCCTCATCTGGATCTTCAAGATTCTCATGTTCAAAAGAGGCTTCTTCCTCCTCCTCTTCCCGTATTACCTTCATTAACTCAAGGAAGCTGGGAGGTGGTCCCTGATCTTTCAACTCCCTAAGCCTGCACCACAGTATTTCACTAAGGCTCGCCCCCGCCATGACTTGTTCCAAACGGACCTGATCTGCAATATTTCTAGGAATGGCACGCTTCTCGACAGCTTTCCGGAGTAAGGTTTCTAAACGTAATACATAGGCAGAGACTTTCTCGCCCTCCTCCTGATAAGTCTTCAGATACCTAAC
Source organism: Chrysochloris asiatica (assembly GCF_000296735.1). Classification (NCBI taxonomy): domain Eukaryota; kingdom Metazoa; phylum Chordata; class Mammalia; order Afrosoricida; family Chrysochloridae; genus Chrysochloris; species Chrysochloris asiatica. The sequence goes on along the minus strand of NW_006408582.1, from coordinate 9,155,109 downwards.
CTGTGAAGTCCTGCGGCTCTCCAGGCTTCCAAACACCTGCTTAAATGCCTCCAAGCACTCCTCCACGCTTATGGACTGATTGTCTGCCTGCACTATATGCATGAGGTCCAGGGCAGGGCCACGCAGGCTTTCCATTAACCACCTTTTCTTTTCTGCTTCCGCTACTGGCCACTCTTTGACGATCTCAGTGGCCTGTTCTAACCAGATTTCAAAGGGCTCTTCCTCTGGGGCTGGAACTGCACTACCTGAGAATATTCTCAATTTTCGGTATCTCATGGGTAGCAGAGGCTGAGGTGCATGTGCAATCGCTTGTCCCACCAAATTGGCCAGTAACTCTGGTGATATGGAAGGGACAGTAGTGGTCGACACTCCCTCATGCCCAAGGGCTCGGAACATACCCGCTAATGTCTGCCCCTCTTTTTCTAAAAAGAGGTTTAGTTTTTCAAGAAATTCAGTGTCCTGGTTAGGGGTCTTAAAGACCACTTTCCAGATACCACCCCTTCCCTGCACTTCACCGGGGATCATTGAGGTATCGAGCTCCTCCATAAGCTCTAACAAGACAGCATTGGCATTATCTTGCTTCCGGAATATTTTGCCAAGCAGTCTGTACCTGCCCAGGGACTTTAAATTATCCTGCAGAACCTCCTGAATCTCAGCCTCATCACAGTCCACTGGTATCCCCAGAACCAGCAGTGACTTCTGAGTATCCACATTCATTATCCCACACCAGTCTTCTAGCAGTGCTAGTGCCATTGTCCCAAATGTCGTCTCACTCTAACTCTTAAGGGTATCAACTAGTTTGTGGTGCAGATTTGCACTGCCTTAGATTTAAACAAAATCTTGGGTGACCTACAGATTGAATCCTGGGTCAGGTCACTCTAAGTCTTCTGGACCAGCAATCCTAATGTATACTTCCTGTAATAGCTGTACAACTGACCCAAGATGGATGGGTTGTGTCTCACTTATAATAGAGCCACTGCCGATGATAACTGCAGTCCTCTAGCTGGTGTTTCTCTCAATGATGTTGGCAGCCACGTGGTGGTCCTAACCCTTCTTTGATCACCGAGGCACCTGGAACGTCTAGTTAGCGGTGTAACACCTTCCACTCTGACACCTGGAATGCTGGAAGAGAAGTCTCACAATATAATAGCTGGATTCCTCCTAGTGAAACAATTTTCAGTTTTACCACACGGTCCTTTCCTTCTCAAGAAAAATATATATTGCAGTTTGGGAAAGAAGTGAGGATAAACCTGGGATTCTATTTTACATTGTGCCTGTGTCTACCCCACTCTGTCAGATCTTGTCTTTGTTTTGAATGACTCTTTTTGCTTTTACCTAGGGATGCTCTGCAATCTAGCTTCTCTACCATATGTACATCAGACATGTCAATATCTAAACCCTAATTGTGGACACAATTCAAGGGTGGACTCAAGAGATGTGGCGAGATACCTGCTCGTATGCTCCAGACTGTTCCGTGAGAGCCAAGAGTGTATCCAGCCTGTAGCACAGGAAGGTGTTACCCAACTCCACACAGTGTTGAGTCTGAGTCTTAGCTCCAGCCAAACCAAGATGCCCTGTTACATATAAACAATAATAAAGTGCTGTTACAGTTCAATAATATCCAGTGAAGAAGGCAGTTACTACACCTATTAGAAACATGACAGTTTTTTTGTAATTTAGTTAGATCTATTACACAGCTGGAGTCCTGGTGTGCCACTGTAGAATAAGCTCTGAACTGCTAACCACAAGGTCAGTGGTTCAAACCCATAAGCTGCTCCTCGGAAACCCTATTCTATGAGTGAGAACCAATTAGACAGCATTTGACAACAGCAACAACACTAAATAGCTATTGAATTGCTTTTCTTCTTTGATGAAAAAGAAAATGCAATTAAGAATTGTTCAAACACTGTAAAATAATTTAATGCAAAGATAGAGAACAAGAAACTCTTAGGGTCAAGTAATTTAAACATGGAATTATGGATTAAAATTTTTTGTTGTTGTTATGTCTGGTTAGGCTTTGGTGTTTGTTGTTGTTTTGTGAAGAGTTATTAGCATACTACTTCGATCCAGGCTGCTAACTTGAAGGTCAGCAGTTAGAAACTACCAGCCATTCCACGGGAGAAAGATGAGGCTTTCTGCTCCTGTAAAGATTTATAGCCTCGGAAACCCTTATACAGGGTCGCCATGAGTCGGAACTCACTCCACGGCACACTACCACCACCACCACCATTTGAGGAAGAAAGAAGCAAATCTATTGAGCTTGCCCTGGAGAACCTGTGGAATGCAGGAACAAGAGTTCCTAATGCCTCCCAGTTGCTGCTGGTGGAGTACCTGGTACATGTTAGGGTGCTACAATCAGTTTTCCCCCAGCATGAAAATTTCCGTCAATCAGAGTGAGGTCCATACTGTAGCTAGCATAGCAGCTCTGGCTCCTGTTGCAGGCATATGCCTGAAGTCTTTCAAGGAGGTGCTGAAAGTGCCCTGTAACTGCCAGAGGACCGTATGACAAAATACTACCTTACCCCTATCCCAAGGATCTGAGTCCTTGCCTGCATTTCCTACGTTTGTATGACTTTTAAATAAAAAGTTAGCAAACACTGAGAGATGGGGGGAAAATATAAAAACCCTCATGTTGTGTTATGCAAACAGAACCATTATATGAATTGGAAAAAAAATTAGACTTTTAGGTGGCAGACTCTCCAGGGGAACTGTTATTATCTATTAACTAGATACATGACCCTAGGTAAGGTCCTTTAATCTTTTTAAGTTTCAGTTTCCTAACCTGGAAAATAGTGACAATAATCCTGTTCCATCCATCTAACAGGGTTGCTGTGAGTAGGAAATGATGTAATTCAGTAAAGGCTCTTCATTCAAATTCTATCTGGTGCTAAATCCAGAATGCCTACCTCTCCTTCTTTATTTTCTCTCATTCAGAGATTTCTTTCCAGCTATGAGGACTGTGACTAGCTGCCTTCCAAATCTAACCCTATTAATCAAACCATCACTCACAGTGGGGGTGGGGAATCTGCATTCAATCTTTCCAGGTGCAAGAGTTGACACTGGGACTGAATCCTTGGCACAAACTGCCTGGTGCAGCGGCCCTGCAGGGAAACTGCCTCTTAGCCCAAACCCACCCTGGTTATTACTGAGCATGCCCAGATCTCCCTTCTGAACCTCCAAAGCGAGGCGCGACTGCGCTTGATTAGAGGCAAAAAATGATATACGGAAAGGAGGGGACACAGGGAGTAAGCAATGACTGTTGCTGACACAAATCAAAATGCCACCTGAATGCCCACCAGCCCGCTAATCATGGTTGGAACACCGGCATATGTGCACCACGCTCCCACACACTATAGCCCTTTTAGTTCCCACACAATTCTCCGCACTCTCCCACAGCACTGATCCCACCCCCTAGCTCCCGTGGAAAGCGTGCGCTCTACAACCACAGGCACACGGCAGCGTCTGGCCTGGCTGTGGCGCAGTGCGCAACAGGGGCGGGGAAGACAAGGCGGGGCGCCTGGGGCTCAGAGAGGGGCTGAAGACTTCGTGAATGAGCTTTAATCTCTGTGCTTTTCTCTTTGGTGAGAGGGGGTGTAAACTATCAAATCAAGGCACTCTCTTTGACCCTTCTTGGCGCAGTGGCGCAGAAATAGCACCTGGTGCCCCCAGGCAATATAGACCAAAATCCTCTCTGCCTTACAAATGGCTGCGCCGAAATTTTCAGACTACGCTCCACGCAACACTTCTATAGATCACAGGCCTACGTTTCTCTGAAAACAAACCAAAAGTCCACTGCCTTCTAGCGACCCTATGTTGTTAAGTGCCACCGAGTCGGTTCCGACCCATAGCGGCCCTGTATAGGGTTTCCAAGGAGCGACTGGTGAACTTGAACCATCGATCTTATAGTTTAAACGACTTTGCAGTTTGGCACATTAATCCACAGCGCCACAACAGTTTCCTAGGCTGTAAAAGTGCCCCACAGTTTCCTAGGCTGTAAATCTTTAGGGAGGCCGGCTACCACATCTCTCTTCCCTGGGTCAGCTAAAGAATTTGAATCCCCGACCATTGGGCTAATCGTTGAGCAGTTAGAGCACCAGGGCTCTTAACTCTCTCGATATTATTTGCTACGTCCCTCCATATTTCTCTCCGCCATATTGTGCGTCCCCCAACGCTGGCGATGGATCCAGTAGTAATGTTCTCGTCAATCTTTGCTCTCTGCAACCGACCCAGGCCCGTGCGCAAACTGAGGCCTTGGTTTACACTGCCTCGGATGGCCTTCTGCTCTTCGCACTGCCTGCGCCATCCTTTCCCCACCTCCAGTGGCACCTTCCAACCCTGGCTGTCCTGATGTCTTGCAACTTGTCTCCTTTTCCCCAACCATTAGTTCATACCCTGGGTAAGGGGAGGAATATCTTTGCGCGGTACGCCGAAGAGCCCCGGACCACCTCTGCAATGCAGTGGGGAACAGGCGCCTGAGCGAGGCAGGTGGGGGGCAGGGGTGTGGAGGGCCAAGGGCCGAATCCTAGGGTCCTCACCTCCGCGTACCCAAGCCCCCTACTTACACTGGCGCCCGAGAGCGGTCAGCAGGCCCTCCGCTCTGCATCCATTAGCCGGTGGTCTGGCCGCTTCACTTCCGGAGCGCAGGGCTCTGGGTGGTGCGGCCCTCCCCTCCCCTCCTTGGCTCCCGCCCCGCCCCCTGCCCCGCCCGCGCCTCTCCTCCTCAAGCTGCTGCTGGGAACTGGCTGCTTCTATGCCCCCACTGCCGCAGCGGCTCCCTCCACCGTCGAACTTTGCAGCTCGCCCGAGCGCGCGCGGCAGTGGGGGGCGTGGACAGGGAGGGGCAGAAAGAAGGGCCAGGGGGAGGGGCTGGGAGGGGTGGGTAGCCCGCTTGAAAGCCCTCCTTCCTTTCTGTACACCTTGCGGTAGGCAGAAACCATCAGCCGCGGCAGCAGCCAAGGGGTTTTTGCACAGATAGAGGGAGACGTAGGGACTGGCAGACGGACGGACGGAGAAGACCCTTCCCCAAGCTCTCGCGCCATGGCGGAGAAAAAGCAATCTGGGAAGCAGGCAGAGGACGAAGAGGTCCCTGCCTTTTTTAAAAACCTGGGCTCAGGCAGCCCCAAGCCCCGACAGAAATTCTGTGGCATGTTCTGCCCGGTGGAAGGGTCCTCGGAGAACAAGACTATCGATTTCGACTCGCTGTCTGTGGGCCGGGGCTCCGGGCAGGTGGTGGCTCAGCAACGGGACGTTGCCCACTTGGGCCCGGACCCGCAGCCGCCGTACTCCCGGCAGGGCCGGCGTGCCGGCGGGGAGCCATCTGTTGAATCGGGCCGGAAGGTGGAGATCCGGCGAGCCTCAGGCAAGGAAGCCCTGCAGAACATCTACGATCAGGTTGGTATGGGAGGGCGGTGAAGACCAAGGACCGGGAGCGTGGGAGTTGCCTTCCCCCTCCCAGCCCAGTGGAGACTCGAGAATCGGAGGATACCTTCTTTCCTGATCTTCTTTTAATACTGCCTCTCTGCATCTGCACACACACCCCACCCTACCCCGCCCCTTCTCTTCTCAGGGTGAGGAGAGGCTCGTCGGTGGGCGGTTGTACGCCCACAAAGACTGCCCGCACCTCACTGGACCTGGGAGGTGGGGGCGGGGGTGAGGGGGATAAAGGACAAGCCGATCCGTGGCTCGAGGTCGCGTGGAGGGGGCTGGGCCGCGGTTTCATTCTTATTAAATCTTTCTGGGCGGCTTCCGATTGCAGCTGTGGTTGGGTGCCCCACCCTTTTTTGATGCAGTTCGGAGCGTGTAGAGGAGGGGTTCGCGTGAAGGCCCGTGAGTTCCCTCGGGGTCGGAAAGGGTCTGGGCTTCGACCGCCACTCCTTGTCCGGCCCTGGGAGCTTTCTGGCTGCACCTTCTCCAGTGCCTTTCGCGCTCTGGTCCCAAGATCGGAGGCCAGCACCATGGTCAGCGCCAATCCAGCCCGCCTAGGAGACTCTCACCACCCTAACTCTTGTTGGCAGCGTGAGAAGAGCAAGGGAGAATGTGGAGTTACCCAAGGAAACGGAGACCATTCTCAATAGCTCATGTGGAGAACAAAGTTCCGCTGAGTATCTCAACAAGGGCTTCCCACAGTGCTCCCCTCGCTGTTATTTGGGAGGCGCTTTGGCGATAGGGACTAAGTGGATCATAGTCAAAGGGTGAAAAAGAAAAGGAGGGGGAAAGAAAAAATTAAAACCCTCACGTTTTGAATAGATTATCAAAGAAGATTAGACCTTCTCTACTGCTAATGAGGGAAACAAAGAAGTCCAATTTGGTAAATCTTGCTTTTAAAAATTGTTCACCATTATCTGATAAATATGAACAGTGAGCATTTTAGGTGCAGTAGTTTTTTCACACTACAATTTTTCTATATCCAGATGACCTTCATACTTGTGCTTTTTTTTTTACCCCACAGCCAATTTCTCAACATGTACTCTATTTCTACAGTGAAAAATGTTTTCACACTTGTTTCCCATTTGCGTCCATTGGATTTAGCGTGTTGTGAAGATGAGAAATCAATGAATGATTATTGAATACCTACTGTGTGCCATGCCTTGTGGGACAGGAAGGCTAGGAATAAAAACTTCAACACAGTTTCTTCTCCTCAAGACTAGTTGGGAGTGGCCTGCTCATATTCATTGTGAGGTTCAACAAGCATATACTTGACACTTAGGTTGTATGCTTACAAAGTATTAGAGAACAATTAAGATTTGGTGATACTGGCCCTAGAGAGATGCTACTGTTTCCTGGTGTGGCACTGAATTTTGGAGCTTTTGACTTTTATAGGAACAATTCTAAGGAAGATAAGCATTTGCCTTCATTTTCCTAAGGTGGGGCAACTAATCAATTTATACCTTCCCCCTCCAGCTCTGTTCTCTGATTTATTCATATAGGAGACAATCTCATATATACATTTCAAGTCAACCAGAAGAATGCAAATCCAGAAAATTCTTTTTAGTGCATTTGACCATACAATTGAAGGAAAAGTTTCTAATTGTATATTAAAAGCTTAATGTGAAATACTTTTGATGAATGCACTGGGTGAAGGCCACGGTCATATAGCATCATCATTGTGTGAGTAATCTCATGTACAGCAATTTGTGCTAGTAATTCTAATATCATAGAGGGAGCAGAAGTACATTGTGGAGAATAAGGAAGTCATTGTTTATAAAATGACATATGGAGGGTGTTAAGAATGGCTATCCTGTAGTGGCAGTAAATTAATAATGACATAAATTAAACTCAAGTTTGAAAGGCAAAGTTGCACTGAGTTAAGTAACACATCTCTTTCTCCTGTCCATTTAGAAATTTAGCTGCTGAATCACCAGAGCATCTTGCTTAGATACTACCTGAATTTAATACATGGCGGGAGAAATTTGATGAGATAATGCCCAACCAAAACCAAGACAATTTAGCCTCAGCAAACTTTGAACTGAATCTCTGTTCCAGTTGCCTAGATATTTGTTGTTGTTAATTGCTGTCAATTTGGTTCCAACTCATAGTGACTCTATATAGGGTTTCCAAAGAGCAGCTGGTGGGTTACAACTGCCAACCTTGTAGTTAGCAGTCCAGTGCTTATCCTACAGCATCACACCAGGACTCCAGATATTTTAGTAGTCAGTCCAGGGGCATCTAAGCCAAACTAAACCCACTGCCACCTAATCAACAGGAGTAGACCACCTCATATTTTTCTCATGGGGTGGCTGGTGGGTTCAAACTGCTGATCTTGCAGCTTAAGGTGCAATCAATCCATCAGGGCTCCTTAGATATTTGTAGTAAGGGCAATTCTGTTTTGGACTTTCTGCAGCCCTCCCAGAATATTCATCTTCAATCTAACTTTATAACATACAGGCTGATCCTATGGGATTATTTTCATTCAGGTCTAAAGTTTTTACCTGGGTTGGAGCCTACTGTGTTTCAATAGTTCTTGTCTATACAAGAGAAAAAAGGCATTTGGTGTGTGTGTGTGTGTATATGGTCATTTCAAGGAGCCCTGATTGTGCAATAGCATTGGAACCTACCAGCCACTCCATGGTAGACAAACCTGATGATCTGCTTTTGTAAAGATTTACAAAATCTTTAAATAGATGGTAAGGCCTAGTAGTCATTTAACTTCACTGATTGTAAGAGTCCAAGGTGGACTCTTAAAAGAAATGATAGAAAAGGAGAATAATGGGTTTAGAAGCTTTTCTCTTGGTTCACGTCCTTTGACTCTTTCCCTCATCCAGTCTAAACTTTCACTGGTGCTGAGCTACTCACACCCAGAGAGAAGTGAGGGAGAACTAGAGTGCTTGACTAATGTTGTTCCTTCTCTACGGAATCTGTATTTTTGGGTGTTGCTAAGATATGGTTTTAAGATTTAACATCAATGTTGGGATCCTGATGTTCATCTACAAGACTTTGGAGAAGGCAGGGAACAAGCTTCTTTAAAGCCCAGATACCTTGTAGCTCTTGGGTGTTGAGGAGTGTGGAGTCAGCATTTGCTAAAAGCAAATTAAATACAATGCTGGGTGTGAGATGCTCAGTATCAACCAAGGTTAAGACTGGAGAAGAGGAAAGAGTTGGAGTAACGGATGTAAATGAAGAGGAAAGCTTCTACACCCATTATTCTCTTTTTCTGTAGTTTCTTGGGTGAATCCATCTTGGACTGCAGTGAGGTTCAATGGATTCCCATTTGTGAGACAAGCACTGATGGCCTCATTTTCCCTTGCCAGTGCCTGTGGTTCTCTCAGCTTCCTTTCTCCTAGACATTCTCTTTATGTCATTACAGACTGGGCTTAGTGAGAACCAGTTGAAGCTAGGATATTGGATTATGAGCATCCCTTCCAGGCTAGAGTGGTGATGAAGTGGTTCTCCTTCTCCACGACAAGTTACCAGTACATGAAGTATATAAAAGTGATATGGAACTTGGAACAATTACCAAGTCTGTAAAATGTTTTCTGCTATTCCTTCCCATTCTCTGTCTCCATCCCATCTTTCCATGTTGATTGTCTCTGAGTCCTGGCTGCCAGTGCCTCTGCTTCCCTAATCTTGTGTATAATGCCATCACTGCCTTCTGTCCTCATGGTGAAGCGCCTTCTCTTCTTCTGAAGGGCAACAGATTCTGAGATCACGTTCTTCCCCTTTGCCCTTCCATCTTCCACTCAAAATTTTTTCCTGTGGTTAACTTAGCTATAGAAAAGTCCCAGTGATAAAAGTCACCCACACCTTACATGAAAGACTGATACACAAATTGCCCTCAGAGATACTTGTTTGATAAAACACTAGTCTGCTAGACAAATCTGATTAATGAGATGTATGGTAGATGTTTGTCTGGGAGCCTAGAACAAGGGCAATGATTTGATATGCTAGAGGTCACACTGACAAGAGGGAAGATACAAGTATGAACATTTGTGAGTTCAGGATTCCAAAAACTCACTCAAGTTGAAAGGAAAGAGAGTAAATGGGAGAGGGAAGGAGCTGCTAATAATCCAAAATTATTGATTGCTCTTGATTTCCCAGCTGATTATTGAATTGATTACATTGTTGAAGTATAACAAATTATTTTTAAAAACTTTTTGTGAACTGAGTGAAGGTTTACAGAGCAGATCATCAGTTTTACACTCAACAAATCATATACGTCATCTCAATGACTGAAATTCCCCCAGTGTAAAATCATGTGTCCCACTTCCTGCCTATTTCCATTCTTCTTTCCCAACCCTTCTGAACTTTGTCGTAAGGTAAATGTTGCCCTTTTGATCTCAAATAGTTGACCATTCTATGGTGTGCATACCTCACTAGAGTTGTACTCCCCCCTGTATACCTATCTACTGCTTGGCTGAAAGTTAACCTACGGGGTAAGTTCAGTTCAAGACCTGAAGGGTGACAAAGGGCCATAATCTCAGGTTCTACCAGTTTCTAGATAACCAGCAAGTCTGGTGTTTTTTTTTTTTTAATGATTTTGAGGTTTGAGTCTAGCAAGTCATTGATGATTTAAGAGGTTGTTGCTTAATAAATAGTTCTGCAATTAATTAGTTATAGGGAAAAATAAAAAGGGTTACATTTGGGATGAGAGACGGACTTTCCACCTGGACTCTGAGTTAGAAGAAAATTTTCACTAGCTTAACAGCTTTGTAACCCAAGAATGGAGAGGAGAGTTGGTGTCGTTGAACCTGTTGTCATTGACAACATCTGACTGTGGCATCTTGAGCATTGCATGATGCACATACTCACTACTTTGTGCCATGGAAATCAGGGGTAGGGCAGATAGTTTTCCCAGCCCTGGTAAGGACAGGCCAGATGTTCTTAAGGAACCTTTGGTGCAAGTGTCCCTCCCTACCTCCTTGAGAAAGAAGGAGAAGCCAGAGTTGATCTTGAGTTCAAACCACTGAATGCCATCTTGAAAGAGATCTAATGATTATTTAATTCTCTCATTATGGAGGTGAAGAAAGTGAGGCCCAGAAAAGCAGTGCTTCATCTTATGGCACTGAAGTGACTGTCCCAGTACTAAACTGAAGTCTCTTGCTGTCCAATCTCACTCACTGAAGTCCTATACCATCAAAACCTTATTAGTTACAAAAAAACCCCCAAAACCAAAACCTTATTGCTTATATAGTACTACATAACTTTAGAATATGCTTTTACGTTGTACACTCTACATTTCAGAATGTCTGTAATATATTATTTTAAAACCTTGCCACAGCAGTGAGATAGGCATTATTTTCTTTCTGTAAAAAAGAAAACTAAGACTTAGTGATATTTAGGGAGTTTTTTCAAGGTCTTGCATTTGGAACTAGATTTGAAACAAGATTTCCTGACTTGCTCCCATATTTCTTCCAACATGCCATTTTATCTCAGATCCACTGCCGGAGATATTTAGTGAACTCTTAATATACAATTTTAAGTCCTGGTGTAGTGCTGTGGGTTAATGTGCCAGACTTCAAAGCCGTTTGAACTGCAAGGTCAGTGGTTCAAGCTCACCATTTGCTCCTCGGAAATCCTATACAGAGTCGCTATGGGTCAGAAATGACTTGACAGCACTTAACAACAATATACAACTTACTTTTGCAGGCAAAGTATTTTATATCCCATTTGAATTTCCTAGATACTGTAGGGTAGGTGGTGGTAGTTATGTGCCGTGGAGTCTATTCTGATTCATAGCGATCCTGTATAGGGTTTCTGAGGCTGTAAATCTTTACGGGAGCAAAAAGTCTCATCTTTCTCCAGTGGAACATCTGGTAGTTTCGAACTGCGACTTTGAGGTTTGCAGCCCTATTCGTAACCACTACACTACCAGAGCTCCTTGCCCCATGTTAAATGCCTTATATGCATTGTTTTCTTAATCCCAAAACAAGTATAGTAAGTAGGTTGACTGTTATCCTTATTTTATAAAAGAAAAACCTGAAGGTAAAAGAGGCAAGGTAACTTGCTAATTAACAGCTAGAGCAACTAGGATTTGGAGCCAGGTGTGATAGTTAAGGTTTTGTGTTTATTTGACTGGGCCAAGATTTCCAGTGGTTTGACAGTTGAGATGTAGTTATCCTCATGATGGGCTCTAATATAGTGTACCCAATTCTATGATAAGGTCTGCTATATATGATATATATATGATATATATATATATATATCATATATATATTGAGCAGCCAATCAACTGAAGGCAAGCTTCCTCAAGCTTCCAATATATAGCACACTCAGGCACAACTTGATGACCCTCTGTTGGGTCAGGATCTTGTATCTAGCTCATCTCCTGACCACCTGTTCTTTGAACTTGAACCACTTATCCTGGGAGTCATCAGCCACCTGCCTTCTTACCTGCTGGACCTACCTGCCTACCTGCTGTCTGACTTGTCAATTTTGGTTCATCTGATGCAGACTTGGGGCTCTCTTACCTCTACAACTGTGTGAGTCATTTCCTTGATATAAACTTCTCTTTATATGTACATATTTAAGTTTCACCAACTTTGCTTCTCTAGAGACACCAGGGCTATTGATCATGGTGATGTGCTGAATTGCTTTCTGTACTAATTATTCCTTCATTTTATCTCCAAAGAACTATTCCAAAAGAAGGTCGTCTGAGGGCCTAGTTTTGTTTTGTTTTGCAGTGTGCACTCTGAAGCCGTTTATAAAACAGGACTATTGATTCTTTATGAATATGCCCTAAATTGCTAGTACTCTATCATTTTCTTGAACCAAAGAAATGACTTCAACTATCACTGGACCAGAGACCAACTCTGACAGTCTGAATACCATGATTATCTAAGATTAGTGCAATGTGATGTGAACTTTCCACTAGATGTAAATCATGAACTACAAGCAAATAGTGAGGGAGTTGTTGATTGAAAACATTGTCAGGTGGGGGTAATGGACACTTGAGTTTACTCAGTTGTAGCTCAGTGCAAAGGCCTGAAGCTTTAGTCGGGGCTCTGCCATTCACTAGCTTAGTTACCTGAACATTCACTTCCCTTCAGGCTGTCATCAGTGGACTATGAGCTGAACTAGGAATCTCAATGGCTTCTTCTACCCGTTTTCACTAAAGGCCCTGAAAGAAAGCTCTGTCTTTGGATGCTGTTTTTTAGAGGGAAAATTCACATCATATAAAATTCATCATTTTAACAATTTCACAGTATACAATTTAGTGACTTTTTGTACATTCTTAGTGTTGTGGAAACATCACCATTAATTCCAGAACAATTTCATTATCCCCCAGAGAAACCCTGGACCAATTAGCAATTATTCTTTATTCTCCCTGTATTTTAAATCTCCCTAAAACTTTTGCCATGAAGTTGATTCTAATTCATAGCAACCCTATAACTGCCCCAAAGGGTTTCCAAGGCTGTAGTCTTTATGTAGGAGCCCTAGTAGCATAAGGAGCTCTGGTAGTGTAGTGGTTACGAATCGGGCTGCGAACCGCAAGGTCAGCAGTTCGAAACTACCAGCTGTTCCATGGGAGAAAGATGAGGCTTTCTGCTCCCGTAAAGATTTACAGCCTCGGGAACACTGTATACAATTGCTCTGAGTCGGAACTGACTCCACGGCACACAGCCACCACCTGGTAGCATAGTGTAACCAAAAGTTCAGCAGTTCAAGTCCACCAGTTGCTCCATGGGAGAAAGAGGCTTTCTGCTCCCATGAAGATTTACAGCCTTGGAAACCTGTACATGGTTGCTATGAGTCAGAATCCACTCCATGGCACACTACCACCACACCAACCACTAAAGCTATTTATGATGAAACTGAAGAAGTCTACAAAATTATTTAATCTGAAATTGGTCAAAAATACAATAAAAATACACTGGTAATTAGTGGTGATTAGAATGAGGAAGTTGCAAACAAAAATGGGTGTCACGGTACATAGACAAGGATCAGCAGTTGGAAAATATGTCCTTGGTAAAAGAAATGGAGAGCGCAAGATACAGTTTTGCAAGACCAATGATTTATTCATTGCAAATACCTTTTTCAACAAAATAAAACATGACCTATACACACAGATCTTCCAGATGGAATACACAGGAATCAAATTGACTACATCTGTGGGAAGAGATGGTGGAGATGTTCAATATAATTAATCAAAGCAAGGCCAGGGATGGATTATGGAACAGACCGTCAGTTGTTAGTTCATATGCAAGTTCAGGCTAAAGCTGAATACGATTCAAGCAAGTCCCAACAACCAAAATATGAACTTGGATATATCCCACCTGGATTTAGAGACCATCTCAACAACAGATTTGATGAACAAGAAGACCAGATGAGTTGTGATATGACATCTAGAACATCATACAAGAAGAAAAAGGGTCATTAAAAAGACAGGAAAGAAAGAAAAGACCAAAATGGATGTCAGAAGCGACTCTGACACTTGTTCTTGACTGTAGAGAAGCTAAAGCAACTGGAAGAAATGACGAAGTAAAAGCTGAACAGATAATTTCAAAGGGCAGCTCACAAAGACTGTCAAGTATTATAATAAAATGTCTCAAGAACTAGAGTTAGAACAACAGAATGTAAGAACACACTTAGCATTTCTCAATCTGAAAGAACTGAAGAAAAAAAATTCGAGCCTTGAGTTCCAATATTGAAGGATTCTATGGGCAAAATATTGAATGATGAAGAAATATACAGTTACTGTACCTAAAAAATTGGTCATGTTCAGTAATTTCAAGGGGTATTATATGATCAAGAACCCATAGTGTTGAAGGAAAGGCAGTGAAGGCACTGGCAGGGTTAAAGAAAAAAAGTTCCAGTAATTGACTGAATAACAATTGAAATGTTTCAATAAACTGATGCAGTGTTGGAGGCAGTCAAGTAATTTGTGAGACAGCTACCTAGCCAATCAATTTGAATAGATTCATATTTGTGTCCACTCCAAAGAAATGTGACCCAACAGAATTCAGAAGTCATGGAACAATATCATTAATATCAGCATGAAAGTAAATTTTGCTGAAGAGAATTAAAAAATGGTTGTAACAGTACATAGACAAGGAGCAACCAGAAATTCAAGCTAGATTCAGAAGAGGGCATGGAACAAGGGATATCATTACTGATGTCAGATGGATTTTAGCTAAAAGCAGAGAATACCAGAAAGATGTTTACTTGTGCTTTATTGACTATGAAAAGGCATTTGACTTTGTGGATCATATCAAACTATGGATAACGTTGTGACAAATGGGTATTCTAGAACACTTCATTGTGCTTATGAGGGATTTGTATTTAGGCAGTTATTCAAACAGAACAAGGGGATGCTGGATGGTTTAAAATCAGGAAAGGTGTGTAGCACAGTTGTATCTTTAAACCCTACTTACTCTGTATGTGAAGTCCTGGTGTGGCGCTGTGGGCTAATGCACTGGACTGCAAAGTCGTTTGAACTACAAGGTCGGTGGTTCAAGCTCACCAGCCGCTCCTTGGAAACCCTATACATAACTCTATGGGTCAGAACCAACTTGACAGTACTTAACAACAACAACAAACACTCTATGCTGAGCAATTTACCCAAGAAGTTAGATTATATGAAGAAGAACATGGCATCAGGATTGGAAGAAAACTCATGGCCTATGATATGCAAATAACACAATCTAGCTTGCTGGATGCAAAGAGGACTTGAAATACTGATGAAGATTAAAAACGACAGCCTTCTGTATGCATTGCATTTCAATGTAAAGAAAACAAAAATTCTCACCACTGGACCAATAAATGGAGAAAAGATTGAAGTTATCAAATACTCAGTTTGCTTGGATCTACAACCAACATTCATGGAAGAAGCAGTCAAAAAATCTAACGTTATATTGCATTTGGCAAAACTGCCAATGGCTTCTTTAAAGTGTTCAAGACCAAAGATGTCACTTTGAGACTAAAGTGCACCTGACCCAGGCCATGGTGTTTTCAGTTGTCTAATATGCATGTGAAAGTTGGACGTAAATAAGGAAGACTGTAGAAGAATCTATATATTTGAATTTTGGTGTTGGAGAAGAATATTGAAAGTACTATTGAGTACTAGTGTGATGCTATAGGTTTTACGAACTGCAGGATAAAGTCAATCAGTGCTTGGAGACGAAGGGAAAACATGTCAGGAACTCAATGGCAGCAAGTGGCTGTGTGATCTACTGTTCGTGGTAGACATTACCAAATACCTCTCAGAGCAGAACATCTAGCTGCAGAACCCCCAACCAGCTTCTCTGCTCTCCGCTTTCAAACGATGAAATCATTTGAAGCTAAATTAAGGCTGTGGGAAGTGCAACTGGGATGGAATAACACGGTAAATTTCCCCATTCTGGAAAAATAAAAGCCTTCTATGACATTTGAATATGCTAGTGTATGTGAAAAACTAATTGAGGCATTTAGTGAAAGATTGAAAAAAGTGAATAGTAACAAATGGAATTGAACATCTTTGCTACACCCATCAATGTGGAACCAGCTGATGTGCCTGATAACCTAAGGAAACAAAATCATTTCAGCTGCAAAGCAACTACAGCTGAAAGCTAGGTAAGGTAGGTTAACCTCCCACTGCTTGAGTTCTATTAAATGTTACAATAAGCAAGGATGAATTTCCCACTTTGAGGAGACATGCATTGAAATTAGTGCTCTGGAACAATTTACTGCTGCGAGTAGTTATTTTCAAAGACTGCAATCGCAGTAGTGGTTACAAGTCTGGCTGCAAACCTTAAGGTTAGCAGTTCAAAACTACCAGCTGTTCCACGGGGGAGGGGGGGGAGAGATTTAGAGCCTTGGAACCCCTATGTGGGGTCGCTATGAGTCGGAACCGACTCCATGGCACACCACCACCACCACCACCATTGCAAAGACTCTCCTGCGCCCCAGACTTTCTGGAGCAAACATCGGAAAAGCAGTTGCAAATAGCAACATCAATACAGCCAGGACTACATGCCTCACCAAAGAGAAGCAGTTCTAGCCATCACATTTGTTATATTGTTGCTAAATGCCTTTGAGTGGTTTCCAACTTATAGCTACCCGTATAAGTTTTTCCAAGGAGCAACTGGTGAGTTTGCTCTAACGACCTTGAGGTTCTAACCGACCTTGTGGTTCACTGCATTATCCTGCAATGCCACTCCAGGACTCCAGCTATCACATTGTTGTTGTGAAGTGCCGTCGAGTCAGTTCCGACCCATAGCGACCCTGTATAGGTTTCCTAGGAGTTTTTGATGAGCTTGAACCGCCGACCTTGCAGTTCAAACGGCTTTGCAGTCTGGTGCATTAACCCACAGCGCCACACCAGGACTCCTCATATTAGGGGTGTATTAATTAAATGACGAAATATAGCAGGCTAATTTTGTATGGCCCATGAATGATGTTGTAAATCTCCAAATGGCCTTTGTCAGATAAAAAATTCCCACCCCTGCTCTACTGGATCATTTCCATCAGCATACAAACTGCCCTCTCACATCATCATTAAAGTATCATCACCATCCATTACAACACAATTTAGAAATCCTCTCAACTCTACCTTGCTCTCTCTAGATCTTTCCCCTTTCTCTACTCTTCATAGCAAACTTTTCTAACCAACCAAACCCACTGTCATAGAGCCGATTCCTACACATGGAGCAGGACCACATCTGAGGTTTCTGAGACTGTAAATCTCGGGACTTTCTTCCCAGGAGTGGCTGGTGTGTTTAAACAGCTGACCTTGCAGTTAGCAGTCCAATGCCCAATCTACGGTGCCACCAGGGCTCCTTAAACTCTTCTAAAAACTTACCTGTACTTGCAGGAATCCCTGGGTGGTGCAAACAGTTAGCATGCTTTGCCACTAACTGAAGATTTGATGTTCATGTCCATCCAGAGGCACCTGGGGATGGTGGAGGAAGATCTGGTGATCAACTTTGAAAAACTGGTCATTGGAAACTCTATGGATCACAGTTCTACTCTGACACTCATGGAGTTGCCATGAGTCAGCATATGTCTTTTCCTGTTGATTTTTAAGAGTTGTTTGTATATTTTGGACACTACAATTCACTATTTAACCTGCTTCCATATGGCTTCAATCTGTACTGAAATTTCTCTTGTCAGTCATAGTATCCTCTACATTGAAATCAATAGTTCCTTCCCTGTCATTATCTTACCTGACCACTCAGCAGTTTATGACCGTGTCCTCCTTTTTGAAATGTTCTTCTGGCTTCCCAAATGCCACAGTCTCCTGGATTTCCTCCTCACCACCAGCCTCTCTCCCTCAGTCATTTTCGCTGACTCATGTTCATCTGTCTATCACCTAAATCAGCGCTTTTCAAATTTTTTGGTGTCAGGACTGCTTTACATTCATAAAAATTATTGAGGGCCCCAAAGATGCCTGTTGCTATGAGTAATCTCTACATTGATCCATCATAAATTAAAATGACTAGAAAACCCAATCCAACCCACTGCTATCAGGTTGATTCTGACTCAGCAACCCTTTATATGGTTTTGAAGGCTGCAAATCTTTGTGGCAGAAAGTCTAATCTTTCTTGGAGTAACTGGTGTGTGTGAGCTGGCGTCACCAGGGCTCCTGATATAGCTAATGTTGTTGTTAAGTGCCTTTGAGTCTGTTCTGACTCATAGTGACCCAGCATAGGGTTTCTGAGGAGCAGCTGGTGGGTTTGAACTGCCGACCTTGTGGTTCGTAGTCCAGTGCTGATTCTACAGTGCAACACCAGGAGTTGTTGCATCTTAAAGTGAACATACCAAAACAGAACATTTGATTTCCCCCAAATGTGCTCATTTCTCAATTTCCCTAACTACCACTACCTACCCAGTTGCTCAAGTGAAAAAATCATGGAGTCCTCTGTGATCCTTTTGATCCTTCATCCCACATATCCATTTCATCAGCAGGTTTACAGGGTTTTATTCCCGTTAGCTATGTGGCACTGTAGGAAAAGCACTGAACTGCTAACCACAATGTCTGCAGATCAAATTCACCAGCTGCTCTGTGGGGAAAAGATAATACTATCTGTTTCTGTAAACATGGCGATAGGTGTGGGATTTTTGGTTACTATTATTTACTTACTTAATGTTGGTTTTTGTCCCTTAGATTATTTATTTCTCTAAAATTTTATTTATTTATACTGTGGTTTGGGTGAAAGTATACTGAGCAAATTAGTTTTCCATCCAACAATCTGTGTTCGTTTTGTTTCGTAACACTAGTTGCCATTTCCCTAGTGAAATAGCACTCTTCCCACTTCCTGATTTCTGAGCTTTATATTTGGGCAAATGCTGCCCGCTTGGCCTTGTGTGACTGATTGTTCCGCACGGTATATTCGTCACAGATGTTATTTGGCTGCAAGGTGATTGTGAGGAGGGGTTAAGTTCCAAGTTGAAGAGTGTCTAAGGTTCATAGTCCTCAGGGTTCCTTTCACTCATCTCTATCAGGTCAGTAAGCATGGTCTTTTTGTATGATTTTGAAGTTTGCTCTATATTTTGATTCCTCTGGTAGCATAGTGGTTACGAATCAAGCTGTGAACCTCAGGGTCAGCAGTTCAAAACTACCAGCTGTTCCACGGGAGAAAGGTGAGGCGTTCTGCTCCCATAAAGATTTATAGTCTTGAAAACCCTGTACAGACAGGGTTGCTATGAGTTGGAACCGACTCCACGGCACATAATGACAACAACAACATGTCTAGGACCTTCTATTGTGATCCAAATCAGAACAGTTCAGAGTGGTAGCCAGGCACTGTTTGGTTCTTCTGGTCTCAGAGTGGTGGAGGCTGTGGTTTGCACATGGCCCTTTGGACTAATTATTTCCTTGAGTCTTCGATTGTAAATTTCTTGATGATAGAATTCATGCCTTTTTTGTTGACCTTTGAATGTCCTGTGCTTGGGACATACATGGAATCCATGGACTTCTCTCTGTCCGTGTTTACTCTTAACCACTTTAAGTCTAGCCTGCCATCATATTGCGCCTGGATCACAGCAACAGCTTTCTTCTTTTTTTCTTAAACTTTCTATTGTGAATAGAGTGAAAGTTTGTTTATAGGCAGGGTCATCAGTTTTACATATAACAAATCATACTTCCTTTTCATTGCAATGATTGCAAGCTCCTCCACGCAACAACAGTTGTCCTGCTTCCTCCCTGTATGTACAAATAGCCTCTTTCAAACTTCTTTGTTTGTGGGATATATAAATGTATACATATACATCCTACTCTTCATCCCATGCTCTGTGTCCATGTATCTACACATAGAACAAGCAACAGTCTTCTTATTGTTACCATTGATTCACTCTTGTGCTACTATCATCTAACTGCTGCGGAGTCATATTTTAAGAATGTAAATTGGATTATGTCATTCTTTTGCTTAAATTCATTTTGGCTTTAGGTTTGGTTTCCCAAAGTCTCTTCATGATTTGACACCTGCTTTCTTCTTCAGACCACTCATCCTTGTCTCCATTAGTTTCTGGTCACTCAAACTTTTATTCTGTTCCAATCTTTTTCTCATGTCTGCATCTTTGCATTGTTTTGGCCCTCTGCTTGTATTGTTCTTGACATGACTATTGTTGTTCCTAAATCCCATTGAGTCAATGATGGCTTATAGCGATCCTGTGTAGGGCTTCTGAAGTGTAACTGGTGAGGTTGAACCACCAACTTTGCAACTAGCCATCCAGTACTCATCCTATAGAGCCATACAAGTCTTCTCTGATCCCTTTATCCAAAGCAGTGCTATCCAACAGAAAGATGAAGTAAGCCACAAATGTAAACCATGTAAGTAATTTATAACTCTCTGGGGGTCCTGGTATGGCACTGTAGGATAAGCATGGGGCCGCAAGGTTGGCCAAACTGCAAGGTTGGTGGTTCAAACTCATCAGATGCTCCTTGGAAACACTATACAGGATCACTATGAATTGGAACCAATTAGACGACACTTAACAATAGTGACCATAGTATACTCCTGGTGTGGTGCTGTAGAATAAGCACTGGACTGCTAACCACAAGGTTGGCAATGCAAACCCACCAGTTGCTTCTTGGAAACCATATACAGGGTCACTATGAGTAAGAACCGACTTGATGGCACTTAGCAACAACAACAACTGTGACCATCCAGCAGTGCAAGCCCACCAGTTGCTCCTAGGAAACCGTATACAGGGTTGCTATGAGTAAGAACCAACTTGATTGCACTTAGCAACAGCAACAACAACAGTGACTGTAGGTCGGCAGTTCTAACTCACCAGTTGTTGTTGTTGTTAAGTGCCGTCGAGTCGGTTCCGACCCATAGCGACCCTGTACAGGGTTTCCGAGGGTGTAAATCTTTCATTAGAAACCCTATACAGGGTCGCTATGAGTCGGAACCCACTCAGTGGCACTTAACAACAATGACAACAAGTGACCACATTAAGGAGACCTAGTGACATAGAGGGTTATGTATTCGACTGCTAATAACAGGGTTAGTAGTTCAAAACCAGTAATTGCTACTAGGGAGAAAGTAGAGGCTTTCTGCTCCTGTAAAGATTTACAGCCTAAGAAACTCTACATAGGGTTGTTATGAGTTGAAACATGCAAAAAATAATTTTAGTAATATATTTTATTTAACCTAATACATCCACGCTATTGTTAGTTCAACATGTAACCAGTATAAAAATTACTAATAGCATCTTTACACTCCCTTTTTAAAAAAATACTAAGTTTTTGAAATCTGCTGTGTATTTTATACTTACAATACATCTTAGTTGGGGCTGATCACATTCTAGTGCTCAGTAACCAGCCACATGTGACCAGGGGATACTGTATTGGACAGCGCAGCTTTAAAGTGACAATGCCTACTCCCTGCCCAAGTTACTCCCCATCATATCTCTGCTTACTCTTTTCACCAAGGAGTTCTTATTAATATGGACTTTGGAACGCGGTCAGCGAGTTTGCATACTGGCTTCAACAGTTTCTAGCTGTGTGGCCTATGGTAAATGACTCTATATTTCTGTGCGTCTGTTTTCTTATGTAAAACCTAAGATGACGAGGGCTTGACCTGGTTATAGAATGCTGCAATAGTTTTGCTTCATTAACATTACAGAAACCCCTTCCCAAATAGGATTATAACCACAGCTATGTTGTTGTTGTTAAGTACCATTGAGTTGGTTACAACCTGTAGTGACCCTGTACAGGGTTTCTGAGGAACAGCTGGTGGGTTTGAACCTCCACCTTGTGGTTTAAATTGATCTTGAGGTCTAGTGTTTATCCTACAGTGCCACACTTGGATTCCAACCACAGGCATAGAGGTTAAGATTTATAGCACATACTTTTGGGGGACACAATTCAATTCATAACACTCCACCATTTGCCCCCAACTAAATGTATGCCTTTGCCATATGCAAAACCCATTAACGCCATCATATCATCCAAAAACCTTAAATCACCTCCAACTCCAAAATCTCATCTTCTGAATCATTTGAATCAAATATGGGTGATACTATAGTTGTATTCCAAAGTGGGGCAAAATTCCACTTCTAGTAATCTGTGATATCTAGAATACAAGTTATCTGTTTCCAAAGTACATTGGTGGATCAGTCACAAGGTAAATATTTCCAGTTCAAATGAAAGAAACTGGAGGCAGAGAAGTGATAGCAGGTACCAAGCAAATCCAAAACCCAGCAGAACGATTAACGATAGCTCTCTAGGCTTGAAAAGAATCATCTATTGTCTGGGACTGTTTAGGCAATGTCTTCATTTTGCACAGTTCCATTTTTCAGTCCATTTCTTTCTGCTTGAAATTTACAATAAGTAGCTAGGAAAACCCACATGGCCTCTTTAAATTCTTGTTTAGCGATCTCCTCAATCACTTACAAGTTCTACCTTCCACCAAACATTTGAACATAATTAGATAAGTTCTTTGCTACTGCATAAA
>NW_006408582.1:9129484-9131356 GCF_000296735.1 Chrysochloris asiatica | reverse complement strand
ATGTCAAGAAATTTGGAAGACAGCTACCTGGCTAACCGATTAGGAAAGATCCATATTTGTGTCTATTCCAAAGAATGGTTACACAATGGGATGCAGAAATTATCACATACAAATAAAACTCTGCTGAAGATAATTAAAAAATGGTTGAATAGTACATCAACAGGGAACTGCCCGAAATTCAAGCCAGATTCAGATGAGGGTGTGGAACAAGGGATATTATTGCTGATGCCATATGAATCTTGGCTGAATGCCAGAAAGATGTTAATGTGTGCTTTATTGACTATGCAAAAGGTTTCCACCATGTGGATCATGACAGACTATGGATAGCATTGTGAAGAATGGACATTCCAGAACACTTAATTGTGCTCATGAGGAATCTGTACATAGACCAAGAGGCAGTCCTTCAAACAGAAAAAGGGGATGCTGAATGTTTTAAAATCAGGAAAGTTGTGTACCAGGCTGTGTCCTTTCACCATACTTGCTCAAGCTGCATGCTGAGCAAATAATCAGAGAAACTGGATTAGATGAAAAAGAACATGGCATCAGGGTTGGAGGAAGACTCATTAACAATCTGCAATATGCAGATGATACCTTACTTGCAGAAAGCGAATACTTACTGATGAGCATCAAAGCCCATAGCCTTCAGCGTGAATTGTACCTCAATGTAAAGAAAACAAATATCCTCATCACTGGACAATAAATAACATCATGATAAATAGAGAAAAGATTGAAGTTGTCAAAGACTTCATTTTGCTTGGATCCACCATTAACACATGGAAGCAGCATTCTCAAGCTGAAAGAACTGAGGAAAAAATTTAGTCCTTGGGTTGCAATATTGACAGATTCTAAGGAGCTCTGGTAGTGGAGTGGTTACAAGTTGGGCTGCTAACCTCAAGGTCAACAGTTAGAAACTATCGGCCATTCCAGGGGAAGTAGATGAGGCTTTCTGCTCAAGCCTATACAGATTTACAGCCTCAGAAACCCTATACAGGGTTGTTATGAGTCGGAACTGACTCCATGGCACACAACCACCACCACCACCACCACCACCATGTTTTTATTACTAATGGACTCCTGATGTGGCGCTGTAGTATCAGCACTGGTTAGCAGTTCAAACCCACCAGAGGCTTGGAAACCCTATATAGGAATGCTTTGAGTTGGAACTGACTCAACAGCACTTAACAACAACAGCAAAAACAATTATTAATGAATGTTTGCAGCTGTTTCTCCTCATTTTGAGTTGTGCCCCATCAGCAAATGAAGGTCCTGAAAACTTCACTCCATTCGTATCATCATGGTCAATTCTACTTTGAGGAGGCAGCTCTTCCACAGTCATATTTTGAGTGCCTTCCAACATCAGGGGCAAATAGTCTGGCACTATACTTGACAATATTCTGGTGCTATTCATAGTGTTTCAATGTTCAATATTCTGGAGCTATCTGACAGTGTTCCACTGCGACTTATAAGGTTTTCAGTGGCTAAACATTCTAAAGTAGTCTGCCTTTCCTTCCTAGTCTGTCTTAATCTGAAAACTCAACTGAAATCTATCAAAGGGTGAACCTCCTGGTATTTAAAATACTGGTGGTATAGCTTTCAGCATCACAGCAACATGTAAGCCACTACATTATGACAAAGTAACAGTCAAGTGATTTACTATGCTGGGAATAACAAATTGAAGAGGAGTGGCATTGCATTCATCATCAAAAAGAACATTTCAAGATCTATCTTGAAATATAATGTTGGTGACAGGATGATATCCATATGCCTATGTGGAAGGACCAGAGAAAAAGAGGAAGACCCCCAACGAGATGGATCAGCCAGGTGGCATCATTGATGGACTCAAGTGTGGCAGCGGTAGTGAGGTTGGCCCAG
>NW_006408582.1:9119976-9128704 GCF_000296735.1 Chrysochloris asiatica | reverse complement strand
GAACATATCCCACCTGAAGTTAGAGATAATCTCAAGAACAGATTTGATGTATCAAGAACACTAATGATCGAAGACTAGAAGAGTTGTGGGATGACATCAAGAATACCATTCATATTATTTGCTGAGCAAATAGTCCAAGAATTTGTGTTATATGAAGAAGAAATGCGGCATCAGGATTGGAGGAAGACTCATTCACAGCCTGCGATATACATATGATATAACCTTACTTGATAAAAGCAAACAGGACTTAAAATACTGATGAAGATCAAAGACCTTTGGCATGAGTTGCATCTCAATGTAAACAAAACAAAAATCTTCACCTCTAGGTCCATAAATGACATTATGACAAATATAGAAAAGACTGAAGCTGTCAAAGACTTCATTTTGCTTGGATCCACCATAAACACTCATGGAAGCAGCAGTGAAGAAATCAAATGACATGTTGCATTGGGAAAATCACCTTAAAGTGTTTAAGAGCAAAAATGTCAGTTTGAAGAATAAGGTGCCCTGAATCAAGTCATGATATTTTCAGTAGTGTCATATGCATGTGAAAGTTGAACAATAAGAAAGTCCATAGAAGAATTGGTGTATTTGAGCAGGATTGAGAATGGACTGATAGTCTGAAAAAACACGGGCTTGATTAAAGCATCTTAGAATTGGGACTGGAGAATATTAGTGAGTGGGAGGAGAGAGGAATGGGTGAGTTCAGGAGTTGGGAAGTAAAATAGTGTATATGCCTGGGAGATCCAGGGAATGTAATAGGAATATGCTGTTACAGAATTTGGCACTGGAGATTTTAGGAAGAGAGGATTTTGATGAGCTAACCACAACAGCCACAATAAAGTTATTGGTAATATTAACAGTTAGTGTTACTTGTGCCAGACACCATACTAAGCCATTTATATAGCTTACTTCAATTTAACCCTTACACAACTTTTCAGGTAAAAGTGTGAATGGTAGAGTCAGCTACTTGGAATCATGTGGACAGTTACTGTATACTTAACAAACTGTGTGACTTGCCCAACTTACTTACCCTTTCTGTGTGCCAAAAAACCAGATGCTGTTGAATTGATTCCAATTCATGGAAAACCCATGTGTTTTAGAATAGATCTGTGGTATTTTCAGTGGTTGTGATCTTTTGGAAGTAGATCAACAGGCCTTTCTTCTGAGGCCCCTCTGGGTGGACTTGAACTACCAGCCTTTCTATTACTAGATTTTGTGCCCTCAAGGGATTCTTCTTTTTCTGTGTTGGGTTGTCATTATTAACAAATAAGAATACTGGACACCAAGTTAATTTTGAATTTCAAATAAACAACACTAAAGGTTTCTGTTTAGTGTTAAGTGTGTCCCATGATGAGAAAATGGAGTCTTGGTGTAATGCTGTAGGATAAGCACTGGACTAAAAGGCTGGTTTGAACTATGAGATTATTGGTTCAAATCCACCAGTATCGCCTCGGAAATCCTGTCAGTGAGAACTCTCAATGGCACTTAACAACAACAAATGATGAGAAAATAGTCACAGAAATACGGCTCCTGAATAAAACAGAGGAAGCCAAGTTAAATATGAATTTCTGATAAACAACAAATAGTTTTTATAGTATAAATATATCCCAAATATTGCATGCTGTTGTTGTTTAGTGCCTTCAAGTTGGTTCTACTTCATACAGACCCAGTATTAGGGTTCTGATGAGTGGCTGGTGGATTTGAACCTCCGACTTGGTTTAAACCCTACGCAGGGTCACCATGAGTCAGAACCAACTCAACGACACTTAACAGCAACAACAACAATATGCAATATTTGGGACAAAGTGCTGCAGGATAACCACTGGACTGTGAGCCACAAGGTTGGCGGTTTGAAACCACCAGCTGCTCCTTACAAATTCTGTACAGGGTCGCTATGAGTTGGAACTGACTCGATGGCACTTAACAACAACAACAACAATTTATACTGTAAAAACTATTTGTTGCTTATCAGAACTTCATTCAACCTGGTTTACTGTATATCTGGCAACCACATTTCTGTGAATATTTTCTCATCACTTTAATTAGTGATAAGAAAATAGGATGAGAATCATGTCTAAGTAATTAGAACTGATTAGGGGGATTAAGTGCAATGCACCCTAAATTTTGCACGGCACACAGTAGTGATTGGGTGGTGGTGTGCCACTGAGTCAGTTCCGACTCATAGAGACACTTTATACGGTTTCTGAGACTGTAAATCTTTACTGAAGCAGAAAGCCTCATTTTTCTCCCATGGAGCGACTGTTACATTCATAGTCAAAAGTTAAAATGAACTATTTTACCTCTGATGTTGCTTGATTTTTAGTCTTAAGACTTTACGACATTTCAAAGAATGCTGAGTATGGAGACTACGGAACACTAGAAAACAAACAAATAAATGTTTTAGAACCTATTGGTGCAAAATTGAATGCTAAGATATATATTTTTTTCAGTTTAGAGGCCATCTTGTTACAGGTAGTGCCAACCCCGTCTCCTCCTATAAACTGAAGGCTCTTGACTTCTACTGATTAAGAATAGTCAGGTGAAGGCAGAGTTCCCAAACAAGCAAATGTTTATTATAGGAAAGAGGCTTGCATGTGAACACAGGGAAGACTTCATGCAACGTGTAACCCCTGCCTCCCTGAACAAAGGCTTTGCTGGTATTGTTAAGCACGGTCGAGTCAGTTCCGACTCAGCAACCCTGTGTAAGATTCCCAAGGAGCAGCTGGTGGATTTGAACTGTGGCCTACCTTCTTGTTTGAAGTCCAGTGCTGATCCTATGGCATCACACCAGGATCTACTGGGGATTAAAATGTTTTTTGACTATGGAAAAGACATCATGTTTATTCATTTCAGGGAAATAGCCTGTTTAGGAGTGGCCATGCTAATTAGGTGTGTGTATATCATTTCTTCAAGATGTATGCCACCACCAAAGTCTGTGGTAGATGATGTTGTTGTTAAGTGCCATCAAGTGGATTCCAACTCATAGTGGTCATGGATAGGGTTTCCAATGAGTGGTTGGTGGGTTTAAACCGCCCACCTTATGGTTAAGAGTCTAGTTCTTATTCTATAGCGCCTCACCAGCAGACAAAACTTATTCTGGGATATTGAGCATGCAAGGTTATTTGGAAGTCTGTTTCTGACTCCTCTCAGGGGCTAACATTCTCTCCTTTGACCCAGTAGAAGATTTGTCTCTTAAAATTATGCCTAGGGTACTGTATAAAGCAGTCCAACCAGTAAAATATCTCACAAGGAAGTAAAAATACAGAATTTTTATGGAAGTTCTTCCTTAATGGCAAGTTCCGTAGAACATGGAATTTTTATGAGTGGTCTTTCTTGATGGCATGTCCCAGGATGTGGTTGCTCAACTATGGCCCTGGGTATGTCCTGAACATCTTTACAATTGCCCAAGGAAGGAGGGCCATAGGCATCAACATTCCTCAAGACTTCAGTACAATTAATAAGTGGCCCATGTTTAACTTTGATTTCTGGACCCTCTTTTTCCTCTGTCTCAAACTATATAATGAATTGGAATTATTGATGGTAGTGCCAACCCCATCTTCTCCCTTCACCTGAAGGCTGTGTGCCATCAAATCGGTTCTGACTCATAGTGACTCTTATGACAGAGTAGAATTGCCCCTATGGGGTTTGGTAGGCTGTAATCTTTATGGGGCAGTCCTTGCATGGTGCTGTAGGATAAGCACTAGACTGTTAACTCCCAAGGTTACCAGTACAAACCCACCAATGGCTCCTTGGAAACCCTGTACAGGGTAGCTATGAGTTGGAACCAACTTGATGGCATGACTCGATGAACTTAACAACAACAACTACAACAACAATCTGTATGGAAGAAGACCGCCAGGTCTCTTCTTCCACCCAGCCACTGATGGATTCAGAGTACCAACTTTTCACTTAGCAGCTGGGCACTTATGAATTGGGATATAGATGAATTATTTACTGGTCAAGATTTTTAATTTGTCGGCATTGCTTTGAAATAAATGTGCCAGGATTCAGTGGCAGCATATTCTGTGCCAACAACAAAAACTATGTTAATATACAATGTTGGTATCTGTGTCCAGTACTACTACAAGTTTGTATAGCTTTCTGTATGGATAATGTGTTTTTTAAAAGTATTATGTGGGTAAGGCATGAATGAAGGATTTGGGTGGGGGTGTAAACTGTGTTTGAACAAAGGCATCTGGAAACAAATCTATAGGAAGTAAAACAGAAGCCAAAGAGAAATGTTTCCATATGCATATAATACAGAGGACTCCTGGTGTGGTGCTGTAGGATCTGTACTGGACTATGAACCACAAGGTCAACAGTTCAAACCCATCAGCTGCTCCTTGCAAAACACTGTACAGGGTCACTATGAGTTGGAATTGACTTGATGTCACTTAACAACAACAAATAATAATACAGAGAAGCATTTTCATATGCTTGGTATGGCACTGTATGATAAGAATAGGACTGCTAACCACAAGGTTGGCAATTGAAATTCACCAACCACTTCTTGGAGTCTCTGAGTCAGAATGGACTTGACAGCACACAACAACAATGTGTATAATACAGATGTGGTGCAAGGCAAGGTTGAGGAAGCAGTTTTAATGATGGAAAAGTCTTTGAAAGAGTGAAGAAGATGTGAAAAAAATCCCAATTTGGGCCACCAAATAGACTCCATTTGGGAATGGATGAGAAGTCTACTAACCCTGCCATCTCTTTTGTAGCTGTGATGTATATAAATGGTGTTTATGATAAGTAGTAAGGATGCATATTTTGGTAGAAATATGTATTAATTGATTTTTTGAGTCTTAGCTTAAATAGATGTGTTTATAGCTAAATTTATGATAAAGGGCTGTAGGAGTTAGAGGTAATGTCTACAAAGGTGATTAGGCAATAGTTCTCTTACTGTTGCCAGGATTTGGGGATATCCTTATTAGGTGCCTTGGAGTTGATTCTGACTCCCAGCAAACCTGTGTACAATAGAATGAAACACTACCTGGTGCTGGACCATCTGGTGCTGTGTTTTGAGCTCATTTTTGCATCACAATGCCAAGTCATTGTGTTGAGGGCCTTGCTTGTTTCATTGATCCTCTACTTTACCAAGTATGATGTTCTTCATGATGGACTGTCCAAAACACATAAAATGAAATCTCACCATCCTTCCTTCTAAGGAATATTCTGGCTGTACTTCTTCTAAGACAGATTTGTTTGTCCTTCTGGCAATCCTCGATATTGTCAATATTTTCTGCCAACATCATAATTCAAGTGAATCAGTTCTTCTTTGGTCTTCCTTATTCATTGTCCAGCTTTTACATGCTTATGAGCCAATTGAAAATGCTATGGCCTGGGTCAGGCGTACCTGAGTCCTCAAATTGACATGTTTCCTTTTTAACACTTTAAGGAGGTCTTTTGCAGCAGATTTGCCTAGTGCAATATGTCCTTTGAATCTCTGACCGCTGCTTCCATGAACGTTGATTGTGGATCCAAATAAAATGAAATAGTAATAATTTCAGTCATTACTCTTTTTATCATGACGATGCTTATTGGTCCAGTTGTAGGGTAGTTTGTTTTATGTTGAGGTGTAATCCATACTGAAGGTTGCAGTCTTTGATCTTTTTCAGTCAATGTTAACAAGTCCTCTTCACCTTCAGCAAGGAAGGGTGTATCATCTACATATTGAAGGTTGTTAATGAGCCTTCTTCCAATGCTAATGGTGCGTTCTTCAGCTTCTTAGATTATTTGTTCCACGTGTAGACTGAATAAGTATGGTGAAAGGATTTGACCCTGATTTTAAATTACTCTGCTTCTTTTTCTCTTTGAATGACTACCTCTTGATCTATGTATAGGCTCCCCAAGAGCACAATTAAATGTTCCATAATTTTCATGTTTCACAATGTTATCCATAATTTGTTTTGATCCACATAGTTGAATGCCTTTGCATAGTCAAATATATACAGTAAAAATATTTGGCTAATATCATGCTATGATGTGATGATACATGATCGTAATTCAAGACTTCCAGCAACCTCACAAGTCTCCCTAAAATCAGCTGGAGATGCATAGCTTTATAATGGGGGTATCTTAAAGCCAAAATGATTACCACGTTACAATTCTTCAGACTTCAATGGTGACTCTTTGAAACAATCTAGAAGATTTCAGTCTTTTATTCCATAGTATGTAGGATAAGCCCTGAACTATGAACCACAAGGTCAAAAGTTCAAACCCATCAACTGCTCTTCAGAAACCCTGTACAGGGTAACTATGAATCGGAATCAACTTGATGACACTCAACAGCAACAGCATCACTTGTTTTGTTGGGTGATAGAGAGACTGCTATGTGTTCACAAAACTTCATTTTTATTCCTCCTGGGCGTATAGCTGGATTGTAGTTAAGAGAAACTGTGTCATTGACTTTTGGCCAATGAAATGTGGATGGATATGAAGGGAAATGGATCTCGAAATGAATGAGTAGAGTAATCTATACTACCTATCTGAATAGAATTGCAACATGAGCAAGAAATAAACTCTCACTGTATTAAGTTAAAAAAAAATTGGCTAATTAATGCAAAATCAGGTATTCTGCAGAGGTCAAAAATTGCCCTTGATTTACCACTTTGTCATGTACCAGAGACCTCATTCACCACAAACTGTTGCAAAATCCCAATAAGTTTAGAAGTTGTGACTCTAGTCATTTTTTAGTTTTGGCTAAATATATCTTCACTATTATTTATTTTATAAAACTAGACCTGTGCTTTTTCAAATTAGATTTTACTCTATTTTTTGAAATAATTTAGATTTTTGAGAAAACTAGCAAAATACTAGAGTTCATTTATACCTCTCATCTAGTTTCACTAATCATTGGCATTTTGCTACATCTGTGTTATCATTCTCTATGTTTATACACACACGTGTCTATTTTTTTTCCTGAATCATTTGAGAATAAGTTGACAGTATGACCCCCCACCATTACCATGTAGTATTTCAATATGTATTTCTTTTTATTTGTTCCATATATAGACCAAATCTATAATTTTAACTTTTTATTGTGAATTGAGTGGGTTTATTGTGAATCAGATCATTAGTTTTATATTCAACAAGTCATATACTTTGTTTCATCTCAATGATTGCAGTCCTCTCCATACAATAACAGTTCTCTCACTTCCTCCCTGTGGTTCCTATTTCCATTCCACCCTCCTTCCCATCCCTTCTCAACTTTGTCTGTGGTGAATATTGCCCTTTTGATTTTGAATGATTGACCATTCTATGGTGTACATACCTTGCTACTACTTGGCTGCAATGTGGGCCACAAGGGTGTGTTCCTTTCCAGACCTGAAAGATGGTTGAGAGTCACAGTCTTAGGTGTCTTCAGTCTCTTTGTGACCAGAAAACCTAGTCTTTTTTTTTAAAATAATTTTGAGTTTTTCCCCACTTTATCTGAGGCTTTCTAATGTGATCCCTTCCAGAGCAGTTGGTGATGGTAGCTGGGTGCCATCTAGATCTTTTGATCTCAGTCGTGGAGAGTGATGTTCACAAGTTCCATGATTCCTTTGGACCAGTTGATTATGAGCATCTGCAGTTCTCATCAGTCTTCTTTCTTCCACACATGGAGAGACAAATAGCTGCACCTTAGACAGCCACTCATAATCTTTTAAGATCCCAGATACTGCACACTAAAGTTGTATGTAGACCATTATCTTTGTGGACAATGTTATGCCAGTTGACCATGGTGTCCTCTGAGATGATCCTGGGTCCACAGGCACAGTATTTCATTGCCTTAATAAGTTTGATAATATCTAAGAAGTTTTCATCATTTTTCCCATTGTATGGTCCACCACATTCATAGTTGTGTTTGCAGCAAAGATAGATAACCCATGTACAGTTATCCTCTTTCAAACACTTACATGTTTGTGGGCATACTACCACTCTTCCACCCACACCCATTCAGCCTGTATATCTTTCCATGTATTATCGGTAGAACACTGTTGTTTCAAGGTTGTGGATATAACATTCTTTGCCTCTATTCCTTTTAGCCCACGTATACCTCCCTGTGTTTTCATCATTCTTCTGCCAACTTCCCTCTTGTATATTGCCCTCCCAGTTACCTGAGTTAACACTTCTAGCCAGTGAATTACTCTTCCTTCTACACTTGGTAACCATCAAAGAATGTTTCTTTTAGCATGAAAACCTTTTCTTGAGTGGTGCTTTACTACAGTGGTCTCATACAATTTTGATTGACTAATTTCACTCAGCATAATGTCTTCCAGGTTCCTCCATGTTATGAGGTGATTCACAGATTCATTGTTAGTCTTCATTGTTGCATAGTATTTCATTGTGTGTATGTACCCAAGTTTGTTTACCCATTCTTCCATTGATGCACATTTAGACTGTCTACATCTTTTTACTCTTGTGTTGCTGTGAACACTGGTATGCATGTTTCTACTTGTGTTCTGGCTCTTATTTCTTGTGGATATATACCAAGTTGAGGGATTGCTGGGTCATAAAGCATTTCTATTTCCAACTTTCTGATGAAGCACCATACTGTTTTCAACAGTGGTTAAATCATTTTACAGTCCCACCAGAATGTAATAGTGTCCCAGTCTCTTAACACCCTAGCCAGCATTTGTTTTCTTTTTTTTTTTGAACTTTGCTATTAAATGCTGTGGTGCTATGATCTCTTATTGTTGATTTGATTTGCATCTATCTAATGGCACTGAAAAACAACAAT
>NW_006408582.1:9117057-9119146 GCF_000296735.1 Chrysochloris asiatica | reverse complement strand
CAGTGTATTTGTGTCATGTATTAGAGCCCCTAAGTTTGTCCCTGTTTTCATTGGTGATCATTATAGTTCTAGGTTTTACGTTTAGCTCTTTATCTCAGGTTGAGTTTGTTATTGTATATTGTGTGAGAAATGCATCTTGTTTCATTATTCTGTAATGGATTTCCTGTTCTGCTAGTACCATTTGAAGAGAGTGTTTTCTCCCATTTAATGTGTTTTAGTTGTTTGTCAAAAATTACCTGACTGTATATGAATGAATTTATTTCTGGGTTCTTAATTCTCTTCCATTGATCCATGTATCTTTTGTGTACCAGGACCATGCTGTTTTGATCACTGTGACTGTGTAGTATATTTTGAGATCATGGAATGAGAGACCTCCAGCTTTGTTCTTTTAAACAATACTTTGCTTTTATCTGAGATTGCTTTCCTTTCCATATAAAATTAGTGATTAGTTTTCCTATCTCTTTAAAGAGTGATGTTGAAATTTAAATTGGGATTGCATTATAGATTGCTTTAGATAGTATTGACGTTTTCACAATATTAAGTCTTCCTATCCCTGAGCATGATATATTCTTCATTTTTGTGTCTTTTGGTTTCTTGTAGTAGTATTCTGTAGTTTTCTTTGTATAGGTCTTTTGTTTCTCTGGTTAGATTTATTGCTAAGTATTTTATCTTTTGGGTAACTACTGTAAATGGTATTGTTTCCCTAATTTCCTTTTCAGAGCTGTCTTTATTAGTATAGAGGAATCCAACTGATTTTTATATATTGATCTTTTACCCTGCCACTTTGCTGAGTATTTCAATGACTTCCAGTAAAATTCTTGCTGAGTCTTTAGGATTTTCTGTGTATAGGATCATATTGTCTGCAAATAGAAAGAATTTTACCACTTCTTTGCCAATTTGGATGCCTTTAATTTCCCTGTCTTTCTTTATATCTCTGGCTAAGATTTCCATATTGAACAGTAAAAACAGCGTCCTTTCTGGTTTTTGTTCACAAAGGAAATGTTTTCAGTTTCTATCCAATGACAGTAATATCGTCTGTTGGAGTTATATATATGCTCTTAATTATGTTGAAGAAATTCCCTTCTATTCTTATTTGGTAGGTTTTTTTAAATCAGGAATGGATGATGGACTTTGTCAAATGTCTTTTCTGCATCAATCTATATGATCACGTGATTCTTTTCCTTTGTTTTATTTATGTGGTTGATTACAATTTTTTTTTTTTTAATATTAAACCATCCTTGCATCTCCAGTATGAATCTCACTTGGCCATGATGCATTATTTGTTTGATATATTGTTTAATTCTGTTGGCAAAAATTTAGTTGAGAGTGTTTTCATCTATTTTCATGAGGGATTATTGGTGTATAGTTTTCTTTTTTAGCAATGTCTTGTCTGTCTTTTGTATGATGGTTACGTTTGCTTCATAAAGTATATTTGAGAGTTTTCCATCCTTTTCTACGTTCTGGAATAGTTTGAGTAGAATTGATGTCAGGTCTTCTCTGAGTGGTACAATTCACCAGTAAAGCCATCTGAAGAAGAAACCAGTGAGTGTGCTGGAGTTGCTGTTCTGCTTCTTTTCCATCTGGTCCATCCCGGGCCTCTCAGGGTTTCACACTTACCTCATCCCTTCCAACCTGACAACAAATGAAGATAGCAAAGACTCATGGCCCAGCAAGAGTGGTGGAGAGGCATCTGTCAACCCCTACAGCCATAAAAGTGTTATCGCCAACTGCTGTGCTCTGCAGCCCCCTCCCTCCCAGCCTGATTGACCCGGCGAGATTTGTGCAGTCTGACCCGGTGCTGCCCTCACCCATCAGAAGAGATGAGACAGTCTGCAGAGCCAAGCCCAATGCCAGCATGGAGGACACCTTCAGGATTTTGCCATCTCCTGCACAGCTTTAGGGGCGCTAACAGGCCTGGTTGCAGAGGGTTTGCTGTGTGGGAGTGGGGGACTTAAGGACCTTCTGAGGACCATTACTCTGGCTCACCAGGAGCAGCCTGGGGGGGTAGCCAGGTGCCTGATACCTCCACCCGCCTAACCCATGGCCTGGCTGCCACCATCTGTGCCTAGAGTGTGTTCCCTAGCTTGGC
>NW_006408582.1:9093841-9115772 GCF_000296735.1 Chrysochloris asiatica | reverse complement strand
TGTATAGGGTTTCTGAGAAGCATATGGTGAATTTGAACTGCCGTCCTTGTGGTTCAAACTGACTTTGCAGTCCAGTGCATTGGCCCACAGTGCCACACCAGTTGTTATTGTTAAATGTCGTTAAATTTTTGTGGGAGAGTAATGCCTCCTCTTTTTCCCACATAACCAAAGTATACCCTATCAAATCATAATCCAGTTCTCATACTCCATTTGCATTTGTCCCAATAATGTTTTTTATAGGTCCAAGACCCAAGTCAGGACCCTGAGTTACACCTGAGTATTCTTCACTGTGGAGTCCTGGTGTAGCCCTGTGGGTTAATATGCTGGACTGCAAAGCCATCTGAATCACCAAGTTGGCAGTTCTAGCTCACCAGCCATTCCTCAGAAACCCTATACGGTGTTGCTATGGATCAGAACCAACTTGACGGCACTTAATAACATCCTTCACTATGAAACAGTTTCTCAGTCTTTTAAGACCCTGGCAAGATTATAGGCCAACGATTTTATTGAATGTCTCTGTTTTAATTTGTGTGATGTTTCTTCAGGATTTGCACATTTTTGACATGGCTACCTCTGAAGATTCTAGTGTTCTTTAGAACATCATATTAAGAAGCATAGGATAGCAATTTGTCCTGTTACTGGTGATGTTAACTTTCATCTCTTGGTAAAGGTGGTGTCTGACTGATTTACTTACTATAAAGTTAATTGACAAGAATCTTATATTTATGAATTAGTAGTGATTAATAAGAATTTTGTGGGGCGATATTGAGGTTATATAAATGCCATAATCCCCACCAAGCTTTCACTCACTGGTTTTAGCATCCATTGATGATTCTTACCGAAATGAAATATTACTAAGGTGGGTTATAATTTTGAAAATTCCTTCTTTTTGTATTTACTCATTATCCTGGTGAGGCGCTGTAGGGTAAAGCAATGAACCACAAGGTCGGTTTGAATCGCAAGGACAGAAGTTCAAACTCAACAGCTGCTCCTTGGAAACCCTATACAGGGTCACTGTAAGTCAGAACCGACTTCAGTGGCACTTAACTACTTAGGCAACAACTCTAAGGTAGGGCTTTCCCTTCTTCCCCATCTCTTTATATCAGTATAGATTTCTATTTAGCTCAGTGGATTATAATGTGTTATGAGTTTGATGTTGAAATTGTCCCACATTTGACCATTAGGAACCTCTTCATAAAGGACCCCTCTGTCCTTTTACAAGTCCTATCATTGCTTGTGGTACAGCCAGCTATTCCAGAATCCTCTGGTTTTTCTCTGGCCCACTCCTGGAGTCAGCCATTTTCCCAAGGAGCCCCTGATTCCTTTTAGTAGAAAATGGTATTGGAGACCAATATCAAAGGGCCAAGTATATTTAGTGCTACTGAGTTTCATTGCATTTAAGTTTTCTCAGTGGAAATAGGTAGGAAATACAGATATGAACATAAATACACACTGTTACATAGAGTCACATGTACAGCTATGACCTGGTGTGAAGCTGTAGGGTCAGTACTGGATTGTTAACTGTGAGGTTGGCAGTTCAACACACATTCACTTCTCAGAAACCCTATGCAGGGTTTCTGTGAATCAGAACCAACGTGATGGCACTTAACAATGGTTTTATATACATATATATACATATATACACACACACATATATGTGTGTATATATATGTGTGTGTATATGTATATATATGTATAAGGAGCTCTGGTAGCGTAGTGGTTATGAATCGGGCTGCGAACCTTAAGGTCAGCGGTTCGAAACTACCAGCTGCTCCGCGGGAGAAAGATGAGGCTTTCTACTCCCGTAAGGATTTACACCCTCGGACACCCTGTACAGGGTCGCTATGGGTCGGAACTGACTTGACGGCACTTAACAACAACAACAATCTTTCAGTCTCCATATATTAAAAACTGAGTCTTATAATACCAATCCAACAGTAGAAGGTTAATTCTAGGCTTCTCCATTTTCCTTTTGACAATGAGAAATGTGAGTTCCATTTCCATCAATATTCTTTACTTATTTTACTCAACACCCCTGCGTGTATTGGATTCTCTCTTTGCACCCTTTACTCCTGTCGAGTGCACTGTAAATGCTCATCCAGGTAAAGCCAGGTGACTGTTCAGTTTTGATAAGTGGAAGGGGAAGAAGAAGAAGGCAATAACTTATTTTATTTTTACTTTGACTAAAGTAACAATATCTATGGTGGTGGAGGTGGTGGTGGTTATGTGCCATGGAGTCAATTTGACTCATAGTGACCCTGCATAGGGTTTCTGAAGCTGTAAATCTTTATGGGAGCAGAAAGCCTCACCTTTCTCTCACAGAATGACAGGTAGTTTTGAACTGCTGACCTTGAGGTTAGTAGCCCAACTCATAACCACCACACCACCAGAGCTCCTTAAAAATATCAGTAGAAACATGCAGTTATCCTTTTTTTTCTGGATACATTAGGATATAACTAGTCAAATTAAAAATGTGTGGGTGCCACCTCAGCTACCTTTACACTTTGGGAGTTACTGATCCAGTGAGTTGCTGAGAGCAATCTGAGTCCCAAGCTAAGTTGCTCAGTGCTGTTGAGTTGGTTCTAACTTATATAGGATTTTCCAAGAGCAGCTGGTGGGTTTGAACCGCTGACCTTATGGCTGAAACTGACCTTGCAGTCCAGCACATTATCCTGCAGCAGTGCAATGACTGGATGGAATTAAGAACACGGGCCAAGTTAAGGTTTCCTAAGACAGGCAGGTGCTCTTGGTGTGGAGTATTATGGTAAGGCAGTCCTTTGCTATTGGAGGCCCCTGGAAATCCTGTGTCTTTGGCTGTGTCAATGCTAGTTATCTGGAAGGCCTGGCCAAGGAAGAGTGTCTGCATTTTATTGCCAGTGTTCTCACTTTGGCCATGGAGAAGCATGCCTCAAGTGTAGGATGATCCACCTAGGAGCGATATGGAATTGGCGGAGAAATGGCATGTACTCTTGTGAAACCAGACCCTTGATTCATCACTGTCATTTTCCCATCATAATGAATCGCGGGATTTGTTGTTAGGTGCTGTTGAATTGGTTCTGACTCAGAGAGATCCTATGCACAACAGAAAGAAACATTGCCCGGTCCTGCACCAGCCTCACAAGTGTTGTTAGGTTTGAGCTCATAGATGCTACTACTGTATCAGTCCATCTCATTGAGGGTCTTTCTCTTTTTCATAGAACTTTCACTTTATCCTGTGTGCTGTCATTCTTCAGGGTCTTGCTCCTCTTGATAACATGACCAAAGTATGAGAGATGAGTCTTGCTATCATGGCTTCTAAGGAGCAGTACTTCTTCCAAGACAGACTTGTTTGTTCTTCTAAGCAGTCTTTTTAACATTCTTCTGCAACACCATAATTCAAATGCATCAATTAATCTTCAGTGTTCCTTATTCATTGTCCAAATTTTACATACATATGAATGAGACGATTGAAGATATCATCGCTTGGGTCGGACACACCTTAGTCCTCTTAGTCTTCAAACTGACATCTTTGCTTGTGAACACTTTAAAGATGTCTTGTGCAACAGTGTTGCCTAATGCAGTAAGTCATTTGATTTCTTGACTGCTGCTTCTATGAGGGTTGATTGTGAACCCAAGCAAAATAAAGTCTTTGATTATTTCAATCTTTTCTCCATTTATTATGATGTGATTTACTGGTCTAGTTATGAGGATTTTTGTTTTCTTTACATTGAGGTGCAATCCATACTGAAGACTGTAGTCTCTGATCTTCATCAACAAGTATTGCAAGTAAGGTTGTATCATCTGCATATCACAGGTTGTTAACGAGTCTTCCTCCAATCCTGACACCACATTCTTCTTCATATAATGCAGCTTCTTGGATTATTTGCATGCATACTGAATAAATATGGTGAAAGGCTACAACCCTGGTGCATACCTTTCTTGATTATAAACCATTGATCCCCTACTTCTATTCTAATGACTGCCTCTTTGTCAATGTAAGGTTCCTTATGAGCATAATTAGGTGTTATGGAACACCCATTCTTTGCAATTTTATCCATATCTTGTCATGATCCACACAGTCAAAAGCCTTTACATAGTCAATAAAGCACAAGTAAACATCTTTCTGGTACTCTTTGCTTTCAACCAAGATCCATCTGACAGCAGAGATATCCCTAGTTCCATATCCTCTTCTGAATCGGTTTTGAACTTCTGACAGTTCCCTGACAATGTACTGTTGGAACTGTTTTAAAATTATCAAGTATAATTTTGCTTGCATATGATATTAATAATATTGTCCAATGAGTTCCACATTCAGTTGGGTCGTGATCTTTGAAATGAACACAAATATGGATCTCTTCCAATCAGTTGGCCAGATAGCTGTCTTCCAAATTTCTTGGCATAGATGAGTGAATGCCTCCAGTGATGAATCAGTTTGCTGAAAGATTTCAACTTGTATTCCATCACTTTCTGGAGCTTTGTTTTTTGCCAATGCCTTCAGTGCAGTTTGAACTTCTTCCTTCAATACCATTGATTCTTGGTCATATGCTACCTCTTGAAATGGTTGAACACTGACCATTTTTTTTTTGGTATAGTGACTGTACCCTCATTTTTATGCTTTCTGCATCATTCAGTATTGCAAGTTGAGGCTTGAATTTTTCTCTTCAGTTCTTTTAGCTTGCGAAATGCTGACTGTGTTCTTCCCTTTCGACTTACTATCTCCAAGTATTTGCACATTTCATTGTAATACTTAGGTTTGTCTTCTGGAGTTGCCCTTTGAAATTTTCTGTTCTTTTACTTCCTATTTGTTACATTTGCTTTAGCTTCTCTACACTCAAGAGCAAGTTTCTGAGTCTCTTCTGACATCTATTTTGATCTTTTCTTTCTTTTCAATGACCTTTTGCTTTCTTCATGTATGATGTTCTTGATATCATCCCACAACTCTTAGGGTCTTCAGTTATTAGTGTCTATTGCATCAAATCTGTTCTTGAGATGGTATCTAAATTCAGTTGGGATACACTCTGGTCATATTTTGGCTTTTGTTGACTTGTTTTCATATTCTTCTGTTTCTACCTGAATTTAAATGTGAGTAATTGATGGTATGTTCTACAGTCTGCCCCTGGCCTTGTTTTGACTGATGATACTGAGCTTCTCCATCATCTCTTTCCACAGATATAGTCACTTTGATTCCTGTATATTCCATATAGTGATGTCCATGTGCATTATCTCCTTTTATGTAGTTTTAAAAAGGTATTTGCAATGAATAAGTCATTGGTCTTGTAAAAAAATCTATCATGTGCTATCCAACATCATTTCTTTTTTTTTTTTTACTTTAAGTTTTTATTGTGGATTGAGTGAAAGTTTTCAGGGCAGATCATCAGTTTTACATTCAACAAATCATACAACTTGTTTCATCACAATGATTACATTCCCCTCCACGTACCATCAGTAACAGTATTTCTCTATATTCACTTTAGCTCTTAAAAAAAAAAAAAAAACCACACACACACACTCAGGCATATGTAATAATTTATACCACCAAAGGGCACATTCTGCAAATCTGCCTCATGGCCACCATCTCTTAGTCCCTCTCTTCCCATGAATTTAGAGTCCTCATCCGCTTCCCCTCCCCATGTCCCCATCTGCCTCCATCGCTGGTGTTGCTGCTTCTCTGGATAAAGGTCCCACATTCCACTTGTGCTCTTCTCCCTGGATGGTCCTAAGAACCTTTGTTTCTGGACTGTAAAATTAACTGCGCCCCTGCTTTTGTTACAAAACTTCTACCTTCACAATTGTGACAGTCACAATTAGTCATGATAACAATTATTCACTATTGGATCTAAAAATTTTATCCCCATCTCTTTTAAACAGACCTATCTAGACAAGATGACAATGCTTCGGTGGGGACTCTTCCCCGCCCCCCCCCCAATCTTGAATTATACTCCCTCTTGAAACCATGTAAGCCAGTCACTTCGTGCCTTTATCGTCCCCTCATTTTAGCCAGCTAATGTTTAAGTTGCCCGTCCCTCTATACCCTGTGTATAGAGGGGATAGCATTGATACTTGATGTGAAGACTCCTTCTGTCTCTGTTGGTATTTAGAGTTACCATCTCCATGAGTGTGTTGTTGTTGTTGTTAAGTGCCGTTGAGTCGGTTCCGACCCATAGCGACCCTGTACAGGATTTC
Organism: Chrysochloris asiatica; assembly: GCF_000296735.1. Lineage (NCBI taxonomy): Eukaryota > Metazoa > Chordata > Mammalia > Afrosoricida > Chrysochloridae > Chrysochloris > Chrysochloris asiatica. The sequence continues at coordinate 9,109,610 of NW_006408582.1, read as the reverse complement.
CGAGGGTGTAAATCTTTACGGGAGTAGAAAGCCTCATCTTTCTCCCGCGGAGCGGCTGGTAGTTTTGAACCGCTGACCTTAAGGTTCACAGCCCGATTCGTAACCACTACGCTACCAGAGCTCCTTGAGTATAGGTCAAGTTAATCAAATTGAAACAATTTACCCTTGTTTTATTTATCAAAAAATTTTTTTAAATTTATTTTTTCATCTTCCTCTAGTCGAGTACTGATTATCACACCATTGAGGCTAGGTCAAATGGGTACTATCTGCAAATTTGGGTGTTCTTGTGCCTCTCCCCTCACTTCATATCAGCTGGATGCTTCACTCTTAACTCTAGCCCTCTGTGGCTATGTCCTTGTCCATGGGCTCAGGTGTCCCCAGGTCTCACCACATATTGGACCAGCAGCCCTTCCTCTTCTCTCTCGCATCTCCAGGTCAGTGGGAGTCAATGGACCATGGTTGAACTCAGCCCATTTCTTCATTGCTGCCTTTTCCCCTCTTCCACTCACCAATCGACCAATGTGCTCGCCAGCAAGCTTACATGCTTGCTCATGTGTTCCCTTTGAGTTTCAGTCTTAGAGGGGGGTTTGTCCTGAAAGAACTTGATTGTTTGCCTTGATGGCTTCCCGGTGAACAGCTTGCTTATTCTTGTAGTAGCCAGTCATACTGCCATTTTGCTTTGGGTTTTTCCTGATGATCTTTCTCTGAAGATGCATCTTCCTGTTGCTCTAGCTGTTCCAGGCTGGTCTGCTTTTCTTTTCTAGTGGGAATGTCCCACCTCATAAAGTTCTGGATGGGACTCAGGATTCCACCTAGTGTCCTATACTCTGCATAGGCTCCACAAGAGGCCTGTTTTACTGGGCAAGCTCTAGAACCCCTTTTAGATATTCGAATCAGTTATAGGCTGAAGATGGGCTTACTAGTTTTCTGTAATCATGTTTCCCGACATTCCTTTCTATCCCATTCAAGTGTCTATTTTACAATAGTAGGCAAGGGAAACCAATATTCATAAGACAGTCAAGCATCTTAGTATCATTTCTCCTCTTCAAACTATACCTCGATCCCTGTATCACAGAGCCCTGTTGTTCCAAGGTTAGGCATGCATCACTATTTATCTCTGTCCCACTTAGCCCATGCAAACCTGTGTCAGTGTTCCCCTATCTACCTTGTTCTTCCACCTCCTCGCCCTTCTTGTATTGCCTTCCTCAACACCTGAACTATGATGTGTCTGCCTTTACCCCAGTGCTCTACCGTTGCCTCCCTCCACCTCCCCCAGAAACCCCTCACCCCAACCTCACCTTTGTGGTTACCTTATATTTTTTTAACTTTTCCCTCCATTTAAGGTAGTCTATTTATCCTGTAATTTACCTGACCTTTCTACCACCTAGATCTGTCTCTGTTCCTCTGTGTTTACCTTCTTTCACATTGTAATTATTTTGATCATAGAGTGACCTCCCTCCAGCATCATTTCTATCATCAAGACCATATTTTCCGACTATCAATCCTTCCTGTTGGTTTACAGCTTTGTACTCTAATCTCCAGTAGTTGTCGATGCATCTTGGTTGCATGTTTGATGAACTTCAGACTGGAGTAGTTCATAGGATTCTTCAATTTTATTATCACTGGTTTTAATGGTTGGTGCATAAATTTAATAGTAATATTAACTGTTTTTTCTTGTCAGTGTATGAATATTATCCTGTCACAGAGAATATCATACTACAAGTTAGATCTTGAAATGTTCTTTTGTCAATGAGTGTGACACCATTCCTCTTGAATCTGTCGTTCCCAGCATAGTAAACTATATGATTGTCAGATTCAAAATGGCCAGTACCAGTCGATATCAGCTCACTAATGTCTAGGATATGGATCTTTATGTGTTCCCATTTTGTTTCTGAAAACTTTTGATTTTCTTAGGTTCATATTTCATACATTCAATGTTCTTATTATTAATGGGTATTTGCACCTGTTTCTTCTCATTTTGAGCAGTGCATTGTCAGTAAATGAAGGTCCTAAAGGTTTGCTCCGTTCACAGCATTATAAGTTCAACTTTAGTTGAGGAGGCAGCTCTTTTCCATTTGTTTTTTGAGTGCCTTCTAACCTGAAAGACTCATCTTCAGGCACTATATCTGTCAATGTTCATTGCTATTCATAATCTTATGGCACTATATTGGACAGTGTTCCACTGCTGTTCATAAGGGGTTCAGTGGCCAACCATTCAGAAATAGTCTGCCTCTCCTTCTTCATTGTCTGTCTTATTCTGGTTATTCCAGGGTGATCCTGCTGGTATTTAAAACACTGGTGGTATAAAGTCCAGCATCACAGCAACACATAAGCCACCATAGTATGATAAACTGTCAGATGAATGGTGCTTAGAGTCTATGTACCAACTATCAAAATCTCCTGAGAAGTTTAAAAAAAAATTAATATAGATGTTTTAAAACCAAATTTCTACCACTCCACCAAAGTATTTGCTTATTTGGAAAACTTCTTTTGGTTCTTCCCATATTAAAAAAAACCTCCTCCCCCCAATGCTAATAGTAGTAGTAACTAGGATAGTTCATGTTTGTATTTCTAATAATCATAATGTGTTAGTTGTTCATTGCTGCATAACAGATCACTACAAAACTTAATGCTTTTAAACAACATTTACTGGAATCCAGGCACATTTTAGCTAGGATCTCGACTTTAGGATCTCTCAAAAGCTGCAGTCAAGGTGTTGGCTAGGATTGTAGTCATGTCACGGTTCAACTGGTGAAGCATCTGCTTCTCAGCTCACTCACATGGTTGTTGGCAGGATTCAATTCCTCATGGGTTAGTGAACTGAGGAATTCATTTCTCTACTGACTGTTGGCAAGTCCCCAGTTCCTTTTCATGTGCATCTTTCCAACATGACAGCTTGCTTCATCAAAGCATATAAGCCTATAAGACAATGGAGCCTGCCAACAAGATGGGAACCACAGTCTTTAGTGCCTTAATCATAGGACCGAAATCCCATCCTTTTTGGGATATTTTGTCTATTAGAAGCAAGTCATTGGGTTCAGCCATATTCAAGGAAGGGGATTACACAGTGTGAATACCAGGAGGCAGAATTATTATTGGATGCCGTCTTAAAACAACCACAAAAGACAGTACTTTTTATGTAGGTGTGTAACATTTTATAATTTTCAGGCCCATTTCCCTTTTTAATTCTCTTTTCTCTTTCAATACCTTGTGAAATTGATTCTTGGCAGATGCAGATTTGGGTCGCAGGAAGGTTGTCTTGCTCAAGGTCACATAGTTCATTTGTGGCAGAGACAGGACTGGAACTAGCTTGGTTTTCCTTCCATTGTGCAGCACTGTGTCCGCTGGGCATCTTGTGATAGCCTAACAACCGATCTCACCTAATCTAACTGAGTGTCCTGTAACTTATTCCATATGCTGCTAATACAGTGATGTTTTCAAAGCATATAGCTGTTTCTCCTTCTGCCCTTTCTTAGGTCATAATTACAGCTTCATTAGTGTCCTCAATTTTCTTCTTTCCTTTCTGGCCACAAGTTCTGTTTTTATAGTACAGGAATCCTGCTGAGTGTTTGGCACATTACTTGTTGAATGGGGTTGTTGTTGTTGTTGTCAGGTGACATCGAGTCAGAACAGACTCATAGCAACCCCATGCACAGCAGAATGAAACAAAACCCTGGGCCAACCTCACTACTGCCGCCACACTTGACGCCATCAATGATGTCACCTGGCTGATCCATCTCGTTGGGGGTCTTCCTCTTTTTCTCTGACCCTCCATGACATCCTTCTCCAGCGATAACCCTCCATGACATCCCTCTTACCCAGCATGACATCCTTCTCCAGCGACTGTTCTCTCCGGACAATGTGTCCAAAGTATGAGAGACGAAGCCTAGCCATCTTGGCCTCCAAGGAGCACTCTGGTTGCACTTCTTCCAAAACAGATCTATTGGTTCTTTTGGCAGTCCATGGCACTTTCAGTATTCTCCTCCAACATCACAACTCAAAGGCATCAATTCTACGATCTTCCTTATTCACTGTCCAGCTTTCGCATCCATATGAGTTTATTGAAAATACCATGGCTTGTGCGACAGAGTTGTGTTCTTTCACCATTCTTGTTCAATATGTATGCTGAGCATATAATACGGGAAGCTGGGTTCTATGAAGGAAAACGTAGCATCAGGATTGGAGGAACACTTATTAACAACCTGAGATATGCAGATGATACAACCTTGCTTGCTGAAAGTGAAGAGGACTTAAAATATTTACTGATGAAGATCAAAGAGCACAGCCTTTACGTATGGATTACAACTCAATGTAAAGAAAACAAAAATCCTCACCACTGGACCAATAAACAGCATTCTTATCAATGGAGAAGAGATTGAGGTTGTCAAGGACTTCATTTTTCTTGGATCAACTATCAACACTGGCGGAAGCAGCAGTCAAGAGATCAGACGACGTATTGCATTGGGCAAATCTGCTGCACAGGAACTTTTTAAAGTATTGAAGAGCAGAGATGTCAGCTTGAGGACTAAGATGTGCCTGACCCAAGCCATGGTTGAATGGGGTAGAGGAGACAAAATTATTGCAATATACCTGTGGAAGCAAAGGTAGGGTTTCAAAGATAGGTCTTATTTGATAGGAGGTCTTTGAGAATTGGTGGTTTTGAGGTTGTAGTTGTGGTTGATGGTTGCTTTGACATGGTGCTGCAGATCTCTGGGCATCGTTTGTGAACTCCCAAGATTAGAGAGGGTCTTCTGTAGGTATTGGGGGGTTCCTGTTTGCATTCCAAGCAGCGTTCACTGACTGGGCATGAGTTGAAATGCTTAGAGGGAGATTGTTAAGTGCCATTGAGTCGGTTCTGACCTATAGCGACCCTGTATAGGGTTTCCGAGGAGCTGCTGGTGAGCTTGAACTGCCGAACTTGCAGTTCAAATGGCTTTGCAGTCTGGCGCACTAACATACAGCACCACATCAGGACTCCCAGACAGAGAGGACCTGTGAGGCCTCCTTAAATACCAAAAACAATGAGTGTTAACTCAACTTTGAGCAAGTTCTAGGTCTTTCTAGGTCTTCGTTGCTGGTGAACTTTGTGTCAGTCACCTTCTGCTTAGTATACCAGAACCTCCAAGGCCATGGGTTTTCTCCAGTTTGGGACAGTGGTCACCTGAAAGGTATCTAGATGTGAAAGTTCTGTGGCAGATAAGTTGTGAATTCAGAATGTATACGTAGAATACTCTGACTGATCCATCTGTCCAAAATGCCAAAAGGAAAGGAGGCCGAGGGAAAGAAGGTGGCGCTGGTGCCTGCAGTCAAGAAGCAGGAGGCCAAGAAGGTGGTGAATCCCCTGTTTGAGACAAGGCCCAAGAACTGTGGTGTTGGACAGGGCATCCAGCTTGATCCACTTTGTCAAATGACCCTGCTACATCCAGCAGCAGCAGCAGCTGGCTGTCCTCTATAGGCAACTGAAAGTGCTCCCCACCATTAACCAGCTCACCCAGGCCTTGGACCACCAGACCGCCACTCAGCTACTGAAGCTGGCCCACAAGTATAGGCCGGAGCAGCAAAAGAAGCAGAGGCTGCTGGCGAGAGCTGAGAAGTCTGCTGGCAAAGGGGATGTCCCCACCAACAGGCCCCCATCCTGCAAGCCAGAGTCAATGGTGTTCCCACAAGGCCCAGCTGCTGGTAATTTGTACACAACCTGGACCCTAATGAGCTGTTTGTTTTCCTATCAGTCTTGTGCTGTAAAATGGGGGTTCCTTACTGCATCATCTAGGGGAAGACCTGGCTGGGAGGGCTGGTCCACAGGAAGACTGGTGGCCTTCACACACTAAATTGGGTTGTGTGTGGCTGGTTTCTTTGTACATACAGATAAATTCATTCTTTAACAAAAACAAAACATAACAAACCCTCTGTATTCCAGATATCAAGTTTGTTACCTGTTAGTGGGAGAGCTCTTACAGTCGCATTGTTAATCAAACATTAACAGTGATTGCTGCTTCACGGTCATCTAAAAGTTTTCAATTGGAGATAATGAGTAGTGAATTTAGTATAGTGGGTTATGACCAATTTTTTAAAATCATAAAATATTTTGTTTTATTTCAGTTAACATATGTATGCTAGGTCATGATGTAAAATATATTTCTTACTCTAAGGATCTTGGTCAAAATGTTTGCAAAACACTGGTGTACCAGCCTTCTGCTCCATATAGCGTATGGCCCCCAGCTTCATCTGGTGACAAGCCATGATGCCGAGGGTCTGTATTTAGATTTGACTTTGAAATGTTTTCTGTTATTTCATCCCCCAAACTGTCTTTCATTTCGAGTCGTTCCTCCTCCCAAACAGTAATATATGTATTTTTTCAATTATAGAAGTAACATATGCTCATTATAGAAAACTATAAAGAAGTGGCTCTCACCCGTAGCTCCACTCAATGGGAACCACTGTTACTGCTGTGTTAGGGTGTGTAGATGTTGCTACTAGGCTACCTGGTTTTAGACACTTTCTTAGAAGAGTTACTTTACCTCTCTGCCCCTCAATTTCTTCCTCTGTAAAATGAAATGCTAATAATAGTAATCTTCCTTTTAAATTGTTGTACCATAAATTATTGTACCTAAAGAGTTCAAAATAATACCTGTACAGTAAATGCTCAAAAAATATTAATAACATTAGCTTTTTGGCATATATCCTTGAAGAGTTTTTGTTTTATAAATACATGTATTTGTAAATATTGGGTGTCTATGTCCTGGTGTGGTGCTGTGTGTTAATGCGCCAGACTGTAAAGCTGTTTGAATTGCAAGGTTGGCAGTTCAAGCTCACCAGCTGCTCCTTGGAAATCCTATACAGGGTCGCTATGGGTCAAAACCGACTCGACGGTACTTCACAACATCAACCTATATTGCCAAAAATGGGAACATAATATTCATACTATTTTTTAACTTTTTCAATTTAATATTTAGCAATTTATTGTACACATTAAAATATTAATAGTTGGATGTATCATAAACTTTTAAAATTCTCCATTGTTTCTAATTTTTTACTATTTCTAGAGGTATTGTAAAGAATACCCACAGACATGCATTGTTATTGTTAAGTGCTGGCAAGTTGATTCTGACTCATGGGAGTGGCTGGTGGCTTTGAACCTCTGACCTTGTGGTTGGCAGTCCAGTGCTTATCTTACAGTGCCATATCTTGAATCTTACAGACATGCGTAGTGCCAGTTATTTACTTAGGAGAAATTTCTACAGAAGGAATTTCTGGATCAAAGGGTATGTTTATTAAACACTCTAATCATATCTCCTTCCACAAAGACTGGACTAATTTACTTTTCCAGTTCCTCACACCTTTATCATTACTGGATATTTGGGTATTTTCAGGCTTCATTTATCTCATTAAAGTATGGCAGCTCATTAAAATATTGTTCTTTTTTGATTAGTAGTGAAGTTAAACATATTTTCTCATATTTTTGGTCATTTTATTCCTTTTATGAATTGCTTATTCATGTCCTTTACCTAGTTCTTTAAAAAATATAGTGGAATGGTCATCTTTAGCACATTGATTTGTGAAGAGTTAACTAAAAATACCTTTGCTGTCATTTGTTTCTTGTCACTTGCCTTTCAATTTTATGTTAAGACATTTAACTTGTCTAAACTGTTAGCTTTTTCAGTCTTTTCCTTTACTGTGTCTAACTTTGATTATGCAGTGGGTTATGTGTTGGGTTGCTAACCACAAGGTCAACAGTTTGACTCCACCAGCCACTGCATGGGAGAAAGATGAGGCTGTCTACTCCAGTAAAGATTTATAACTTCGCTATAAGTTGGAACTGACTCCACAGCACACAGTCACAACAACCCTAACACTTTGGTGTCATGCTTTAAAAGTTTCTAACTACCACATGTTCTTTTATGCCTTGACTCATACTAAACTGAACATGTTCCAATTAGAAGTCAAGGTTATGGGAGGAACTCTCTGGGTTTTCCAGCTTCCATGAAGTTTCACGGTGTACTACCCCAGTAACTACCATGTTGTTATCAAGTGCCGTTGAGTCGATTCCAACCCATAGCGACCCTTTATAGGGTTTCCAAGGAGCAGCTGGTGAGCTTGAATCACCGACCTTGTAGTTCAAACAACTTTGCGGTCTGACACATTAGCCCACAGTGCCACACCAGGACTCTAATAACTACCATGCTCATGCATAAATCACCATCCACTGCTGTAGAATGTGACCCCTGTCTTAAGGTGTTGTGTTGTAACATCACACTACAGTTCTTCTTAAATCCCACCTCTGCCACATTGAATCCATAGGAGACTGTTTGTTAAGTGAGGTGCCATCACATTGGTTCTGACTCATAGTGACCCCCGTATAGGGTTTCCGAGACTGTCAGTCTCTTAGGGAGCAGAAAGCCTCATCTTTTTCCCACGGAGCGGCTGCTGAGTTTGAACTGCTGAGCTTGTGGTTATCAATTCAATTGCTTATCCTACAGTGCCACCAGTACTCCTAACCCATAGGAGATAGTTTACTACTAATAATACTATCCAGAGGTGGTTCAGCTAAAAGTCAAATGTAAATATTAATCAGGAATAGGCATGACAATCTTGGCAGTTAATTACGAGTGACCGGGAGATGTTTTAGGACCTTTACAATGTTCCCATTCTCTTTGTTCTTAAGTTCCATCGAATCAGTTCCAATCCATAGCGACCCTGTAGTAGGGTTTCCAAGGAGTGGCTGGTGGGTTTGAACTGCCATTCTTGCTGTTGAAACTGACCTAGTGGTCAAGTGCTTATCCTTCAGCGCCACACCAGGACTCCATCCATTCTCTAGGTCGGTCTTAATTTGGATTGTTTATAGATAAACAATAAAACACATACTAGGACACGTACGTAAAGAGAGGCCTGTCAAAGGATTTGCCCACTGCCCCCTTTATTCTCTACTTAAGATAATGCTAACATTTAGATTTTCTCACAGTGACTTCAGCCCTCTGCTGGTGAGATGAACGTCTTTGGCTGAGGGTCTGAGAAGTTCATTTATTTCTTAATGATGGACATACATTAGTGAGTTTGCCTAAAGTTTACAACCAGGCTCTGTAGGCTGGATTCAAAAGAGGACTTCTTAGGAGAAGGGATCTGAGCTCTTCCCTACCTGGAGAAGAAATGATGAGTCTTGGTAACATTCAGTAATCGCACTTGAAACAGGTTCATCTCTGATCCCACCCATTGCCATTGTGTAGATTCCGACTCCACACTAAACTTATAGAACAGAGCACAACTGTTCCATAGGAATTCCAAGGCTATAAATCTTTATGGAACAAGATTGATGAACTTTCATCCTGTAGAGTGACTGGTAGGTTTGAACTGCTGACAGTACTTTAACCACTGTGTCGTCTGAGCTCATTCCATCTGTGATGCAAACATTAAAACAGTAAGCAAGCATAACTTTTGGATAAAAGTAGACTTTTATAAGTCTACTTTTATAAGGATTTTCTAAGCATTACATGGTCTGTTTCTGCCATATAACTTATTCTTTTAGTAAAGGTTCACATAGACCTTAATGTGATCTATCGAAGATGTTCAACAATTGTTGCTATTGTTAGGTGCTATCAAGTTGGTTCCCACTCATAGCCACCCAATGTGCAACAGAACCAATACTGCCCAGTCCTGCCCAATCCTCTCACAATCGGTGGTATGTTTGAGCTCACTGTTGCTGCCACTGTGTCAATCCATCTTGTTGGGGGGTTTCTTTTTGTTGTTGTTGTTGTTAGAACAACTCAGCAAAGTAAAATTCCAGTTCATTGTTGGACAACATTGTTTCACACATACATCAAACAGGCCAAAAAACAATAAACAGCAACTTCATAGACAAAAAAAATGCAAAAGAAACTTTATTTTTGGCCTTTTTTAACCATCTCATACAAACCAACTACTTATTGTACAGCTAAGTACATACACAAAAAAAGTTACTGGAATGCTCAGAATACGATTGTAATTTTGTTGTTGTTGTTGTTGTTTTCTCCTTTGGGATTATAATGAACATAATCACACCATAAGTAAAGTCAGAATTAGGACAGAGAACATGCCAAAGACTGGTTTGGTCATCTGAGGTTATTAAAAATGGTTGACCCCTAACAATAAGTACAAAAATATAAAATATAAGTAAAAAATACAAAAAAAAATTTTTTTTTAAAGCACTTTTAAGAAAAAAACCAGGGCCTTGGAAGTTTGGGTTCTTATTTCTCCCCTGTTGCAAATTCACGTTGTGGTTTTGGTTGGGTGGGGGTGAGCGCATATTATCTGCGGGTGGCGCTGCCCAAAGTGGGCGGGTGGGACTCTCTACTCTAAGGTGACCACGTTTAGATTCTGAGATGGGAAGTGGAGGGTGAGTAGGTCACGGTGGCCTTTGTAAGTTTAACTTTTCCTTTTTTGCTGCCTAGTCATCCTCATCAGTCTTCTGCTTCTTGGTGTCAACATTATTATCCTCAACATCTTCAGCTGCCCATTTGCACGTAGCTGCCTCAGCTTCCTCATCTCCTTCTTCTTCCTCACCATCACCTTTTTCCTCTTCCTCCTCCTCCTCACCTTCTTCCTCTTCCTCATCTACCTCATCGTCAGGCTCCTGTTCCCCATTTTCCTCATTAGTGTTACCATTAGCGGGTACGTCTTTCCCATTTTCTGTTTCCTCCACAAACTCCTTCTTCTCCTTTAAGTCCTTGGTGGTGATCTCAGAGCTGGTGTCCACAGCCACATCTGACCTGGTGAGGTATACCGGGGAGCCAATAACCTTCCTCTTTTTTGCTCTCTCCACGTAAGCAAGTGTGATGTCCTTCAACAGTAAGTGGTCCTTCTTTACAACATGCTCAGACTATGTGGAATGAAATTTCATCATCATTGCTTCTAAGTAGTAATCTGGCCCAACTACTTCCAAAACAGATGTTTGTTCTTCTGTTCATCCTGGTACTTTTAATATTCTTCACCAACACTGTAATCCAAATGACTCATTTTTCAGTCTTCCTTATTCATTGTCCAGCTTTCATGTGCATATGAAGCAATTGAAAATGCCATCATGAATTGGGTCAGGCACACTTTAGTCCTTAAAGTGATATCTTTGTTTTTTAGCATTTTAAAGAGGTATTGTGCGGCAGATTTGCCTAATGCAATACATCTTGCATGTTTTCATGAGTGTTGGTTGCTTATGGATCTAAGTTAAATGAAATCATTGACAACTTCAATATTTTCTCCATATAGTATATTGGTTACACCTTGGGCTGTTAACTGCAGGGCCAGCAGTTCGAATTTACTAGCTGTTCCATGGGCAAAAGATAAACGTTTTTTTGCTCCTGTAAAGATTTACTACCTTGAAAACCCTACACAGGGTTGCTGTGAGTTAGAACTGAAACAATGGCACACCACCATCATGATGTTATTTATTGATCTAGTTGTGAGAATTTGTACTCTTTTTACACTGAGTTATAATGCATAGTGAAGACTCTATTCTTTGATCTTCACCACCAAGTATTTAAAGTCTTCTTTCCTTTCAGTAAGGAAGACTGATCATCTGCATATTGAAGGCTATATTAATGAGCCTTTCTCTAATTCAGATGCCACATTATTCTCTATATAATACTTTTTTTTTTTGATGATTTGATCAGTATACAGATTGAATAACTATGGTGAAAGGATACAACCCAGATGCACAGTGTTCCTGATTTTAAACCATTCATTATCCACTTATTCTGTTCAAATGACTGTCTCGTGGTCTATATACAGGTTCTTCATGAGTGCAATTAAGTGTTCTGGAGTTCCCATTCTTCACAGTGTTATCCATGGTTTGTTATGAACCACCCAGTTGACTGTCTTTGCATAGTCAATAAAGTGTACAAGTAAACATCTTTATGGTATTCTCTGCTTTCAGTCAAGATTCATATGATATCAGCAATGATATCCCTCATTTGACATCCTCTTCCATATCCAGACGAAATTTCTGGCAACTCCTTGTTGATGTACTGCTGCAACAGCTTTGAAATTATTTTCAGCAAAAGTTCTTTGCTTGCGTGTGATTTTAATGGTATTGTTTGATGATTTCTATATACCATTGGGCCACCTTTCTTTGGAATGGGCACAAGTATGGATTTTTCAGATTTATTTGTGTATATGTATGAGTGCCACTAGCATTGCATTAGTTTGCTGAAACATTGCAGTTCATATTCTGTAAAGTCAAACATTGCAGTTCATATTCTATAAATTCTTTGCACTACCTCATCCCTCCATGTCATCGTCTCTGACTCCATCTCAGGCATTCCTGCTTCTCTGGGTAGGGTCCCGCTCTTGGCTCTTCTCCGTTGGTGGTCCCAGAGACCTCCGCTCCTAGACTGGAGAAATAATCACTCCCTTCCTTGGTACAAAATGTCTACCTTTGCATTTCCAACCCTCACAATCTGTCTTGATAACCATTATTCACTACAGTATCGCGAGTAACCCATCTGTATTTCATTTCATCAGCTCCATCTAGACAGATTGGATAGTACTCTCTGGTGATTCTGCCTTCCTCCATGCTCCCTAGCTCTAGGTTCCCTCTTGAAAGCTTGTAAGCCAGTCACTTCTTGCCTTTGTAGTCCTCCCCTCCCCATTTGGGTATCCAATGTCCAAGTTGTCCATCTCTTTCTACTCTGTGTGTGGAGGGGGTGGGAATGTTTCTTGCTGTAAGGATTTGTTGCCTCTTTTGAGTCACTGCATTCGTAGGTATAGGTCAAGTTCATCAGATTGAATCAGCTCAATCTTTTTTTTTCCCCTCCTCTTCTTTCTTCTCCTGGTTGAGCTCTGATCATCCAGTCATCCAGTCCCGGTCACGTGGGTACCATCTGCAAGTGTGGGTGTTCTTGTGTACATGCCCTCTCTTCCCATCAGCCGGCGGCTCGATTCTCCACTTGAGTCCTCTGTGGCCACGCCACTGACTCTGGGCCCAGGAGTCCTCAGGTCTCCTCACACTGCTTGCCAACCAGGTCCCCAACCGGGTCCACAGAAGCCCACTGAATATTGTAAGGCTTAGTTCGCTGCTTCATTGCTGCCTTTACAACACTTCTCCCCATCGGTGATGCGTGTGGTCACCAATCTGAGTGTGCATTTCCACCGAGTCTCAGTCTTGGAAGGGGTCCTTCCATCTTCTTTTGATGCTTCCTGCATTATTCAATATTTTGCCCACAAAATCCTTCAACATTACAACTCAAGGCTGGAATGTTTTATTTCAGCTCAAGAGATGCTGGGCATGTTTTTTTTCCAGCTTGAGAGATGATGAGTGTGTTCTTCCTTTTTGATTTTATGACTCCAGGTCTTTGCACATTTCATTATAATACTTTCTATTTCTTCTAGAGCCGCCTTTGTCTTCTTGAGCTGCCTTGAAATTTTGTATTCAGCTCATTTACTTCATCAGTTTTTTTCAGTTGCTTTAGCTTCTCTAAGTTTAAGAACAAATTTCAGAGTGTCTTCTGACATCTATTTTGGTCTTTTCTGTCTTTTTAATGACCTTTGCATTCTTCATGCATGATGTTCTTGATGTCATCCTACAATACTCTGGTTTTCCATCGTAAGTGTCTAATGCATTAAATCTGTTCTTAAGATAATCTCTAAATTCAGGTAGGATATAATCAAGGTAATATTTTTTCTGTTGTGTACTTGTTTTTAGTATTCTTCAGCTTTAGCCTGAATTTGCACATGAATAATTGATGGTCTGTTCCATAGTCGGCCCCGACTTTGTTTTACCTGATAAATTGAGCTTCTCTATTGTCTCTTCCCACAGATGTAGTCAATTTAATTTCCTTTGTTTTCCATCTGGTGAGCTCACCTTTTATATTGTTTAAAAAAGGTATTTGTAGCAAATAAGTCATTGGTTTTACAAAATCCTATGATGTAATCTCCAGCATCATTTCGATCAGTATATTTCTAATACTGAGCCTTTTGTGTCCAACTTCTGCATTCTAATCACCAGTAATTATCAATGTATCTTGATTGCATGTCTAATCAATTTCATATTCAAGAAGTTGGTAGAATTCTTCAATTTCTTCATCATTGATTTTAGTGATTGGCATGTCAATTTGAACAATAATTGCATTAACTAATCTTCCTTGTGGTGTATAGTTGTTGTTTTATCACAGACAGCATTTGAGGAGTCAGTTCTTCTCCCATTGTATTTTGAGTGCCTTCCAACTGAAGGACTCATCTTCCGGCACTATAGCAGACAATGTTCTGCTGTTATCCATTTGGTTTTCACTGGTCTAATTTCTTTCTTGAAGCTGATTGCCAGGTTCTTCTTCTTAGCCTGTCTTAGTCTGGAAGCTCCGCTGTAACCTAATCTACATATATATCCCTGCTGGAATTTGAAATATCAGTGGCATTATAGTTACATCTGCCCACATTACAGCAACATACAAGCCACCACACTATGACAAACTGACACTGCTCTTTCAGTTTTATTTAGTCATAAAAAATTAAGTCTTGATACATGCTATAGCATTACTGAATCTTGGAAACGTTATGCGCAAAAATTACCATGTAACAAACAGTATTGTATGACTATTTATTTGAGCTATATCTAGAAAAAGCAGATGCATAGAAACAGAAAGTTAGAATAGTGATTATCAGGGGCTGGGGAATAAATGAGAAGTTATTGCTTAATGAGAAAAAAGGTTTCTGTTTGGAAGGATGAAAAAGTTCTGGAAATAAATAAGGGTGATGGTTATACAACACTGTGAATGTTCTTATTGCGATTGAATTATACATTTAAAAATAACTACAATGATAAATGTTATGCCAGGCGTATTTTACCACAATAAACATACACACACACACGTACTATACATTTCTGTGGGTCAGTTACAAGTGTAGTTGAATGTCTATGCAACCACATGGACAAGGGCTTAGGATAACCCAAACTCTATCAGTGGTTACCTTTAGAAAAGAGATTAGGATGGGAAAAGGAGTATCAGGGAGTTCTTTGGGTTAAAAAACAATAAAGCTGGGGAAGCCTTAATTAGGAGTTAATCATTGAACATCTCTGGTTTGACATGTTAATGGGCATCTAAGTATGTATATTCAGCCAGACTCTTGGCAGCAGTTAAGCTGACAATTCTTTCTTGAAACAGGTTCTTGCCCATTACATTCTCTTTCCTTTGTCTTTGTATATTCTCCTTAGTCTTCCTTTCAGGCAGTTTATCCTCTATTTGACTAGCAATATTAGAATGGGGCCCTCTGCTCTCTGCCACCCTCACCTTCTCCTTCATTTAAAAATCCTGTGGCTCTTAAATTATTCACAGCTTCTAAATTAATATCCAAGTCCTGGGCGCCTTATCATTTCTACCAGGATATTGTAAAGGCAGATCAAACTTACCACTTCTCAAGTGGAAATCTTTTTTCATATAGAAATCTATTTGACACCCACATGCCCACACCTCACTGAAAACTGCTCTTCCCTAGTCTATTTTTGACTACTCATTAGACCACCATTCATGTAGATTGAAGTCCCACATCTACGATTCACATTGGCTATTTGTCTCTCACATCCAATTTGTTGGTGATGCATGTTGAGAGAAGGCACATAGACTCTAACCAGACTGTTGAGGCTTGATTCTGACTCTGATACTAATGAGTTTTGTGTCTTAGGGGAAGTTCTGTAACTTCTGTGTTCCTACCTTACCTCAAAGGATTCTTGTGAAGGTTCATTATAAATATCATGAGGATTAGCATGAGTTAGTATATTTAAATTTCTTAGAACAATAGTTAATAAAAAAGT
>NW_006408582.1:9091279-9093246 GCF_000296735.1 Chrysochloris asiatica | reverse complement strand
GACAAAAACCAAGTTTTGCTGTGCACATGGATTATGTAGGTCAGGAGTTTGGGCACAGTAAATGGGTGAGGGTAACTTGAATGACTAGAGTCAGAATCATATGGAACTTTCTTCATTTATATGTCAGGGACCTTGGCAGTGATGGAAGGCTGGGCCCAACTAGGATGGTCAACTGTAATTCCTATTCCCTGGCCTCTCTAGGACTTGGGCTTCTGTACAGCATGGAAACCTCAGGGTAGTTGGACTTCATACATGGTGGCTCAGAACTCTTGAGAGTAGAATTTCCAGTGAACAAAGTGGCAAAAGTGTGGTGCTTTTTGATGTAGCCTCAGAAGGCAAATGACATAGTATTTCACTAATCAAAGCAGTCACAAGCCCACTCAGATTCAAGATTCAGAGCTTCACTTCTTGAAAGAAAAATTCTAAGAAGTAGTGACAATTTCTAAACTGCTACACTCATCTTGATCACTCTCTCTGGCTCACAGTTCTTCAGTCACACCAGCCTCCTTTCCCAAAACACTCCAACTCAAAGGAACCCTGGTGACACTGTAGATAAGCACTGGGCTGCTAACTGAAAAGTCAGCAATTCAAACCTACCACCAATTCCCCAGGAGAAGAATGAGACTTTCTGCTCCCACAAAGATTTACAGCCTTGGAAATCCTATACAGCATCACCATGAGTTGGAACCAATTTATTGGCAGTAAAATCCTAACCTCAGAGCTTTTCAGAATTTTGTTCCCTCTGGCTTGAGTGCTTTTCTCTTAGACATTTGCATGGCTGGCTCCTCCCTTTACTCCAGGATGATAGACCTAATTTTTCCATCCACAGACTAAGTCCAAAATGAAACCTTGCTGTCTCTCTCCAGAGATTAGTCACCAGGTCCCAGTTCTGATTTCTCCTCAGTGGCCTGAGTCCTTACCTCCACTGCTGCAGGGTAAGTCCATGATTTCCTTCCAGAGACAGAGTCCTGAGTATCGCTTCTGCGAACAAATCCCCACTTAAATGTCAGGGGGGCAAAAAAGACTCTACTTGATTATCATGTCTTAAATGTCCTTTCACTATACTTTCTGTCCTCTGCCTATTTATTTCCTTGGTAGCAGTTACACAACTTATAGTTGTCCTGTTTATTGGTTGCTTTACCTATTTATTATATGACCATCCTTTCTAGAATGTAAATTCTGAAAGGCCTGGGCTGTTGTAAGTTAGCTTTATGTTAGTGGTGTATCCTTTGACACTCTTAATATGTAATTGTAAATGAATTAATAAATCTTGAGAGGGGCCAGAACTGAAGATTTGAAAGTTAGCAACATTTACGTCATTGCTACCACAGAGACATAGGAAGACAGCCTCAAGGGTTATCAGCATTTAAGACAAAGTAAGAGGAACCCACAGTGACCAAAAGTTTTGAAGGAAGAGCTAGAAGGCAGTAAGGACAGGCAGGAAAAAGGGAGCGACATTTTCAAGAAAAATTGAGACAATAATGTCAGATACCACAGGGAGATTAGTTAAGATAAAACTGTAGTGTTTAAAACAAAAACAAAAACAACCTGCAGTGTTTGTTAGGTTTACCAGCCAGGGGCCCTTTGCCAGACCACCTTCTTCAGTGGATTCATGGGGGAAGCTAGATTGTAGTAGGTTGAGGAGCAAATGAGAGTTGAAGTTGAGGGAGTGGAGACCATTAACATGCTCTTGTTTATAGGTGCCTTACAGTCTTTGACTTATAGTGACTTCATGTGATGAAGTAGAACTATTTTATAGAGTTTTCTACACTATAATCTTTACATAAAGAGGAACTATGGAGTGGGATTGAACTTGTCACACATCTCAGTTTGTCGTACTGTGGTGGCTTGTGAGTTGCTGTGATTCTGAAAGCTGTGCCACTGGTATTTTAAATACCAGCAGGGTCACCCACGGTGGACACGTTTCAGATGCGCTTCCACACAAAGACTGACTAAAAAGAAGGAGT
>NW_006408582.1:9082046-9083357 GCF_000296735.1 Chrysochloris asiatica | reverse complement strand
ATGTTCAGTCATTTCAAGAGGTAGAATATGATTAAAAGTCAACTAAAGAAAGATGTCTAAGATACACTAAAGGTACTGGCAAAGAACAAGGCTCCAGGAATTAATGGAATACAAATTGGAATCAACTGAGTGATGCAGCATTTTGGAGGTAGTCACTCAGTTAAGCCAAGAAATTTGGAAGACAGCTACCTGTCCAACTGATTTGAAGAAGTCCATATTTGTACTCATTCCAAAGAGCGGTGACTAAGTGGAATGTGGAAATCATCAGAGAATATCACTAATATCACATGAAAGTAAAATTTTGCTAAAGATAGTTTAAAAACAACTACAACAGTACATTGACAGGGAACTGACAGAGTATCAAGCTGGATTCAGAGGAGGACATGGATTGAGGGATTATCATTGATGACAGATGGATTTTGGCAAAAAGCAGAGACTACCAGAAAGATGTTTACTTGTGCTTTATTGACTATGCAAAGGCTTTTGACTATGTGGATCATGACAAGCTATAGATAACATTGCAAGGAATGGGTATTCCAGAACACTTAACTGTGCTCATGAGGAACCTGTATGTAGACCAAGAAGCAGTCAGTCTAACAGAACAAGGAGACACTGAATGGTTTAATATCAGGAAAGGTGTGTGCTAGGGTTGTATTCTTTTACCATACTTACTTAGTCTACATGTGGAGCATGTGCTCCGACAAGTTGTTTTATATGAAGAGGCTGGTAGTAAAAAGGACTAAAAATACTTACTGATGAAGATCAAAGACCACAGCCTTCAGTATGGGTTGTACATTAATGTAAAGAAAACAAATTTCCTCACCACTGGATCAATAAATAGCATCATGATAAATGGAGAAAAGATTAAAGTTGTCAAAGACTTCATTTTGCTTGGATCTACTATCAGTACTTATGGAAGCAGCAATCAAGAAATCAAACCATATTTTTCATTAGGCAAATCTGCTTCATAAGACCTCTTAAAAGTTTTCAAGAACAAAAATGTCACTTTGAGGACTAAAGTGTGGCTGACACAAGCCATGGTATTTTTTTATTTTTATTCAATACAGTTTTTTTTATTATTAATATAGTTAGATGTTCCAGCAGCTGCTATGAGTTGTGTGCACTAAACAGAATAGTCTTAAAATATATTTTTCTCATTGTCTTATATTACCTCCTTTATGCCATTCATTTGTATATTTGTGGAATATAAATTGCTTTTAAATACTCGGGTTTCATCTGTGTTTTTCTTTTTTCCTTGTTGCTATACTTTTTGTTTTAATGTTTTATTGTGAATTATGTGATAGTTTACAT
>NW_006408582.1:9074170-9081251 GCF_000296735.1 Chrysochloris asiatica | reverse complement strand
TCTCTTCTTATCAGCTGGACGCTTCACTCTCCACTCTAGTCCTCTGTGGCTATGTCACTGACTCTGGGCCCAAGAGTCCCCAGGTCTTGCCACACACTGCTGGCTAACCAGGTCTTTACCTGGGTTCACAGAAGTTTATTGAACGTTGTAGGGCTTAGCTCACCACTTCATTGCTGTTTTTCCCTCACTTCCCCTTATCGGTGTCGAACGTGGTCAAAGCCATGGTATTTTTAATAGCCTTATATGCATTTGAAAGTTGGACAGTGAGTAGAAGAATTGATGCATTTGAGTTATAGTGTTAAAGATGAGTATTGAAATAACAAACAGATACGTGTTGAAAGAAGTACAACCAGAATGCTCCATAGAAATGAAGATGACGAGATTTCTTTCATACTTTGCACATATTATCAGGAGATTTCAGTCCCTGGAGGAGGACATCATGTTCTGTAAAATGGAGGGTCAGTGAAAAAGAAGACCCCCAGTGAGGTGGATTGTGACAGTGACAATAGCAATGAGCTCAAAGATAACAATTAATTGTGAAGATGGTGCAGGACTAGGCAGTGTTTCGTTTTGTTGTGCTATGAGTCAGAACAGACTTGATGGCCCCTAACAACAACAAATATTCTTCATGCTTTGAGTGCAGCATCAGTCTGTAAAACCCAGAACATTACCATCTCTCAGTAATCCATCTTTCACTAATGTTAGCTGTTGGACTCAGACTGGCATGAGCTGACACCATTCCCACAGAAGAACTGCGTGAGGTTTACATGGTGAATAAACTTGGGGAAAGTTGTCAGGGGCATCTGCCACAGTTGAGGAAGAAGTAACCAGGCATCTGGGCAGGCATTGCTACTAGAATTGTGAAAGGTCCAGTATGTTTTCCCTGAAGGCAGAGAGGGGGCAAGTCACTTACCTACCATCCTAGGAAGGACGAGGGTAATGCTGAGGAAGGGAGGAGCAGGAGTCAACTGGCTTGCTCATTGCAGTTGGCCTGAGAACTAAAGAAATATTCATAAGCAAGTGGAGACAGAGTTCCAAGGTTGCTTCAAGAGGATTTTCTGTTGAGTATATTAATTTATTGTTGTTGTTAAGTGCCGTTGAGTCAATTCCGACCCATAGCGACTCTGTATAGGGTTTCCAAGGAGCAGCTGGTGAGCTTGAACCACCGACCTTGCAGTTCAAGCGACTTTGCTGTCTGACGCATTAGCCCACAGTGCCACATCAATTTAGAGGACGTCAAATTAGTGATACAAGGAACTTATTGTTATTATTAAGTGCCATCAAGTCAGTTCTGACCCATAGTGACCCTTTATAGGGTTTCTGAGGGGCAGCTGTTGACTTTGAACTGCTGACCTTGTGGTTCAATAGATAACACATTTATCAAGAAGGCTATATTTCCTGATAGTGCATACTTGATTTTTTATCACTGTAAAATAATTTTTCATTACTGTAAACATTTGACTGTGTCCTTCTAGTTGTTGTTAGGTGTCATTGAGTTGGTTCTGACTCACAGCAGAATGAAACACTGCCCTATCCTATACCATTCTTAAAATTATTATGTTTGAGCCCATTGTTGCTGCTACTACTGTACCAAAAAATCTCATTGGGGTACTTATCTTTTTTGCTGACTCTCCACTTTACCAAGCATGATGTCTTTCTCCAGGGACTTGTTCCTTCTGATAACATGTCCAAAGTCTGAGAGATGAAGTCTCACCATCCTGGCTTCTAAGGAGCATTCCGGTTGTACTTCATCCAACACAGGTTTGTTTGTTCTTGTGGCAGTTCATGGTACTTTCACTATTCTTCTCCAATACCGCAACTCAACTGCATCAAGTTTTCTATAGTCTTCCTTATTTATTATTCAACTTTCACATGCATATGAAGCTATTGAAAATACCATGGATTGAGTCAGGCACACCTTACTCCTCAAGATATCTTTGTTCTTGAGTACTTTCAAGGGCTCTTGTGAAGCAACTTTGCCATTGCAATATGTGGTTTGATTTCTTGACTGCTGTTTCTATGAGTATTGATTGTGGATCCAAGCAAAATGAAGTCTTTGACAACTTCAGTATATACTAGGACTTGATACATTCTTTTCGGATGATTTTCTCTACCATTTAGATTTGGAGCTTATAATACCAGTGACTTCTGGGAATGTCAACAAAATGAATAGGCCTAAAATAAAGCCTGATTGTGAATTTATGCCTTGGAAGATAATGTTAGAATCAAGTCTCAATGTGATTATACTTTATAACTGGGACTTTTGTCCAAAGAGATTATCCATTTATTCATCCATCCTTCTAGAATATATTGTGTGCCCATTGTATGCATTGTCCTTTGATGGATGAGGAAGAAACAAGTATGGCTCTACTCTCAAGGAACTTACTGTCTAGGAGCAGGAGACAATGTCTGAAGGAATAGGTGAGGGAGACTGTATCAGTTGCTCTGCCCAAAGTCTGTACAGAGCTCAGACAGGCAAGTAGTCAGCTCTACCTGAGGACTCGGGAATGGTGTCACAGAGGTGATGGTGTGAACAGTCAGAGATGGGATGGGAGGGATAAGCACCTTAGCCAAGGCACCTACAAACAGCCCTACATATTCAGGAAATGCAAAACATTTGATGTTCCTGGGACGTGAGGTGTGAGATAGGAATACTGAGAGGGATAAGGCAAGAGAAGTAGGCAGGGGCCTGGGTCCCACGCTAAGGTGTTTCCACTTGCTCATGAAAACATGGTAAGCAGCAGAGTCGCTTGGTCAGATTTCCATTTTAGGAAAAGTACTTAGAAGGGAATAAACACAGAAGCAGGGTCTCAGTTAGTTATGCAGGTGAGAGGTGCTGGTGCCCTACACGAGAGCAGAGGTCTCAGATGGGCAGGAGAATGAATGGTACCCCCCACTACCCATAGCTTGTCTCCAGCTTACTTTCTCTCTGTCTCTCTCAGTCCAGCCACCTTAAGGTGACCATTTTATACTTGCGTTTCACGTTTAAATTCCTGATTGAACAGACCAGGATCTTGAGCCCTGTGTTTAAGATTCCTCCTCTGGGTTGATTATGGTGCCTTGCACCACCAGGCCTTGCTATTGAGGTGCTTTGTGGGGTGAGTTTAAACTGTGAACCTATGGGTAGTAGCTGAGCATGTAATCATTTACATCACCCAGTGACCCAGGGGCCAAATCTGATTGGTTCTTGTGAGTCATTGAGTTGATTTTCACTGTTAGCAGAGTAGAACTGCCCCATAGGGTTCTCTTGGCTGTAGTATTTATAGGAGTAAGTCATCTGGTCTTTGCCCTGCAGAGCCTCTGGATGGGTTAGCAGTTAGCAGTTGATACTTAACCATCGTGCCACCACGGCTCCTGTTGTTGTTGTGAAGTACTAAGGAGTTAGTTCTGATTCATATAAACCCCGTGTAGCCTTGTGGTTAGCAGTCCACACCACACTCTTAATCTAGTTTGTTGTTGTTGCTAAGTGCTGCTGAGTTGGTTCTGAATCCCCGGAAACTCTATACAGGGTTACTATGGGTCGGAACCAACTCAACAGCACTGAATAATAACTACAACAACTGTAATCTAGGTATTACATTGGACATTTTAAATACATTTTATTTGTTGTAGCTGTTAAGTGTTAGTTCCGAACCATAGTGACCTTGTATAGATTTCCGAAGAGCAGCTAGTGAGCTTAAACCACTGACCTTGTGGATCAAGCGCACTAACCCCCATCCAGCGCACTAACCCCCATAGTGCCACACCAGGCCTCCTGATCTAGTTTGTTGTTGTTGTGTTATATGCTGTGGAGTCGTTTCCAACTCATAGCGTTTCCGAGGCTGTAAATCTTTGTGGGAGCAGGAAGCCTCATCTTTTTCCTGCAGGAACAGCTGGTAGTTTTGAACTGCTGACTGTGAGATTAGCAGCCCAATTTGTAATCACCATGCTAACAGAGCTCTAGTTTAGAGGTCAGCATATACAATGGGTAGTTGGCACTCAGCATCTCTCTAGTTCACTGCGTATTCTTTCAATGATAGTTTATCCTGTTGTGTACCAGCAGGGGTCCATTTTTCTCGGGGGATGGCTGGATGTTTTCAGAAATTGGAGGGAGACCAGGTCTTTGGACTGATGGCCTCTGGGGCCAGGTGAGGACCACAGCTTTTCAGAAGGCTGTATCCGCACCTGCAGGGACACATGAGCTCTCTAAGCATAATGTCCCTGTGCCACCAGAGGAGTCTGTGAACCTTCCTCAGTTTCTCCTGTGGGCTCCGGAGGGCGGCAGCATGGTCCATAGTTAACTCTAACTGGAAGACAAGCTGTGGGGTTGGAGGGATGTGCCTGTGATGAAGACCAATGTGAATAAGGGGAAAGTCAGCATTTCTTTACATCATTTCAGCAGTTCAAAGGTACTATTTTCAATAATTCATAGACTAAGCTAATGAATTGTCCCAAAGAGGCCTCTGGGGAGCCTGACTGAACAAATGGGCAACAGCTATTTTGCATTAGTGAGTGGTTCTAAGTGCTTGAATGTGGCTGATTCTTTGAAGAGATTTAAACTCTTGAATTACTACTACTAAAACTTTCAGTTAACATGTTTCCTCAGTCCTTTTCAGAATTGGCAGCGATTTTGAATCAAGGAGGGTCCAGATAGATGAGAATATACTGTATTTCCCAGGCTTGGTGAAGCCCATTGCACAAACCCGAAGAGAAGAACCCAAATTCGTTACTATATCTCCTGCTGATTGAGTGTTGGGAGGTCCCTGTTAGGTGGTTTGAAGAACAAAGTGGCTTAGGGAGTCTATGACTGAGAGGTAGAGTCAGACTCATAATACTCAAGTAAACCAATAGAAAAAGTTCTGTGTTCACTGCTATTGAGGAAACTGTGTCAGGTTAACAGTTTCTGTTGAATCTCCTTTGACTCATGTGCGTCAGAGTGAAACTGTGCTCTGTACAGTTTTCAATGAATGCTTTTTCAGCGCTTTCTTCTGAGATGCCTCTGAGTGGATTCAAACTTACAACCTTTTGGTTAGCAACCAATTGTGTTAACCATTTCCACCACCCAGGGACTCCAAGATAGGGAATATCAATGGGTATATGGGCAGACTTAAGATAATGGGGTCGGGAGGTCACTCTGAAGAGTGGGTTGAAGGGCAAAAATGAATGAGCCATGCAATGAGTGGGGAGCAGCAGCGAGGGCCCACTGCAAGGGCATGAAGGGAGCCCAGCCAGGCGTTCAGTGAGTGCAGGATAAGACTGGGAAGGAAGATGGGAGTCAGACTTGGCAAATTAATCATGATAAATAGTTTGTACTTGATTTATGCAAACTGCCTACCTGGCCTGAAATTCTACCTCCAGATTAAGGATCTTCCTCTTTTAGCTGCAGATGCTCTTGGAAGTGTTAAAACAGTAAGCATTCATCGCTCATTTGGTGGTTGTTGACTGGATTCCTTGGGCGGTGCAAATGGTGAGTTATCAGGTTCAGTAAACGGCTGCTAACCCAAAAGGTTGGAGGTTCTAGTCCATCCAGAGATGCCTCAGAGAAAGGTCAGGTAGTCTACTTCCAAAGTCAGCCATTGAAAACTCTGTGGAACACACTTCTACTCTGACACACATGGGGTTGCCTTGAGTCAATGCTCAATCAAAGACAACTGGCTCCAGTTAGTCTAAAATATTTCCCGTGAGAGGCTAGATGGGCCAGTGAGTGAATCTGAGTCCCGTTGGGTTGATGAGGAAAAAAAAGATGGAGAATTCATTTTGCAACAAGGAATGCATCGAAGGACTGCAGATCCAGGTGTCCTGGTATAAATGTTCTGAGCTCCTTGAGTGGGAACCAGGGGCACTGAACGGCATAAAATAAAGTACATAAAGAGGAGACAGTACACCTAATCCCAATTCTTTCACAAGGCTGGTCCTCATTGTTACTAAAGAAGTTGTTGTTGTTAAGTACTATTGAGTTGAGTTTGACCCATAGTGACCCACAGCAGCTGATGAACTTGAACTCCTGATCTTGCGATTCAAACCGACTTTGCAGTCAAAGCTCATTATCCCACAGCACTAAACGAGGACTCCTAAAGAAGTAGTGTGCTATTAAAGAAGTCATCCCATGGCCTTTGGGGTTAGTCAGACCTGAATTAGAATTCGGCTTTCATACCTGTGTGAACCTGGGCATGGAACCAAGAATCTTCTTTGAGATTTACTTTTCTTGTTTATAAAATAAGGATAAAAAAAAGACTTACTGAATAGGGTTTTAAGGAGGGTAACTGCTAACTGCAAGGTCAGCAGTTCAAGCTCACCAACTGCTAATGGAAACTCCATATACAGGTTTGCTTTGAGTATAAACTGACTTGTTGTTGTAGTTGTTAGGTGGCAGCAAGTCAGTGCCAACTCATAGTGACATTATCAACAGCAGAACGAAACGCTGCCCGATCCTGGGCCAACCTCACTACTGTTGCCACACTTGAGTCCATCGATGCTGCCACTTGGCCGATCCATCTCATTGGGGGTCTTCCTCTCTTTCTCTGTCCCTCCACCTTACCAAACATGATATCCTTCTCCAGCGATTGGTCCCTCCTGACAATATGTTCACAGTATGAGAGACAACGTTTGGCTATCTTGACCTCCAAGGAGCTCACTGGCTGCACTTCTTTCAAAACGGATTTATTGGTTCTTTTGGCAGCCCATGTCACTTTCAAGATTTCTCCTCCAACATCATACTCAAAAGCATCGATTCTTCTTCGATCTTCCATATTCACTGTCCAGCTTTTGCATGCATATGAGGTTATTCAAAATACCATGGCTTGGGTCAGGCGCACCTTAGTCATCAAGCTGACATCTTTGCTCTTCAACACTTTAAAAAGGTCTTGTGCAGCAGATTTGCCAAATGCAATTCGTCGTTTGATTTCTTGACTGCTGCTTCCGTGAGTGTTGATAGTTGATCCAAGAAGAATGCAGTCCTTGACAACTTCGATCTTTTCTCCATTGATAAGAATGTTGTTTATTGGTCCAGTGATGAGGATTTTTGTTTTCTTGACATTGAGATGCAATCCATACCGAAGGCTGTGCTCTTTGATCTTCATCAGTAAATGTTTTAAGTCCTCTT
>NW_006408582.1:9044838-9072550 GCF_000296735.1 Chrysochloris asiatica | reverse complement strand
AATGATCAATACATCTTGATTGCATGTTTGATCAATTTCAGATTGAAGAAGTTGGTAGAATTCTTCTATTTCATCCTCACTGGCTTTAGTGGTTGGTGCGTAAATTTGAATAATAGTGGTATTAACTGGACTTCTCTATGTTGTTGTTATTAAGTGCCTTCGAGTCGGTTCTGACCCATAGCGACCCTGTACAGGGTTTCCGAGGCTGTAAATCTTTACGGGAGCAGGAAGCCTCATCTTTCTCCCGCGGAGCGACTGGTAGTTTCGAACTGCTGGCCTTAAGGTTCACAGCCCAATTCGTAACCATTATGCTACCAGAGCTTCTTTTCTATAGGTGCATGGATATTATCCTATCACAGACAGTGTTGTACCTCATGACTGATTGGATATGTTCTTTTTGACAATGAATGCAACACCATTCCCCTTCAATTTGTCGTTTCCGGCATAGTAAACCATGTGGTCATCAGATTCAAAATGGCCAATACCAGTCCATTTCTGCTCAAACTTTAAGAGCCCTGGATTTTACCTTTAGAGATTCTGATTAGGGGGTGTCTCCTGGAGCCCTAGGTGATTCCCATGCAGAGGCAAATTTAGGAACTTTGGAACAAGTGATCTGAAAGGCCTTTTCCAAATCCTGAGTGCACCATGCTAGAGAGGAGGGTGGAGGGCACCCAGCTGTACACTCCTCATTCGCCACCAGAGGGCAGGCCTGAGGCATAACAGCCCGGAGCAAGGTGCCTTTTTGCATCTCCTCTGACAAAAAAACCCCTCAAAGAAACCCTGTAGTCTCACAGAGGACAATGTGTAAGGTACGTAACTCAGAGATCATTTGATCATTTAGGAGACTTAGTTGCTAACTAGAGATACGAAGAAACAGCCAATTGTACTAGATTCTGTGAAGTGCATGTTTTTTCTCTGCGCTGTACACGTAACAGAATGTCTTCATGGGGAAACTTTCATAGCCCCCATTGAGTTGGCTAAAAGTGTCCAGTTTTACCAAAAGCAGCTTCTGTCTTACAGGGCCAATCGTGCTCCGACCTTCGTCAGCCAGTACCCGCCACCACCCAGGTCAAGAATGTATCAAAGGAGAAAGGGAGGGGAGAGGTCCTGACTCTTGGATGTTTCCACTGTAGTCTCTGCTCCTTTGAGGGTTACACACCCAAAGAAAATGACCTTCTTTGCCTGATTCCATCTGCCTTGAAGTAGACACCACTTCCAGCTCAAGTGTCCTAGTCAATGCCCTGAGTTTTTGGCAAGGAAGAATTCTGTACCTTCTCTTCAACCACTGCATTAATTTGAACCTTCCCTGCAGTTTGCATGAGGCCACATCCCTTGGCGTCTAACTGTCGCATTTGGAAGGTTGTGTGCTATTCTGCTTTGCCACATCTAGACTGTTTTTCCTGTCAGCAATTTATGCTGTGGAGTTTCCCTCCTCTCTATTGTTCATTTCCCTAACTGTAACTATACTTTCAAGAGGCCAAGTGTGTTACAGAAGTAGAAATGGTGACTCTAACTTCACAAATGGGGAAGGTGAAACCCAGAGCAGCGGAGGGACAGGGCACTGACTGGGCAGGGTGTAGAGGAACTGAAAGCAACCAGACCCCTCCCGGGTATCGGAGAGACAGACAGCATCTCCCCAACTGCCACTTCCTAGCAAGTGGAATGACGGGATGATTTTTGAAAATCCTGATTTAATGTTGTTAGTGGTATATGCAGCCATGCATCCAAACCTTTTTGAGCCCCTACTTTCCATCAGGCCCTATGTAAGGGGAAGAGATGAACTAGGCTTTTGAAGAGTCCCAGTTCTTTTGTTTTGTTTTATTAATTTTTAAAAATGTTTTTATTGTGAATTGAGTGAAAGTTTACAGGACAGATCATCAGTTATATATTCAACAAATCATATACCTTGTTTCATTACAATGATTTTAATCCCCTCCATGTACCATCAGTTTTTCTCTCTATTCATTTTAGCTCTTTTTTTTTTTAAACACTCAGGCATATATAATAATTTATATCACGAAAGGGCACACTCTACAAGTCTGCCTCCTGGCCACCAGCTCTCAGTCCCTCTGTTCCCATGAATCTAGAGTCCTCAGCTGCTCCTTTTCTCCATCTCTGCCTCCATTTTGGTATCTCTGCTTCTCTGGATAAGGTCTCACATTCCACTTGTGCTCTTCTCCCTTAATGGTCCTAGGATCCTTTGTTTTTGGACTGTAATATTAACTACTCCCCTATTTTTGTTACAAAACTTCTACCTTTACAATTGTGACAGTCACAGTCATGATAACAATTACTCACTATTGAATCTTTTTTTTTAAGGTTTTTATGTGGATTGAGTGAAAGTTTACAGGGCACATCATCGATTTCACATTCAACAATTGATATAACTTGTTTCTTTACATTGATTATAATCCCCTCCATATATCATGAGTTAAAAGTATTTCTCTCTATTCACTTTAGCTTTTTTTTTTTTTTTTAATTAAATGTTTTTATTTTGGATTGAGTGAAAGTTTACAGGGCACATCATCAGCTTCACACTCAACCATTCATATAGCTTGTTTCATTACATTGATTATAATCCCCTCCATATATCATGAGTTAAAAGTATTTCTCTCTATTCACTTTAGCTTTTTTTTTTTTTTTTTTTTGGAGAGGGGTGGGGAATGGGGAACTTGCCTTTTTGGAATTTACAGTCTCGGCTTTTAGGGAAGGTTTTTACATTTGTCTGTGGATATCCATGTATGAGATTACTGACAAGCATTACTGAATAATCAGATGAGGGACAGTTTGCTATGTCTACTAGGTGGCTAAAGTCTGATCCTCAGAGCCTATGGTTTGGACGGTCAACAACGCTTGGGCCCACAGGGTCTTGACCTCCTGACCGGGTCTGCATGGTCTGCATCAGATGCCCCCTTATTTATTGTTTGTTTAAGGGACGCTGCCTGTCTTAGGCAGTCAGTGCGAATTCCTCAGTCTTACCCATCATCGAAACTCATTGCAGCATGGCAATGGCTCTGTCTTAGGTTGCCGAGGTTCCACGTGATCCTTACCCGTCTCTGGCCACACGTCCAGCATAAACAGCTGCCATCCGAGGAAGGCAGGGAGGGAGGAGATCGGCTGGGGACCCCATACGCAAGATGTTGCCAGCCCACCACCTGCTCTAAGGTGACCAAGCAGGATCACTATGCTGAGGTTCAATCAAGTTCTTAGGGGATCTTACTCTCTAGCAGGGGTAGCAAATTAGTAGCCACTCAGTGTTCACTTTGAGAATTACTTATATCAGAAATTTGAGCATGTAGCTGATGAATATCCACAGACAAGTGGATATTATTCCACAACCTCCTAAAATGCTGTTGGATTATGAGCGAGACTAATAACCCTAGACAGTTGGTTTTCATGGTGGGCAGGGCAAAAAAAGGTAACAATTCCTATTAGTACAGTGATTCTTGACATGAGAGCAAAGACACATAGCACGTTTAAGGGCCAGGCACTGCAGTGATTTGCCTAGCTTCTGAAAACTTTAACAGGCAATAAAACCTATGATGGTTGATGGACGATTGCAAAATCAGTAACATCTATTACCTCCCCATTCCCTACACCCAACAAGCAAAGCAGCAGAATGTCTCTGGGGTTTAACCAGTTCTCTAAGGGTTAAACAGTTCTTAAAGTCTTCTCTGCTGTGGAAACGGCTGGCTGGCTCCTTAGTGCTCTTGCCGGGGGTGGGAGTGGGGTCACTATTGAATCTTAAGACTCTTATTCTTATCTGTTTTAACCAGACCCATCTAGACAAGACGAAAACTATTCAGTGGGGACTCTTTCTCCCCACCCCACACTTTCAAACTAAATTCCCTCTTGAAAGCTTGTAAGCCAGTCACTTCATGCCTTTATTGCCCCCTCATTTTAGGTAGCCAATGTCTAAGTTGCCTGTCCGTATCTACCCTATGTACAGAGGGGGTAGCATTGATACTTGATGTGATGACTCCTTCCCTCTCTGTTGGCATTTAGAGCTACTTCCTTCATGAATATAGGTCAAGTTCATCAAATTGTAGCAATTTACCCTCATTTCCTTTTTCAAAAAAAATTTTTTTTTTTAAATCTTCCTGTAGTCGAGTTGTGATCATCAAGCCATCAAGGCTAGGGCAATGAATACTAGCTGAAAGTTTGGGTGTTCTTGTCAAGGGTCTTTGTTCTTTATGAGCTGACGCTTTAAAGGGAAGGGAAATGTTGGAGTATATGTTCAACTAGTTTGGGTGTGGCGTCCTGGTGTGGTGCTGCAGGATAAGCACTGGATCACAAGTTCGGTTTGAACTGGAAGATGGTTGCTCAAACCCACCAACTGCTCCTCAGAAACGTTGTTGTTTTTTTTTTTTTTGCCAAGGGAATCTTTTTTCTGCCAAGGGTCAGTTGGATATTTATAATACCAGTTAATATAAATTTATGTTGCTATGAAAAAAGCTCCTAGATTTATTGAATTTCGAGTCCCACATGCAATTGCCATGGTAGGGACAGACTAAATAATTCTGTGGACTTATATGGCCTGTGGGTCAGAGGTTTCCCCACCCCTGCTATACAGGGTCACTGTAAGTCAGAATTGGCTCAATGGCACTTAATAACATCAGTAGTTATGCTATGTTAAGTACCTTCAAGTCGGTCTGACTCATAGTGATACTGTATAGGGTTTCCAAGGAGTGGCTGGTGAATTTAAACCGTCGACCTTGCATTTCAAACTGACCTTGTGGTCCAGTGCATTATCCCACCAGGACTTCAGTTATGGTATTTGTTGTTATGAAGTGCCGTCAAGTCGGTTCTGACTCACAGAGACCCTGTTTAGGGTTTCCAAGGAGCAGCTGGTAGATTTGAACTGCCAGTTGTTCAAAGTCCAGTGCTGATCAGCAGCACCACACCAGAAGTCCAGTTATAGTATAGGTGGGTGGAATAATGTAATGAAATGGCATCGTATAATGTTATTGTTAGGTGCCAGTGTATCCGATCCAATTCATAGTGACCCTATGTAAAATAGAACAAAATGCTGGCCAGTCCAGCCACATGCTTACAGTCATTGCCCATTGTTGCAGCCACTGTGCCAAGGCACCCTGTTGAGAGTCTTCGTTCACGGTGGTCTTCTCACTGCACATGACCTTCTGCAGGGACTGGTCCCTCATAATAACATGCCCAAAGTACGTGAGATAAAGTCTTACAGTCCTTTCTCCTAAATACAACCTCAAGACAGATTTTTTCTTTCTTCTGGAAGTTCATGGTATATTCAATTATTCTTCACCAGCACCATAATTCACAGGCGTCAATTCTTCAGTCTTCCTCAGTCATTATCCAGTTTCCACATGCATATGAGACAGTTGAAAGACCATGGCTTGGGTCAGGTGTACTTTAGTCCTCCAAGTGATGTCTTTGACTTTTAACATTTTAAAGAGGTCTTTTGCAACAGATTTGCCAAGTGCAATACATCATATGATTTTCTGACTGCTGCTTCCATGGGCATTGATTGTGGATCAACATAAATGAAGTCCTTAACAATTTAAATCTTTTCTCTGTTTACCATGATGTTGCTTACTGACCTTTCTGTGATGATTTTTGTTTATGTGGAGATGCAATCCAAACTGAGTGAAAGCTATCTTTTTAAAAAAAAAATCTTCATCGAGCCCTGTTCACTTTCTACAAGCAAGGTTGTATCATAAGCACATTGTGGATTGTTAATAAGCTTTCTTCTGATCCTGATGCTGTGTTCTTCTTCATACAATCTGATTTATTGGATTATCTGCTCAGCATACAGATTGAATTTGTTGTTGTTAGGTGCCATTGAGACAGTTTCAACTCATAGGACCCTATGCACAACAAAACAAAGCTCGCCTGGACCTGGACCATCCTCATAATTGTTTTTACATTTGAGTCCACTGCTGCCGCTACTGTGCAAAAAAATTTCTTTGGAGTCCTTCCTCTTTTCCACTGACCCTCTATTTTACCAAGCATGATGTCCTTCTTCAGGGACTGGTCCCTCCTGATAACATGTGAGAGATGAAGTCTGGTTATCCTGGCTTCTAAGGACTCTGGCTGCACTTCTTTCAAGATTGAGTAAGTATGGTAAAAGGATACAACTCTGATGCCTACTTTTCCTGATTTTAAACCACACAATATCCCATTGTTTTTGTTCAAACAAGTGCCTCTTGATTACTTACAGGTTCCACATGAGCATAATTAAAACCAATAAACCAAGTTCACTGCTATTGAGTCAATTTGGGCTCTTAGCAACCTTGTATAGGGCTCCTGAGACGATAAATCTTCATAGGGACAGACAACCTCATATTTCTCCTGAGATGTTGCTGGTGGGGTTGAATCACTGACGTGTGGTTTGTAGACCAACACCTAATCCACATCACCAGAACTCCTTGAATATACCATGTTGTTGTTGTTAAATGCTGTCCAATCATTTCCAACTCATTGCTACCTTGTACAGGGTTTCTGAGGATATGAACCACCGACCTTGTGATTAGCAACCCTGCAATACCAAACCAGGTTTCCTTAAAATAATACTGATGGCATAATATGATAAATAGGATAAATAATACATAATGTGTTGTTAAGTGTCATTGAGTTGGTTCTGACCTGTAGCCACCCTGTATAGAGTTTCCAAGAAGTGACTGGTGAGCTTGAATTGCCAACCTTGCTGTTCAAGCTAACCTTGCAGTTTAGCGCATTAACCTGCAGTGCCACACCAGAAACACAATATAGACACGCACAAAGAATGATAGGAAAGTGGAAAAAGAACAATTTAAGGAATTGATTCTGAGAAAAAAAAATCACTAGAGATGCTTTGTATAATTCTGGGGTTTGTTTTAGGACTGATGTTCTCGCCCTGCTTTAATCAGGCTTGGGGGATGTGGCAGTTTTGCTTAGGAGAGGCAGAAATTAAAGTTGAAGCAGCTAGATCCATGTGACGAATAAGATGCTGCATTATAACCAAGTTCTCTTGTAGTTACAGAAATTTGGAGAAGAGAAGCCTGGGATAGATAGCCCCAGCCTGGTCCAGGGACTGGGCCGGGCTGCCAAGGAAGGAAGACCCAGCAAGGCAAGGTGCTAAGAGAGAAGGCTGAGTTGGGGATTTTATTAGCATTTTTGTTAGCTGTGGTGGTGATATGGAGGAGGGATGAAGTGAACTTTTTCTTCTTGTAATAGCAGTGACAGCATTTCTTTATTCACCTGCTGTGGACCAGGCAGTGTGCTGGTCATTGGAATGAGAGGAGGACAAGGCTGTTAGTTTCTAGAAACTTAATTTCTGCTAGAAGAAACAGACAAAATATTACTGTATATTATTTGGAGATATAATGTCCATTAAGGAGCTCTGGTAGCATAGTGGTTACGAATTGGACTGCTAATCTCACAGTCAGCAGTTTGAAACACCAGTTGTTCCGCAGGAGAAAGATGAGGCTTTCTGCTCCCATAAAGATTTACAGCCTCGGAAACCCTGTGCAGGGTTGCTATGAGTCGGAACCGACTCCATGGCAAATAACAACAACATAGGTTCAAAGGGAGTGTGGATGTTCCATAAGATAAGCACTGGACTGCAAACCCTGAAATCTGTGGTTTGAGCCTGTCAGCCTCTCCTTGGGAGAACAATGAGGCTTTCTGCTCCCTCAGAAGTTTCAAAGCCTCAGAAACCCAAGACCAGGTTGCTAAGAGTCTGAACCGACTTGACAGCACTTAACAACAACAGGTTCAAAGGAGTCCTTTGAACAGAGTTGTGGCACTGTTGGATAGGCACTGGACTGTTAACTGTAAGGTCGGTGGTTCAAACACACCAGCTGCACCTCGGAAGCCCTATTCAGCGTCGCTATGAGTCCGAAGTGACTCTATGGCATTTAACAACAATAATAGGTTCAAATGTTTGATGCAATGATAATGATTTATAACTTTACAGGAAATTTTCATTGAGTGTTTTTCTAAAAAAAATGTACACTAACAAGTCTATTAGGGCAGCGTGGGTGGGAAAGCCTTTCCTCTGTTTTCTGGCTTGCATTGAGTGTTAAGCATGGGGGTTGGGTAAGAAATACAGATTGCAGACAGTTCTTTTCCTTGATCAATTGAAACCTATTTGTTGTGTATCTTCCAAGTGCTAGTTGCCCTCTTAAACTAGCCAGAACATACAAATCAATTTTCACATTACGTCTTTGGGTATTTATGAGTTGAAATGTCAATTATCAATGACTATGAAGCTCATGGGAAACAAGGTAATTTTGTATGATAAGCAGTGGACTGTGAACCATAAGGTCAGTGGTTCAAGGCAACCAGTTTCTGTATGTGAGAAAGATGAGGCTTTCTGTTCCCTCAAAGATTTATAGCCTCGGAAACCCTATATAGGGCCAATATGAGTAGGCATCGACTCAATGGCACTTAACAACAACAACAACAACAACAGACTTATAAGGAAGTAAGACTGACACAATGTCAACTCTATTTGGAGCTTATATTACAAAACAAAATATCCAATTGGCAAATGTGGTAAACAACAAGGTATATTTAAATTTCATTAAGAGCAAACAAAGAGTAGAAAAATATCACAAGAATATAAATAAACAATACAATTAGAGACAATTTTGGTTTAACTTCATTTGGATCTCTATTTTTTTGCTTGACAAGTGGTGCTTTTCTTATGCTTTAATAGGACACTCCTCTCCCTGATCCCCTCCCCAACCCCCAACACTTCTGGTTGGAAACTGGTGTTGGCGTTCACAGGTAGGAATATTTGATGCTGTGTTAAGACATGTGACTTTACCCGTTCCTGGCTGACACCAATACTTGCTGACATTAACTCGCTTTGCTCGCTCGTAGCACATCAGATAATTGGAGGGGGAAGTACTTCTATTTTATTTTCAAGATGCACAGCTAAACTGAATTTAAATGAATCAACCAGCAGTGAAGCTTATTGCATGCCCATTCACCCACAAACACTGTTGGGGACTTTAGATTTTATAAAATAGAAAAGTTAAAGGGTGAGTTTATGCTTTCTTTTCATCTGGGAGATGAAGAATTGATGCATTTGAATTATGGTTTTGGACGAGAATATTGAAATGATCATGGACTGCCTGAAGAACAAACAAATCTGTGTTGGCAGAAGTACAGCCCGAATGCTACTTGGAAGCCGAGATGGCCAGACTTCATCTCTCATACTTCAGACATATCAGGAGGGACCAGTCCCTGGAGAAGGACATCATGCTTGAGAGTCAGTGAAAAAGAGGCAGTGGGGAGTCAGCAAAAAGATCCCCCCCCTCCCCCGAGAGGTGGATTGGCACTGTGGCAACAGCAGTGGGCTCAAGTGTACCAACAATTGTAAGGATGGTGCAGGATTGGGCAGTATTTTGTTCTGTTGTGCATGAGGTGGCTATGAGTCTGTATTGACTCAATGGCACCTAACAACAACTTCACTTGGAAAGACAGACAACCATCTAAAATGGCCAGGGTGGTCATATGCAGAAATATAGGCCCAGAGGATTTCTTTGTATATATCAGGTTTATCTTTGCTGAGCAGGTGATCTGATTAAAACAATTTTTTTCCCATGACTGCCTGAAGGCCTAGTGTGGAGTCCTGGTGTGGTCATAAGCACTCCATCACAGTGTCGGTTTGAACCGCAAGGTCAGCAGTTCAAATTCACCAGCTGCTCCCCATCTCTATGAGTTGGAAAGATTCAAAGGCATTTAACAACACCAACCAGTAACTATTGTTTAATCTCAATTGAAAAATACATAGGCCAATCTAGATTGATTTGGAGGATAAAACCAAGGAAGGGGTCTTAAGCCTGTTGAATTACAAGAGACAAGAAGAGAAACCTTGAATGCCATTTTAAGTGTGTTTTGAATCTGACTGGGGAGTCAGTTCCTCTCCACCTGTGGTGGTTTTTATATTGATTCCTGGAGGTTGTCTCTATGTGACTCAGTTTCCCCTTCCTTTGGGATGTAAGAACTCGCCTTTCTTTCATCCTACTGCTTCTCCTTGCTTTTTTGCTTCATGTAGTGCAGAGGATTGTTTGGTGTATGGTTGTTAAGTGCCATTGAGTTGGTTCTGACTCATAGCGACCCTGTACAGGGTTTTTAAGAGGCAGCTGGTGAGTTTTAACTGCCAACCTTTTGGTTCAAATTCACTTTGCGGCCCAGGGGATTGTTTGTTGTTGTTAAGTGCCCTCGAGTCGATTCCGATCCATAGCAACCCTGTATGGGGTTGCCAAGGAGCAGCTGGCGAGCTTGAACCGCCGACCTTGCAAGGGTTTGTTTACAGCCCAGCAAATCTTTTAGGTTCCTTGGGCGCTGTAATACCAACATCCTACCTCAACAGTTTTGCAGGTACCAGCAAGACCTGTATTTCCACCCTTCCACGCACCTCACTGTTTTAAGACTGGTTTGTTGGGGTTGTGAACAGGGTGCTAAACTGGGTCCATTTTACCCCAAGTGGCTGCTGTTGTCACTCTGTGTGTGTGCCCTTACAGTTCTTAGTGACCTAATGGCACAAAACAACAGGGTTTCCCCCCAGACCAACAGCCCACTACAGCTTTCCTCACAATTCCTCCCTTTCTCTACCCTGAATAGCAAGGACTTAAGGGCTTTCATTGCTAGCAACGGATGCCTGGAACCCAGTGCTTGAATGACCTCAGGCTAGATTTCTTTTTTCCAGTCTCATGTCTTCCGTGCTCCCACCTCCTGGAATCCAGGAGCCCAGCTCAACTCCCAGACACACAGCGCCGGCGTCGGAAGCCTACCCGGTACAGCTCATCTCGCAGGCACCCGTCCAGGTCGACCCTTCCTTGGACTCGGGGAAGGATGGGCGTGGTCGGCTCTGCGCATCCAAGCGCCCTACCCACCCAGTTTGCCTTCCTTTTTCTCGCAGCAATTTGAATTCCCCAGTCAATTCCAGGGTGGAGGCCGAGAGAGCTTTCGCGAAAGGAAAGGGCGGGTGGGAGGAGGCCTGTGCAGCCCCTCCCGGGCCCGTTCAGCGCCGGCCAGCGGTGCAGTCGCGAGCTCGCCGCCAGCGAAGCCATTGGCTCGGCGCAGTCACCCCACGCAGGGATGCAGCGGCTGCCTCCGCGGATTGGCGCGCGGGCGGGTATCCATCTGTGCGCGCGCGAGTCTGTGCGTGCTGCAAGAGCTGCACTACAGCTTCAGCCTCCTTGGGGTTTTGCTCTCCCTGTCGATAATGACCTTTCCTCTATTGTCCCTGAGTTTTTTGAGACGGCGTTTCGACCTGCCGCCAGCCACAGTTCCCTCTGTATAGGCCCAAAGAAAGGGCGCGAAAAGCGCGCTCCCAACTCGGGCGCACGCACCGACCGCCGCCCTCCGCCTTTCGCTGCAGCATTTCGCGCTTTCTCTCAGCAACCCTCCCCACTTGCCTTCATTTACATATCCCACAATTTTAGCCAATCAGTGCTCGTCTTTCTCGAAGCGGATGGCTTTTGCCTAAGAGGAAAGGGAGTGGCTGTCAGCGCATGCGCTGCGGTGGCAGACTTGAACCGAGGCTTTTATTGCTCTAGTTTATTTCCACCCCCTTCCCTCCTGTTCTTTCTTTTTTTCCGCCCTAGCTGGGGCTGTGTTGGAAGAGAGGAAGAAAGAGAAAGACAGAGGATTGCATTTGTCCCTTCCGTTCCTAGGATTTTCTACCAGCAAGATCAGCTAAACGGTTGCACCTTTTTCAATCCCGCAAAAATACCAAGTCCCTTTCCCGGGAATTTTTGCTTTAAAGCTGCCCTCTTGAAATTATTTTTTTCCCAGGAGAGAAATGTCTTATCAGGGGAAGAAAAATATTCCACGCATCACGGTGAGTTTGGTACTTGGAAAATCTGGGGTCTGCCAGCAGCAACCTTTTGTATTAACAGAACATCTATGTAATATTTAAACAGGATGGGGGTGGAGGAAAAGGGGTGCAACTCCCCTCCCCCCCATTGCTAATGAAGGCAGAGGTGGGGAGGGGGAACAATGATAAATAAAGAATGATAAGCCACACAATTCTCAAGGCACTGAAATAGGAGCAAAAGTGCATTAAGATTGTTTTAGGTAGCGCGCCAGAACCGCTGTATCCTTTTATTGTCAAAGCAAGATGCTGCAGTGCTGGCCTGTAGGGTGTAAGCAAATGGATGCCAGATTGAATATGCATGGTTGGAGCTCGGATATTGTTCTCCCGGCTGCGTGCTGCGAGGCTAGATTACTGGAGAAGCATTGGGGAGATGGGGAAGTGGCTACTCGCCGTGGTCGCTCCCGCCCCCACGATGAAGGGCGTTCTCGAGCTTTCCTCTGGCTCCTTAGAAAAAGCGGGTTTCAGCCCGGAGGCGTAATGACAGCAGAGGGATGCTGAAAGGGCAGGGTGTACCAGAATGATGTGGAAGGAAAAGCAGGGATGCTGTGATGAGCTAAGTTAGAGGGTGGGAGTCAGGCATTGGCTTTTTGTTGATCAGGGACCTTTTTTTTTTTTGGTGGCTCTCTCGGTGTTCTCGTTCTCTGGTTTGAAACTGGCATCTTGGCTCGCCTTTGGGCTCCCTTTCTGGTTTGTCTCTTGCTCCTTCTGCAGCCTAGGAGGCGTTCGTGTTGGCGCATACAAAGCGGCTGGGAGGTGGGCGCAGGGGACAGCGCCCGAGCCGGGTTTGAGGAGGTAATGGCGCTGCACGGACTTGGAGCAGATGGCCCGGCCCTGGCCCTGCCACACAATGATGGTAACGGCCGGGAGCTATCGGTCGAAGTTCTGGGGCCTGTGAATATTATTTTTTAAATCATGGAAAAACATCTATGACGTAAATTTGCGATGCTTCAGAGATGAATTTGAGTTGTGGTTCTCACCGCTATCCTTTCCCCCTCCCTTCCATCTTTTTCTGGAAAAAAAAATCTCACAAATTGTACTTCACTACATCCCCAAATGAAACCCCAGGGAGGAAGGAAAGCGAGGGAAATGCATTGTTATATAATGATGTGCAATTGCAATTGGCCAGCTGATTCCTGGGTTGAACCCAGGGCTGAGGCAGAGACAGAAAGACTCAAAATAGTCAAGATATGTATATGGATTTAGGTGCACATTTTCGCTTTCTGGTTTCATTTTAAGCTGGGGATCCCCTGGCTTCTGCAGGATGCAGTAGGGCACACCCATCTGCAGGAGAGAAAAGTGGGAACGAATGCACAGGGGAGGGGGCGTGTGCTCGGAACGTTTTTTCGGGTAAACTAGGTGGTTCTACCGTGAGAATGAAGGCAAAATACCCAAGATCTAAAAAAGCTGGGTTTGGGGAGACCTGACATTAGTTGTGGCCTGTGCTGGAGGAAGAAATCTGCACTTGCAGTCTGAGGCATGGGGGTGGGAAGCAGGTTTGCTGTAAACCTCATATCATTTGCTGTCTTAGTGAATGGACAAGTAAGGCAGTTTCATTTTCATAGGATGAGAGGGAATTTTATTTTTCAAGCAGGCAATCAACAAGACTGATATTTTAAAGTGTGCCTGTCCACCGTTAAGAAAAATTTGTGCCATTAGCCTAGGACCTATATAGCATTGTTTCCATCCCACCATCGCGCAGGCTAGCCTCTTATATAAGAAGCCTCTGGAAGGTTCTAGGGTGAACTGGGCTCTGATGCTTTCATTTCTTTTTCCTTTTTTATGATACTGGCTTGGGAGTTGTGGTGATGGCTGGGACAGGTATTGCAGTGACTAAGGCATCCCCCTTGCTTCCAAGTTGAGATTTATTCTGTCAAAAGGAGTGACTTTGGAGGGAAGGTGGCAATAGTGTCTACAGAAACTCAGGTGACCTTGGGTGAGTGGCACGTAGCCTTTCTGAGCCTCAGTTTTCTTATCACCCTTGGGGATAAGAATCTGGCTCAGCACACTTCACAGATTTGTTTTGAGGCTCCTATGTCATGATGTACATGACAGGATTTTGTAGAGGTCTTTCTCTACTGTATACAAGTGCAGGAATTGTTGAATGTTTATTCCTCTTTGGCTGTGTCAAGTCTACAGGATAAAAGGCTCCACAGTGTGCCAATTTAAAATGAACTTACTGTTTTCTGATATTTGTTTTGGTTGTTAAGTGCCCTCAAGTCAGTTCCAACTTGTTAAGTGCCGTTGAGTCCATCCTGATTCATAAGTGGACCTGTATAGGGTTTCCGAGGAGCAACTGGTGAGCTTGAACAGCCGACCTTGTGGTGCAAACTAACTTTAAGAGTGCATTAACCCACAGTGCCACGCTTATAGCAACCCTGTAAAGGGTTTCTGAGGAATGGCTGGTGGGTTTGAACCACCGATCTTGTGGTTAGCTTATCTTGTGTTAGCTACATGGAGAAACCAATTGGTGTGTGTTCACTTATGTGTAAAAATAACTATTTTCTTACTTAGTTTTCTAGTAGCTTGCATATTTTTTAAGGTTTACTGTAATTTACTTTGCTTGGTATGTGCTGTAAATTGCACTTGCTTCATTGGTTTGTAACTGAAGTTTGAGCTAACCATTGTCAAAACAAATGTCATCATTTTAAATGTTTTGCATTTTAACAGGGAAATATATGGTTCCATTTGTAGAGTTTAAACCCAGCCTGGAATAATTTAGGTACAGATTCACTTGAACACAGGATTTTACCATTCCTTTCCATTTCATCAACAATATTAGGGTAGCAGTGAATTACAATGTAGCATTTCTGTTACATCCCTGGCCTCACATGCTACCTGTCAAATATTTCTTACAGAAATACCGTTGATTGTGATAAAAATACATCAACAATTCATAGTGACATTAGATTTTAGAATTTGCCATATCAACTACTATATAATAAAACTTTACTATTTTCTCAACACCTTAATAGTTAAAATGATGTCTCATGAAGTCCATCCCCTTTTTTGCTACAATCACTGGGATTTATCTCAAAGATAAATGTAAATATAAGGACATACTTAATTGAAACTTTTCTGTGTTTGAACTGTGTTTGTGTAAAGGATCACACGACAATAGACTTCTACTTCTGGTCTGTTTCCCTGACACAAACTTTGCCAAGAAGTGGTTTCCCTACATGTGGGTTTATTTTATTTTTAAAATGAAGATTAATCGGTCTCTTCTTTACCACTGCTATCCAGAAGAAGACTGTAAGACTTCCCTCTCCCCACCTGTGCTTTGCAGGTCTAATTAAGAGTGATGGTTGTTTTTACCTAGGACATAACATTACCAGTATATTCTTCTGATTCATCAGGAGAGAAATAGATTAACGCGTCCAGGCTCCCCTTTGTCATTGAACTCATTGTGAACATGACTTTTGATCTCACACCTCCCTTCTGCTGTGTTTCAGAGCGATCGTCTTCTCATCAAAGGAGG
Organism: Chrysochloris asiatica; assembly: GCF_000296735.1. Taxonomy (NCBI): domain Eukaryota; kingdom Metazoa; phylum Chordata; class Mammalia; order Afrosoricida; family Chrysochloridae; genus Chrysochloris; species Chrysochloris asiatica. The sequence goes on along the minus strand of NW_006408582.1, from coordinate 9,057,227 downwards.
TAAAATTGTTAATGATGACCAGTCATTCTATGCAGACATATACATGGAAGATGGATTGATCAAGTAAGTAACTTATTTATACAGAAGTATTGCATACCATTCAGTACTCCAAAACATTACCAACAATTTGCACACTTAGTATCAAGCTTTGGTGACATGAAAGAGTGAATGACCAGCTTAATATCTGTTTTAAACCCATTGTAATTGGAAGTAATTAGTGAATTTGAAAACTCAGAGTTAGGGAATTCAAAAGCCACAATTAAATACCCATCCATTTTATTATTCATGATCATGTAACTTACTAATTTTAACTGAGGGAATATAGTATTTTCTTATTGCCAGTTCAAACACCGGATTTATGATATATGGAATTTATGAAAGGTTTTCCTAGAATGTAGCAATTTTGGATGGGTTGCCCAATCAAAAGACAGAAGTGGAGGGGAATAGAGCCTCTTCTATCAGTATATATAGCACATGTGCTTTCTTAATCAAGAGTTTAAATTGGAGGTACCAAACAAAGAAGAACACCAAATTAATTGCCATGTAATACAGACAAATTACTGCCTAATCCTTGAGGGGATTTTAGGTTTCTTTCTTTAAGTGGCAATTCTCACAAATAAGACTGCTCCTGTGTTTATTGTGTATTTTGTTACAAGGGAGAAAAAATAGAGCATGTACTGATTTAGGGCATTTTGGGACCCTGGAGGGGTTAAGGAAGCTGAGTCCATACCAGTATCCTCATGCCATTCCTACTGGGACAGCTCACGTGGCTCTGGAGAAACAGCACATCTGTTTAAAGACAAACATTGCAGCAAATGACATCTTTTAAATAAGCAGCATTCATCAAGTGCTAGCAGCAACCCAAGTCCGGAGGAGTGGAAAACTGGATTGAATATGACTGTTCCCTGGAAACTCAACATTCTGATTTATGAACTTAAAATAGGTTTTCACATTTCCACATTTAATGCTTTCTCCATGTGTGTTTTCTGGTGACAGTCTCAGCTCCAGGCTTTCAAATGCCATAACGTTCATGTTCCATTTCCCCCCATGCTATAAGACACCAATGATGCTTTGTAGCAGAAAGACACTGGCCTAGAAGTTAGCAGACCTGTATGCTATTTTTAGTTGTCACTAATTTATTTTGAACCTCGTCAACTATTCTGTGATTAATTTTCCTTTTTAAAGAAATGGGTTAAAAAGGGTAGTAGTAGCAATCTTCTTTAAAAAAAAGCAAGTGAGTCATGCCCCCAATGTAATGATTATTATTTCTTCTGCCTTTGTTTTCTGAGTTACTGATCATATGCTTCCAAATGTTTTAAAATCATTTCAGGCATCATGTTCATTGTTTTTTTTTTGTTTTGGCCCACCGTCATGCTTCAACCCCTGTTTTTTCTGTATTGAAATGGACGTGATAAAAATGAATCCCTGTACAGAGAAACCAGGCTTGGAAAAAATTGCTATGGGATAATCAACTCAACTATGAGTATTGTAACTAAAGTTTAATGATATGTAAATATCTTGGGACCATGTTATCATTTGATCTGTGGACTTATCTGGTAATTAACTCTCTTTAAAAGGGGGGTCTCTGATGCCTTATTTAAATTTTGTTTTCCAGTATATGTTGCCTTGCCTCTTTTTTAAAAAAATAATTTTGTTAATTTTTGTTGCTGTTGAGAATATACACAGCAGAACATACACCAGTTTAACAATTTCTGCATATACAGTTTAGGGACATTGATTACATTCTTTAAGTTGTACAACCATTCTTTTATGGGAGTAGGGTGTGCCTATGTTATGAATAATGACAGTAATCAGGAAGTCCATGGAACATGGAAAAGGATTGTTTATGGCTTGATAAAAATACCTGTCTGATCCAATTGGTTTAGATGTTTCATGTATAACCCTTGTCATCAACCCTGTTTATTTAGACAAATAGGAGAAAATCTGATTGTACCAGGAGGGGTGAAGACAATCGAAGCCCACTCGAGGATGGTGATCCCGGGAGGAATTGATGTTCATACCCGTTTCCAGATGCCTGATCAGGGAATGACCTCTGCTGATGACTTCTTCCAAGGGACCAAGGCATCTCTGGCTGGGGGAACTACTATGATCAGTAAGACAATTTAAAAATAATAATTTAAGTGCTTGGAAACCATTATAATTTGAAAATGAGCCTGTGTGATTTGATTCTTTCCCTCTAAAAGACCATAGGTTCGATCTACCAAATAAAAGGCTGAGGATGGGCTAGTTATTTTTCCTGTTTCCTTACCCTTACTTTCTGTTGTACTGTAAATTTTCAATTGGAGTCTTGAGAATACTGCTTGGCTTTCTCGAGCTTTTCAGTAGGATACAAGCCATGGTTTCTTGCTTTCTCTGGTTGGAAACTTTTGTATCCCCCCCCCCCTTCCCTTAAATGTGAAAATGTGATTTGACTGTGATCATTTTGAAAACACAGCATTGGGAGTAATCCTCAGTTATCAGTTTTGAGCCTTCACTCTTTAAGTATCTGATTTTGATTTAAAAATTCCTGTGAATGCATCTTCTCAGAATGATGATGGGGCAGGGCATAACAAATGAAATGTTGAACCAAGAGCTTCTATCCCACTGGAAAGACAAATGGGGACTACTGGGGAGATACTTCCTAGCCTGAGTTTGACTTAAAAGGAATTGGGTAATTCACTTAGGGAAGGACCCTAGATATTAATTGTTCTGTATGTGTGGCGCTGCAGGATAATGCCCTAGATGGCCAGGTCAGTGGTTTGAACCCCTATGTTATTGTTGTTAAGTGCCGTCGAGTCAGTTCCGACCCATAGCAACCCTGTACAGGGTTTCTGAGGCTTTACTTTACGGGAGCAGAAAGCCTCATCATTCTCCTGCGGAGCGGCTGGTAGTTTTGAACTGCTGACCTTAAGTTTCACAGCCTGATTCGTAACCATTACACTACGGGCTGAGACTAGACGGCACTTAACAACAATAGATATGAAGGAGTCCCTAGGTAGCATAAATGGCTAAGCACTCACTGAAAAGTTAATGGGTTGAATTTTCACAGAGGTTCCTGAGAAGAAAGACCTGGCGATCTACTTGCAAAAAACCAGCCATTGAAAAGTCTGTGAAACACAGTTCTACTCTGAAATACTTGGGACCCACCCTGAGTTGGTATCAATTGTATGGAAACTATTTAGGCCTTTGTTTTGTTTTGTTTAGATATGAAGATTGCCTGCTGATGGTTGCAAGAGGGAGTGCTTTAAAGTTTAGGTTTGCACTCAGAAAGCCGCAGCCTTCTACACACCTTCTTTGTCATCAGCAGTGGGAGCTTAGGCTGTGAGGAAGCAGCTGGCTCTGCCCTTCTAGTCTTGTTCCCAGGGCATTGCAGTTTTCCTTCAATCTAAAGTGTTACATGTTCAGTACTCACTGTACACATACTATGAAACAGCTTGTGAATGTTCAGTTTCCAGTGTGCCTACTAATTGTCTCCTTGGAAAATCTCTTTTTGCTCTTGAGGAGGTAGTCAAGCTGCACAACGATTTGGTGGTGGTTATGTGCCTTGGAGTTGGTTCTAACTCATAGCAACCCTATATAGGGTTTCTGAGGCTGTAAGACTTTATGGGAGCAGAAAGCCTCATCTCTCTCAGGTGGAACAGCTGGTAGTTTAAAACATCTGACTTTGAGGTTTGCAGCCCAATTTGTAATCCCTGTGTCAGACACACAGTTAAAAAAAAAAAATTAGAACAAAACAACAAACACCTAACATTTTTATCAGTGTGGAAGTCAGCATACACTGCCTTGAAAGCTAACTGTTTAGATGAGGAGAAGGTAAAAGTAGAAAAAACTTAGTTGTTTTAGGAAGCTTCCTTCATAGGTGGGAAGAGGCAACATTTTACAGAATGCTTGCTTTCTATCTGTGACTTTGGGGGGGGTCTGTCTCTAAGCTTCTTTTCTATCATCCCTGACCTAGGAGAATGTTGTTTGCCAACCTTTCCTAGTCTGAGTTCCCTGCATTTTAAGGCTCATCTTATGGTGCTTTCTTTGTCTGTCCAGTGTTGGAAGGACCAGGGGCAGCTCACTTCTATTTCAGCGTTCTCATCACGATCCAGTCTCTTCAGGCAAAGAGTTTAAGCCTTCCTACTCCTGGTGTGGCGCTGTAGGATAAGCACTGGACTGCTAACCGCTAGGTCAGTGGTTCAAACCCACCAGCTGCTCCTTGGAAACACTATATAGCAGAACTGACTTTGTGGCACTTAAGAACAACTTCTGTCTGGTGCCATACATACCTGCTAACCTAATGGGTGCCATTCTCAGAGCCTGTCATGTTCTCAACTATGTCAGGATTTACATGGCATTGGTATTGGCAGCTTGGAGAAGCACAATCTCCTCCAAGATTATAATCTTTCTAAGTTTGGGGCTAGTGGTGGGGGCTACGGGGGGCACCCTACAGACCCCTGCAGTGGTTGTAGCACGTGAGTGAGGAATTTGTGGATCAAGAGCCCTTTGTACCCAACCAGGAGTCCTAGTGCCCTTCTGATGTGAACTTACAGTGTGACATGGGACAAGTCACCTCAGCTGCACAATGAAGGATTTGCATGGCAGGATCCCCCATGTCCTTTCTAGCTCTCACACATTTAGAGATGCACTGAACTTGGAGACAGTGTGCCTCTAATCAAATGCACTCTCTCAGCAGATACATAAAGGCTCTGTTTTCTGTGAGACTTATTGGAAAGACCCCACCAGTCTGTTTTCTCCTCTCATGCATTCCTGAATGTGCCTGTTCACTCCTCACACTTGACCCATTCTTTGGCCTCTAGCTGCCTCTTGTCTCCTCCCTGGCTTCCCTCCCCCGCCCTTGTGGCCACACAGGCAGAGCCCTTCTTGTCAGCCCCTCTGGCTTTCTCACTCTTTCTCTTTTTTCTTGCTGCATTTTTCTCTTGTGATAAATATCTATACAACAAAACAGTTGAAATTTCAACAATCTTTACTTGTACGGTTCAGTGATGTTGTTCAGCCACCATTCTTACCTTTTCCCAGATTTATACCATCATCCTTAACTGAAGAGAAGCAGTTCAGGGGCCCCCTGACTTTCTCTTCAGGTTTTCCTCAGTGGCTATGAGCTGCTTTTTCTTCATTCAAGGCAGGCCTCTTCGTGTATGGGTGAGGGAAACCTCCACCCATCCTTCACCCTGCTGAGCAGGTCACCTGGCCCAGGAGACCAGAATAGTTAGCAGATGGCTTCATGGCCAGATCCCTAGTGAAGGGGAAGTGAAAAGGCAGACTCCTGAGTCTGCTTAGTTGAACAGAAGGTGAGCATGTTTTAATATGGAATCTGATGCAATAAACTGGGGTAAAAAGTAGGAAGATTTCAGGAGCAAAGCTCAAAGAATGAAGGTAATCAGAAGTGGCACTGGTGTGGACACAGTGATCATACCCTGAATTCCATCGCTTTTGCAATCAGAGAAAGCCACTGGCTGTTCTTGCAAATAACCTCCTATGGTGATTGACTTTATAGAGAGTTTTCACAAGCCTGCCTGTCCATAGGAGATAAATGGTGGTGATAAAAAATGATGGAATAAAATGATTTTTCTTGCTTCTTGGTCATAAATTCTGGATTGCTTCAGGTCACGGCTATGCTGAAAGGAAACCTCGCAAAGAGGAGTAGTTTACAGTGACTTTACTGGCATTTGAAACATGCTCCTTCGATGAGGTGGTAGCTTCCTTTGATGGGTATTGGTAACAGAAGTACATGCTTAAGAGCCCCATCAACAGATAAAGAACACTGGATGTGTCCATTGATGCTTCCAGAAACAAGCAGTTCAAGTAAATTTGTGTAAAATCCACCTGCACGCTCCTTCTCCCGTCTTTTTGGCTGTTTTCCCAGCCACATCATTTGCACCTGAAGATGTGTCTTTACCTGTCCCACGTCACTGGGGTTACCTTAGGTCCATGGAGGCTGAAAGAGCGTAATTTCATCCAGGGAAGCAGCAGAGATGTAGAATGGAGGCTTCATTCTCACGCAGTGGCATTGCCTGCAAAGGAAAATGTAGCTGCCGGGTCCTCAATTAAAAATGGGGATGACACATCAGCAGTAGAAAATAATATTATTACCATCAAACAGAGGCTCCTATTGATAGCTACACAATGAGATCTTTGTAGGGGGTACTGGGTATAGGACAGAAGGGAACACTCTTTGCCCTTTTCATCCAGTGGTAGGTGGGTAGAGACTCCAGATTTATCTTGCAGGCGGCCTCCAGACCTATTGAGGAGTCCTGGAAGGGCAGGCAGTGCCTTCACTGGGGGTTGCTGTTTGGGGAAAACAGTGGATTTCCTAGAGCCCCTGGATGGTACAAATGGCAGTGTAATTGACTGGCCCTCAAAAGGTTAGAGGTTCAAGTCCACCCAGAGGTGCATCAGAAGAAAAGTCTGGCGATCTGCTCTTGAGAAACCAGCCATTGAAAACCCCTTGTCATGGGGTCGTCATGTGTCAGAATCAACTCAAAGGGGCCTTTTTCTGCTTTTGGATCTTTAGGACTTGTTAAGACCCCAGATTCTCTTAAGCAGATGGGAAGGGTTACCTTCATTTTATTGAGGAAAGAACTGAGGCCAGAGAGAAGGACATTAACTTGTTGATCTCTATGTCGTGGGTCAGTGCAAGTGACAGGTGTGCAGCACATGTCTGCAGTGTGACTTTTGCTAGTTCTCTAAAGTCACAGTCACTTTATCTGCAAAATGGGGGGAAATTACTGTAAAGATAGATTGTTAAAACAGTGTCGGAACACTATCCGGCACATAGTAAGTGCTTCAACGTGGTTGTTGTTAAGTGCTGTTGAGTCAATTCCAACTCACAGTGACCCTGTATAAGGTTTCTAAGGAGCAGCTGGTGAGCTTGAACCACTGACCTTACAGTTCAAACGACTTTGCAGTCTGATACATTAGCCCACAGGGCCACACCAGGGTTCCTTCATCCTGGTAGTCATTATTATGCCTTTCTGCATTAGGTGCCTCCCATCTCAACTCAATTACACTTCAGGGCTCTGTTTCTCCAATAGAGCCTCAGCTGCAGGATGGTCTGACCTCCACATTCGCTGAGAGCAGTGGTTTTCTAAGACTGTGTGGATCAGTATCTATGGGTACATCTTAAAACAGTCAAATTCCTGGACGCCACCCAATTTATTGAAGTAGAGAATCTGTTGGTGGGACCTGTAACTCTGGATTTTCACAGTCCACCAGATGGTCCAATATCTGGGGATTGCCAAAAGCAGTTGGGGAACTATCTGAAAATATGTATCTTAAGGGTCTATGCCAATCTACCAGTTGCTGTTGATTCTGGCTCGTGGTGACCCCTTGTGTGTCAGAGTAGAACTGTGTTCCACAGGGATTTCGATAATTGATACTTTGGAAGTAGACTGGCAGTCCTTTCTTCTGGGAAACCTCTGGGTAAATGGCCTTCCCTCCAACCTATTGGAGCAGAATACTTTAACCATTTGCATTGGGTGCCTCTGAATCTCCAGGTATTGGGAACTTCTGATCTGAGAAAAACTCAAATCAAGCCCAGTGCTGCTGAGTCAGTTCCAACTCATAGTAATCCTGTATAGAGTTTCCCAGAGTAAATCTTTATGGGAACAAGCAGCCTCATCTTTTCTCCTGCTGAGCTGCTGGTGGGTTTGAACCGCTAACCTTGTGGTTAGAAGTCCAATGTCCAACCCACAGAGCTTCATCTGCTCTGAGAAGAGATCTTGAATTTTACTTCTGTCTTGATGGTGCTGTAGGATAAGCACTAGACAAGGAACCATGCGGTTGGCAGTTCAAATTCACCAGCCGCTCCGTCGGAAACCCTAGACACGGTTGCTATGAGTTAGCATTGACTTGATGGCAGTGAACTTTGGGTTATAACCTTAGCTCACGGCTTTCTCTAAAGGATCTGGCACCCCAGGCACAATGTACCCCATATAGGACTTCTTCCTCCTTGGGATGGCAACAAGGTACCGAGTAGGCAATGAGAGAGCTTGCTCTGTGAGTGCAAAGGGTTTTATCGGTTTGAGAAATGACCCCAAGCACCATGGTAAACTCGGTGTGTGAAGGGCTGGCCCTCCTGAACTCAGATTTTTCACTTGTTTTCTGTACGTTACTACTGGGATATACCCCAAGTACTTCCATTCAGTCATTCTAAATCAGACTCAACGTCTTCCATATGTCAGCTTCTTTTCACAGCCAGGGTGGTACAGTGGCTAAAGTATTTGGCTGTTAATTGAAAGGTTGTGGTTCAAACCCACCAGCTACTAGGTGGGAGGAAAATGTGGCCGTCTGCTTCAGTAAGCCCTTAGAAACCCTATGGGCAGTTCTACCCTATCCTATAGGGTCTCTGTGAGTTGGAATTAACTTGTTGGCAGTGGGTTTGGGGTTTTTTCCTTCACCTAGTGTTGAAGAGCAAGGATGTCAGCTTGAGGACTAAGGTGTGCTTGACCCAAGCGATGGTATTTTTAATAACCTCATATGCATGCAAAAGCTGGACAGTGAATAAAGAAGACCTTAGAAGAATCGATGCTTTTGAGTTGTGGTGTTGGAGGAGAACATTGAAAGTGCCATGGGCTGCCAAAAGAACCAACAGATCTGTGTTGGACGAAGTGCAGCCAGAGTGCTCCTCGGAGGCCAAGATGGCCAAACTTCGTCTCTCATACTTTGGACATATTGTAGGGAAGGACCAGTTGCTGGAGAAGGATATCATGTTTGGTAAGGTGGAGGGACAGAAAAAGAGGAAGACCCCCAGTGAGATGGATTGGCCAAGTGGCAGTATTGATGGTCTCAAGTGTGGCAACAGTAGTGAGGTTGGCCCAGGATCGGGCAGTGTTTCATTCTACTGTGTATAAGGTTGCTATGAGTCGGTACTGACTCGATGGCACCTAACAACAACAACAAGTATCTGTGGAGTCTTGGTATGGCGCTGTGGGCTAAAGCGCTGACTGCAAAGTTGGGTTGAATCACTAGGTCGGCGGTTCAAGGTCATCAGTTGCTCCTTGGAAACCCTATGCAGGATTGCTATGGGTCAGAGCTGACTGGATGGCACTTTCACAACAAGTATCAAAGGAGCTCTGGTAGTGTAGTAGTTATGATTTGGGGGGGGCTAACCTGAGGGTCAGCAGTTCAAAACTACCAGCTGTTATGTGGGAGATTTATAGCCTCGGAAACCCTACGCAGGGTCTCTTTGAGTCGGAACTTACTCCACAGCACACAACCACCACCACCAGTATCAGAGGGAGGTCCCATTACTGATCATACTCACAGTCATCCTTGATTCTTCATTTTATTTTGCTAAACCAAATTTGTGTCTTGCCCCTGTTCCTTTACTGCCACTGGTTTAGACCTTCGTCTGAATTTCTGTCCCTATGTTCTCAGCATTCTCATTGCTCCAATATCCTGCCTCCGCAGCTACTACTCTTCCTTATAGCCAGCGAACTTTCTCTGGTGCAGTTTGGCACTGCCTCCTTTGCAGCCTTCAATGGCTCCTGCTTGCCTGGAGACTGAGGACTGCTGTCAGATCCTGGTACTCAGAACCTTCTATGAGGTGGGCTAACCCTACAGCCCAGTCTCAACTCCCTCCACATCCTCTATGCAAATGATCCTCACACTCCTTGATTTTTCACATGGAGTTAGTTCAGCCAGGGAGTGTTTCCTTATTTTTCTTTGTATCAGGGAATCTTAGTTAAATGTTTGAGGCCCACCTTAGGTTTTCTTTGCTTTGTGAAGCCACTTTTAGCCTCATATATTGTCACCAGTTGCTTCTTCCTTTGCCCCTTGGCTAATTTGAGTGTTTATCGCTTGGCCCCTTAGCCTTGAGAGCAGTTTATCTCCTTTTTAGTATCCTGATGTAGTGCTGTAGGATAACCACTGGGCTGTTAACCGCAAGATTGGTGGCTCAAACCCACTAGCCACTCCTTGGAAACCCTCTACAGGCTTGCTGAGTCGGAACCAACTTGCCCGCACTTAACAACAATGAGCATTTACCTGCCACAGACCCTCACTCTGTAAAATGCTCCCAGTTGAATGAGTATACTGATGGGACTTGGCTTCCTGCTTGCAGAGGGTGTAGAATTATGGGGAAAGGGAAGAAAGACGTCGCTTGTCACGTATTTACGGGTGTTCATCTTGATTGAGGAGTGGTCTTCTCAGCAGTAGCCCCTCCTTGCTGCTGCTCCAGCCCTCTAATCAGTGCTGCTGGGCTCTGGCATCAATTGAGGGAAGCCCGGAGGTCAGGTATTGGCCTGAGGGTTGTAAACAGGGCCAGTTTCCTCTGTCTGGGGTGGGAAGAGCAGCTCTCAGCTCTTCTTCTTGTAAGAAAACTTGCTCTGTGAGTTCAGATGGTCCCAACTGCTTGAAAAGTGGCCCCGAGCACCATGGAGAATGTGGAAATCAGTCCCTGATGCCCCCTGGCTTGTCTCAGCTCCTCCTGTATGCCATGCCTGTGGAGGCAGGAAGCTTGAGGTGAAGGCGAGGTGGCAGCTTGTGGCCCTGCTGGCCAGCTTTTCTGGGGCAACGTGGCTCAGGAGTATCACTGTGGTACATCTACTGCTTGTCATTGTTTTCATCCATGTGGCATTTGGTTTTGCTTCCTACTTATGACAAGTACACATGTATGCATACACACAAACACACACACAGAGTAATAAGAATGTGTCTGTAATTGATACTTTGATGATTCCCTTTGCAACATTCATTTGACTAGGGTTAGAAAGTGTTTACCAAACAGCTTGACCACATCAGACTAAAGTTTCAAAGTTTAGGACTGAAGTTGTCACCACAAAATTTGCCCATGGCCTGGCGATTAGAAAGCCACGTTATCCATTGGGCTGTTGGTATGGACTCTTCCCTCTGTTCCGCCTCTCCCCTCCCCGGGCCCATGTGGGCCAGGTCACACATTTTATGTAAAGACATGAGTCCCTTCCTTCTCAGGCTAACATCACGGACCGGGCCTGCTCCGGTATCACTGTACAAATCTTGGCCTCAAATAGCTGGCCCTGAAAAAGCCATTCCACTTCCTGGGAAATTTTGGGTGTACCTAATAGAAGCACCATCGGATAAACGCTGGACTGCAGGTTGGTTTGAACCACAATGTTGGCAGTCAAACTTACCAACTACTCCTAGGAAACCCTACACAGGGTTGCTATGAGTTGGGACCAACTCCAAGGTACTTCACAACAACAAATAGAGGCAGTCCCTCTGTCTCTGGGGAGTTCTAGGGGAAACACAATTTGGAAACCACTGTATTTTCTTACTTGGAGGAAAGAGTAAAAATACAAAGAGTAAAGCATCATAAGAAATAGAGTTTTTTCCTCAAATGTCCAGCACACATACTTTACAAAACACTTTTATCATTAAGGAGGCCATTGGGTTGGGCTTTGGCTGGCTAGCATAGTAGACCCATGGAAGCTAGGGTCTGCTATTTCCTCCAGCAGCAGAGACATTCGTATTTAAGGCTCTAGGCTCTATTTCTTGGACATCTGTGGCAGTTAGCCTCAACCACCAGGGTATCTTGCCTGGCCCCTGGCCCTAAGATCTGACAGTTAAAATCAACAGGTCATCCCAGCCCACCAAAGGTTGACCTTTACTTTCTAAGAAGGAATGCTATCTTTTCTGATGTTAATTCTGACTTTATCTCTGGTGTTTTATACAGATTGTGGGGATTCCCAGCTTTTGCCAAAGCCTTTTCTCTGGCTTTCCCTAGAAGGGAACATTTCCTAGAGTCTGACAAGACTGGAAATTGCCTCTCAATCCTGTTCCCCAGAATGATGCCTTGAGCCAGGAGTGAGTGTTAGTGGGGGAAGTGGAAATATTAGACGTTACCCAACAAGCTCTTCCTAACCTTTGGATTTGAGGGACAGTCTTTCAGTGGGCAGCGCCTCCGCACCCTATGGTGCCAGGGTGACTCATTGCTAGGCAAGAGTTTGTATGACATGCTTGCCTTTGTTTTGTCTCCCATCATAAGGATTTACACCCTCAGAAACCCTGTACAGGGTCGCTATGGGTCGGCTCCGACTCGAAGGCACTTAACAACAACAACAAAGTGAGTGAGAAAAGATTTCTGAAGACAGAGTGTGCCCTATACATTGTTACATGACCTCAGCATATAAGGAAACTGGTCATACTGTTACCCAGGAAGGAGCTGATGAGTCTGGACCAGAGCCTTGAGTCCATTGCTCTGTCTACTCTTTTTTTTTTTTATTTAAGGTTTTTATTATGGATTGAATGAAAGTGTACAGGGCATATCATCAACAAATCATATGCCTTGTTTCATTACATTGATTATAATCCCCTCCATGTACCATCAGTTAACAGTATTTCTCTCTACTTTAGCTTTTTAAAAATCAAACAAACAAAAAACCCACTCAGGCATATATAATAATTTA
>NW_006408582.1:8965131-9044278 GCF_000296735.1 Chrysochloris asiatica | reverse complement strand
GCTCATTCTACTCTTGGAGCTTTAAAATTGTTTTCCTGGGATAACCCCTTTCTTACATGAAATCTTATCTGGGATCCCTGTATGGAAGATTGTTAAAAGAGAGCTGTTCTGGTTGAAGTGGGAATGGTGGATGGGATGTGGGAAAGCCTGAATCCTGGCCCACTTTCTTTCTGGGCAGCCCCTGTGTCTCTGGGGTGTTCTAAGGGAAACACAGTTTGGAAACTGCTACCAGGCCCTCCTTCCCCTGTTGCTCACCTTCCCCACAAAGGCACGGCAACCCGACGGGTCCTCGCCCTGTTTCCTTTTTTAGTTATAGGGTGGAAACGATGTTTAGTAGGAAGGGGCATATATACCCACTTAGTCACTTAAAAGACTCATTACCACATGGTACATTTTTGTTGGTTTTGTTTAATATCTCTCCTTCTGTTCAAGATAAGGACTAGGGAACAGCACCCATTTCGCTTGCCCTGCCTAGATGTGGATTGGTTTTAGAGTGCCCAGAATAGATCTGCCATTTAAAACAAGGACAGTGCATGTTGTTTTGAAGGGAAAATCTACCGTCCTGGGAATGTAGGAATTGTATTGCTGTCTGCACTGTCCACGGCTGTGACCCTAAGTCACCCCACTTATGGCCCTTTCCCCCTCTTTCCCCTTTATCTTCTTTGAAGAGACCTCCCCAATTCTCAGTAAAGGATTATTTCTCTGACTTACTGCTGCTGTTGAGCAAAACCATTTACTCAAATTCTTTGATATTCGTCAGTCTTAACTGCCATCGTAATGATAAAGGGGAATTGCCCAGAGTAGAAATTAGAGTTCTTTCTGGTTAACCCATTTGAGAGGCAGCTTTCTTTGAATGTGAGTAAACGTTCCCCTAATGATAGAGAGGCTGCAGTGGTAGCTGAGGTTGATTATCCAGGAAAGGGAATTTTGAAATGAACTCAAGGAAGTAGTTGTAATCCTTGAGTGCTTGTTAGAATTCCCTGTGGAAAGATGCCTGGGCCCCTACTACTGGAACATCTGATTGAGCTGTTCTAGGCATGGCTGGGCATAGATAGGGAGTTTGGAAAGGTGAGAGCCAGCCCTATGGCTATCCCAACAACTGGACTCCTATTGAAATGGAATGAATATCTGCCAGAGTTATTTTTCTATAAAGCTCAAGGTACCCTTAGCCTTCTTTGCCCTACTTGGTCTGGTCCTCTTTGCTATGGAGGGGGATTAGACTGCTGTGACTTAGGGTGGGTGGATTCTACAACCAGAATACCCTGCAGAGGTTTCGGGAACAGGATGATGTTGTTAAGTGCCTTCGAGTCGGTTCTGACTCATAGCAACCCTGCATAGGGTTTCCGAGGAGTGGCAGGTAGATTTGAACTGCCATCCTTTCAGTTCAAACTGACTTTGTGTCCAGTGCATTATCTCACAACGCCACAGTGGGATCAGGGTAGGGCTGAGCGAATGACCCTGGAAATGGCCTTTTTCAGCTGCTATGCTTGGTATCCTGAAAGATTTTACTTGTCTATTTCTTTAGTGGAGTCCCTAGGTAGTGGGAACCGTTAATGTGGTTGGTCAGCTGAGAATTGAAAGGTTGGACGTTTGAGCCCACCCAGAGGCACAGTGAAAGAAAGGTGTGGTGTGATCTACTGCTAAAAGAATCAGACATTGAAGACTCTGTGGAACACAGTTCTGCTCTGGCACACATGGAGTTGCCATGAATTTGCGTCAACTTGTAACAAAAACTACCTAACAGGTCAGTAGTTAGGACATTGAGTGAGTGAGGAGCAATAGGGTATGGTGATAGGATAGGATGGTGTACTGAAGCAAGAGTGTAGATAGAACCAGGACTGCTTTCCTTGGTTTTCCCACCAGGGCCTGTGGACCACCTGCTGTGCTGGTTTCCATGAAAAACCCAACTGTCTTTAGATTGAAGCGATCATGTTTATGACCTAATCTCCCTCTAATGATAGGTCAGGACTGGAATCCTTCTTTGTGGGGAGCCTATGAGGAGAAAATAAAAAGGGCTTGGTAATAACATGGAATCATCTAATCTTAAAACAACCATTCAGATCTTCTATCCCAACCCCTCTTCCTCTCATCTGAAGAATTTTATTGGCACATTCTTCAGAGGGATGAGATTTCAAAAACACAACTGACCAGGAATGGGAGAGATCCAAGAATCAGATTTAAGTTAATTCTCCTTCAACTATTTGTGTGTGTGTATATCTTGAGTCTGCTCATTTCTCCTGTTCAAGGTTACAGTTGCGTGCTTGCGTGCCGGCTGATCCCAGATGGCTTACTTCACTTTACTCCTGCTTGGTGGAAAAGAGATGGGGCTTGTTCTCATCGTCAATCGCATGCAATGGAGTTGTGTTTTGAATACAGCAGGAAAAACTCATTTGTATTTTGAGGACTTTTTATGCCTCCCTCCCCTAAAATTGCTTTTTATTGCTACTTTCCTTAAAAAATCTTTGGAGAACTGGTGTTTTGATATGTTGGCAATACATCTGGCCTCACAGATGTGAAGCCATATCTCAAGAGAAACAGCTCAACAAGTCAATAACTCTCCTTAGATTGGAATTCCAGCCCTTTTTGGAATCCAGATAAGTCCACCTCTAGAATGGTTCATTCCTGTGTGCTGAACCCTATGTCCCTCCATTTCTCGTGGTAGATTAATTGCAGTCTCTGACAAAAGGTGTGTATCTGCCCTGAACCAAGCACCACCATCCATCCACCTTCCCAGAGCCCCTCAGCTCACCCAGCATCAGGAGAGCTGAGGGTCATTCCTCTGACAGACAGCTTCTTCCCCAGTGGGTGTTTCAGACATACAGGGACTCATGCACAGAGCAGTGCAGCTTGGAAAGAAACATGTGAATGAAGAACTTTTCCTCTTTCTGGGATAGTGTGGTACATGGCTCCTTTTCTTTCATGGTGTCAAATGAAGGGCTTACGCTAGACCCCTTGGAGATGAAAGCCATTACTGGACACTTCTCTTGCAGAGTGGCAAAAACAGCTGCTTTTTCTCTGATATGCCCAGCTCCACTGTTCTTTCACTCAGCTAGGAGTCTATTATTTGAATCTACTCAACTTTTGCCTGAGTTCATTAGCTACACAAATCTTAGTAGGGATAAAGCAAGCAGAACAGATCTATCTTTAATGCAGGAGAGAGTTCAGTTAGGAAACCCCACCTTTGAGGCTTGACAGATACTTTGGAGCCACTCTGAGCCCACTGAGGGTATTTTGCAGGAAGTGCAATTTTTGCTTCAAAGCTTTGAATGGCAACCCTGACAGAATATTGAAGCAGGTACACAGTATTTGTGGTGGGTGTGAAGTGTCATTTTATTGAGGGACATGGGACTTCAGTGAGCATTTTAGTTCTTATTTGGGTACACTTTTGAAAGGAAAGGGGATGCTCTTAATGATTACCCCAGAATAACAGAGTAAACCAGAACTGCCCTAGGCAAACCCAGCCATACATCAATCTTACTCTGAGGGGCTTGCATTGACTTCATGTCTTATAATGAGCTCTAAAGGCTATGACCTTGAGATTGCTCTCTGGATCCCATCATAGACCTGCCAGCAGCTAGGGAGTAGGAGCTGTGTGACTGTCCTTTTCGTAAGACAGATAATGGATCCCATTTATTAAGAATATGTGCCAGCCTCCATACTCACATTATTCCTAAGCCTTACATCAACCCTGAAGACAGGTGGGCTTATCCTCATGTTATAACTGAGGCCCAGAGAAGCCAAGTGACTTGCCCAAAGCAAAGGAACATGTATTTGCTAAAGCTGGGATTCTGGTCCCAGCTCCTGGCTCATGGCACTTACAGATCCCAGGATCAGGGAGTAATCTTTACTTTTTTTTTTTTTTTTTTACTAATTAAGAAAGTGAGATCATTAAGGTATAAGGACTACCTTCTGTCCATCCCTGAGTAAGAGAAAGATTTTGGTGTTCAAGCTTTAATCTGCCCTTTGCTGCAACAACTATTTAAAAGTATTTTATAACATAAAGGGAGAGAATGATTGGATCTCTTGAATTTCCAACTAAGCAGGAGTCTGCACCCAGCGGGGGAAGGTGCTCACTAAGATGGTGGTATATTGAGTATCTCTGGGTCTCCCAACAGAAACACTGGGATTGGTGACCTAGATTTCCCCCTGCATCCCAGAAGGGGATTTGGAGAGCAATCAAGAGGAGTACCTGATGCCATGTTTTCATCAACTGAACTTAATTCCTCTTTGGGGAGGCCCCAGAGCTCCTTTTCTCTGCAGGGCCAGATTGAGCTGATTTCTCTCCTGCCAACTGCCTCAAAGGTCTTCTTGCACTTGCTTGGGTCTCATCTTTCCTTTGAATCACTTTGGACCCTGAACAAAAGAGGCCTGACCCCTACGAGGTTTATTAGGCTCAGTGCTTCCCAAGTGTGGTTATGAAATGCCTCAGGCATATGGAAGATTTTGAGAAGGAGCAAGGGGACAGGGCGGACAGTCAAATGACTTTTCAGAACTGGAATTGTTGTTTGGGCATTATTTTTTCCCTCGGTGGAGATAATCCAAGGAGAATCATGAAGTATAATGGAAAGAATTTGAGGCCTATGCTTGACGATACAGCTTCATGGAGCTGGAAGTCAGGAGACCTTGATGTTGGCCTTGTCGATGCTGCTTTTTAATGTCCGAAGGGCTTGGACTTACTTTTCTTGCCTAATGGGGTTGCTGTAAGCCTTTCGTGAGATTGTCACTGTGACAGGCATTTGGTCAGGTTACATAAGTTTGAACCGCCTTCAGCCCAGGTTTGCTTCTGGCCACAGAAACTTTTTGTAAGGACACCTAGATACTGGATTGTCACTGTGGACTGCATACCACAGGGTTGGTGGTTTGAGCCCATTGGCTGCTCTGTGGGAACAAGATGAGGCTTCCTTGCTCCTGTTTTTAAATTTGCAGCCTTGGAAACCCTATACAGGGTGGGGTCTGTCTCTCTCTCTTGGTGGGCTCTGAAGGAAGGTCCTTGTCTCTTTAATCTTCTGCTCCAGGTGGTCTTCACATGGCTTGGCACATAACAACAATTCTGCTTCTTTCCCTTGCTTGTTTAATCTCTTCTATATATCAAAAGAGATTGACTCAAAACATACCCTACACTAACCCTGACCCATTAATATAACACAGTTTATTCCCAAGTGGGATTATAACCACAGGCATAGAGACAATTTATAACACATACTTATTTTGGAATACAGTTGAATCCATAGTACTTCTCATTTCATTATAAACCAAGCAAAACAAAACCAGTTGCCATCCACTTGACTCTGAGGTCCCATGTGAATCAGAGCTGTACAACTCTGCGCTTCATAGGAATTTCAAGATTGTGACCTTTTGAAAGCAGATTCCTAGGCATTTCTTCCAAGATGTCTCTGGGTGGGTTTGAACTGCCAATCTTTCTGTTAGTAGCCTAGAGCTTAACTATAAACTGTTTACATCACCCAATGACTCATTACTTTCAACTCATCTTTTATACTTCTTCAGTGGAGAATCAGCTAAAATGGTCAGCATAGCTTTGAGATTATCGTTTGTTTTTTAATTTAATCAATGCATATCTTTACCATCACATGCATTGCTTTTCTTGCTATAAAAGCATTCAGCTCTGCTTATTGAAGAGCCTTCTACCTTACCTATTTTCTGTCTTATTTTGGAAAAGTCAGTTTGCTTTGCTGCATTTCATACTTGGAATTCTAGAATGTTAGCGGTGGAAGAAAGCCTCAAGATTATTGCAGTGAAACAGGAATCACTTTGGGCCACTTGGTGGGATAAGAGCAAGTCTGGAGTGGGAAGTGGCATGCATGAAGGGAAGGGAGGCCAGGGGCTGTGAACCCCTTAAAGACACCTTCCCCTCATTTAGCAGTGGGGACAGTGAGACCCGGTGGAGGTGACTTGGCCAGAAAATGACTTCACTTTTTCTGTTGCCTTGCTGTGTTATCTGAGCCAGTACTGTTTACATGCATGTTCACTCACTACCCACTGTTAGGACTTGATGTGCAGAGAAGTTTTCCACTATGCAAAAAGCTCATCTCTAAAAAGGAGCTTCCTTTCCAGAAAGAACAGCTGAAGAAGAACATCATCCTCCTGTCTGTGTGCTGGAATCTGGATCTTTTTAAATGGCAAGACCTTTTAATGAAAGATTGGAAAAGTTGATAAATAAAAATGAATTCTCATATGTAAGAGGATGGAGTAAAATTAATAAATAAAATTAACTCTCTTATGTGATGTTGTTGTTAAGTGCCTTCAAGTTGATTCCAACCCATAGTGACCCTGCGTAGAGTTTCTGAGGAACAGCTGGTAAGCTTGAACCACTGACCTTGCAGTTCAAATGGCTTTGCAGTCTGGTGCATTAACCCACAGCGCCACACCAGGGCTGTCTCCTATATACGGGGATGGAAAGTTTTCACTTTATTTGCTGGGTTACTTTGGCTTGTGCGCTTGGGCACTGGAACCTCTTTTATGTCTTGTTCTGAATGAGTCCGATCTCCAGAGGCTGTGTTCTCCTCAGCATTCTTGTTTCCCTTGCTTCCCTCACCCATTTCCATGGTCTCTGTGCCAGTTAAAGGCAACATCTAGCCACTGAGATTTAAATCTATGATTGTGCAAGAAGATGCCATTTTCTGGTTGTTCCTCCCCGCTTCCTCTCCTGTACCAGCTTGGCGTTTTCTTCTTTTTCTCTTTGTCTTGAAGGCAGTTAGGGAAAGATAGTTAGGCTAATAGAGTGCTTAGTCTTCTTGCTGGTCCTGAGGAATTTCATACTGATTTTTCAAATACCGAAAAGGCGCTCAGTAAGAAAGCATTGTCATTTTTGACTTTCTCTTTCCATATCTTCCTGTCTCCTTCCGTTCCTTCCTTTTTGTGTTGTTTTGCCAGAACTCATTTGATTCCTTAAAACTCTTTTTATTGAGATATAATTAAAATACTATAAAATTCATCCTTTAAATGAATTTTAGTATATTCATAGAGTTGTGTCACCTCTACTACCATCTAATTTCAGAAAATTTTCATCACTCACAGAGAAATCTCACCCATTCCACTCAAACCAACCCCCTTCAGGCCCAGTGAACCACCAATACATTTTCCTGCCTTATTCATTTCAATGGAAGCATACAATATACTTTCTTGTCTGACATCTTTCACTCTGTATAATTTTTTTCAGGGTTTATCTCTGTTGTAGCAAGGGTCCAAACTTCATTGTCTTTGAAGGCTGGATAATAAATAGTCCATTGATTGGCTATACCACTTTGGTTTAGCCATTCATTATCTGATGAATATTTGGGTTGTTTCCTACTTTTAGATATTTTGAACAATGCTACTATTAACATTTGGTACAGATTTTTGCGAAGACATAATGTTTTTGTTCTTCTTGGGTATATGCTTAGAGGTGACATTGCTGAGTTATATGGTAATTCTATATTTAACTTTTTGAGGACCCACGGAAATGTTTTCATAGCAGCTTTACCAATTTACATCTCCAACCAGCAATATGTGAGAGTTACAATTTTATGTATCTTTGCCAACATGTGCTATTGTCTTTCATTTTTTTAAATCATAGCCATTCTAGTAGCATCTCAGGTATATGAGTGGCATGTCGGCTATATTGGTAAAGTGGAGGGTCAGAGAAACAAAGGAAATCCTCCAACGAGATGGGTTGGCACAGTGGCAGCTATGATGGGCTCAGGTGTAGCAACAATTGTGAGGTTGGCCCAGGACCGGGCAGTGTTTCATTCGGTTGTACGTAGGGTCACTATGAGTTGGTACTGACTCGATGGCACCTAATAACAACAGTGGCATCTCATTGTAGTTTTGATTTTAGGCTTTGTTTTAAGGCCTATCCACTTCCTCAGTGACTCAGTCATATATACCTGGGTGAACTTGACTTGGAAACTGTTTTGCAAACTCTGCATTGGGCCATCTCATCTGATAAGTATAGGAATGTTCACAGAGATGTGACTTTAAAAAAAAATCAGGGATGCCCTTGAAAACTCAGTCTCTGAAGCTCCCCTCCTGGACAGAAGGGATTCACAGCCCCTGGCTTCCCTTCTCTTCATGCTTTCTACTTCCTGCTCCAGACTTAATTCTCATCCCACCAAGTGGCCCAGAGTGATTCCTGATTTGCTGCCTTTGCAGTCACCTGTCACTTGCTTTGTGGCAGAGTGAGACAGACTTGGGTTCTGAGTTGGAATGGGAACTTCATGGAGGCACATAACACTTCAGGCTTCTTCTGACGCTCCTCTGACTTAGCACATTTTCTGTGGCCTGCCAGGCCCAGGCCCTCTATTGACCAGGTCAATCCATCCCTGCCTCCAGTGGAAACCCTTCCTTTACATAAACCAGAGCAGTGAAGGTAGTGACCTCTTGCTCTTACCGTTGACACAACCTTTTCACAGCTGCTGTCTTCTGGAACCTTCATCCTCACTCAGAAAGGTAGTGTATTCTGAGTTAAGGTGACCACACGAGTATAAAATAGAACCATTTTATGGGGTTTTCAAGACTGCGACCTTTTGGAAGAAGATCACCAGGTCTTTTTTCTAAGGTGCGTATAGGTGAGTTTGAATCATCAACCTTTTAGCAACTGGAGGAGCTATTAACTGTGTCACACAGGGACTTAATGCATGAGGAAACTGCAGAATAGAAGGTTAAGTGTCTTGCCCAAGGCCACCTAACCAAGGCTCAATGAAGACTCAAACCCTGGTTTTCCTGCTTGACTCATTGCTGTGCTTCTAGCATTGACGGGTGTGCCAGGTGTGAAGTGGTGGTTCTGGTGTGTATGCACTTCATCCTGGTATCCCTGCTGCTTCTGATTGCCAGTGTTGTGCACCTGCTAAAACTGAGACTGGAGGGTGTTGGCTGCCTTGATGCGGGCTAATGGAGTGTCTCTTCATCTGTGCAGCCGGCTATTGTTTGTTTAAATAAAGTTTATTAGCACTGGGCTTCCACTTCTAAGGAAATGCCTGTTCATTCCTGTCTTTAGTCATTCAACTGAAATTTATTATTCCAAGAGTTAGGTGCTTACAGCTCTAGGCTCTGAAGGACCTTGCAATCTTTTGGGGAGACCGTCAAATAAAAGAATACAATCAAAATGTGGCAATTGCTATACTAAGGTTCAGGGCAAACAGAGGAGAAGCAGTCTTTAAAAGGACAGAATTTGCTCTAGAGTTTGATTTTAGATTGGTCAGAAGTAGGGGATGTTTAATGAGAATGTGTTGAGACTTGTGGAATTTGGTAAATGAGTCTGTGTGTTTCAGAATTTACGAGTCTGTATTGTTAGACTTAAAAAAAAAAAAAAAAAAAGATTTAGTGTGAAGACATGGGGGGAAGGGAGAGAGAAGAGGAGTGGGGGGAGGTAGGCTGATGGGACAGGCCAAGAGCCTAGTAAAACAAACCAAAACTTGTGTAGACAAGCCAATTCTAACTCACGATGACCCCATGTGTTCAGAGGAGAACTAAACTCCGTAGTTCAATGGCTCTGATTTTTCAGAAGCAGACTGCCAGGCATTTCTGCCGTGGCACATACATGTAGGTTTAAACTACCAGCTCCTAAATTACTAGCCAAGTGCTTCACCATTTACATCTAGGGACTCCAAAGGACCTGGTGTCTGATGGATATTGTCCTGTTAGTGTGGTATGGTATGTTATGATGTTTCATCACTGATCTCCAAGGTTGAAAGTGAGCCCATTACCCATTTTTTTTTCAGCTCCTCTCTAGCCTCTCACCCTTTCTGTTGATTATCAAATTTGCTCCATATAAAATTCACAAAGAAATCAACAAATCAACTCACAAATAACGCTGCGAGACCCCAGCGCCGGAGCAGGCAAGCAGTGGTTGATGT
The DNA here is from genome assembly GCF_000296735.1 of Chrysochloris asiatica. Lineage (NCBI taxonomy): Eukaryota > Metazoa > Chordata > Mammalia > Afrosoricida > Chrysochloridae > Chrysochloris > Chrysochloris asiatica. The sequence goes on along the minus strand of NW_006408582.1, from coordinate 9,034,427 downwards.
TGGGAATTAAAGAGGCTGAGGACTGTCCACAATTAGCAAATCAGTTCCTGGAGGGCAGGGACCAGGTGTTCACAGTAAAGCCCCTGTGTACCTGCTGATCTTTAGAGTGTTCTGGGCAGAGGAAGTTTCCAGAGAGCTAGGAGGTATGATAAGGAGCTCTGGTAGCGTAGTGGTTACAAATCGGGCTGCGAACCTCAAGGTGTCAGTAGTTCGAAACTACCAGCTGTTCCGCAGGAGAAAGAAAGATAAGGCTTTCTGCTCCTGAAAGATTTACAGCCTCGGAAACCCTGTACAGGGTCGCTATGAGTCGGAACCAACTCCATGGCATGTAACAACAACAGGAGTGTTGTTGTTAAGTGCCGTCGAGTTGGCCACAGCGCCACACCAGGACTGCATCACGTGGTATTTCAGGTCTGCCGTCACTGTTGTACTAGCTGGGCAAGTTGTGTTTCATTTCTAGAAGCCTCTAATTTCTTATCTGTAATAAAATGTTGAGGCCCCTGAGTAGTACAAATGGGTTTGCACTTAACTACTAACCTAAAGGTTGACGGTTCAAGCCCACTCAGCAGTCCCAGGAAAGAAAGTCATGTCTTCCTAATAAGATTTACAGCCAAGAAAACTGTATAGAGCAGTTCTGCTTTGAAACACACAGGGTTGCCATGATTCGGAGTCTACTTGGTGGCAATGTGTTTGGTTTAAAATGATATTCCAGGGATACTGTGAGAATTAAACTTGGTAGGACAGACAAAATATAGAATATGTGCTTACATATAAATGTTAAGTCCTATCCTTTCTTAAAAGCCCTTTTCAATCTCTCTTGAAAAGTTTACCATTTAATGCAAAAGTACTTATCATTTTTAACAATTTTAATGAAAAATATCTCTTTAAAGGGCAGTGCATAGTGAAAGGAACAGAACAGAATTTAAGCTTTTCTTGATGACTCAGGGTTATCATTTTGAATCTGTTATAACACTTTTGCTTACTACTTTCAAAGTGTTGGGTTTTCAAGAACTCTAACAAGGCCTCTTGTTGTTGTTAAGTACTATGGAGTCAGTTCCAACTCATAGTGACCCTGTACAGGGTTTCCGAGGCTGTAAATCTTTACGGGAACAGAAAGCCTCATCTTTCTCTAGCTGCTGGTAATTGTTCTGTTTCATTTGTTTTTTGCCTTCCCACGTCTCGCTTTTTATTACTGCTTAGGTTCCTGACTGTGGTTGCCCTGTCTCTCACTTAAATTCACATTATGCTTCAAGTCATTCCTCCTCATGGGGTCCAATTCCATAATTGTCTGTAAGTAGGAATACATAGACTCCAAGTAAGAATATCAAGAGCAATTTGTTGACGCCTCATAGTGACCCTACTTAGGGTTTTTGAGGAGCAGCTGTTCAATTTGAACTGCTGACCTTGTAGTTCAGACCGACCTTATGGTCGAATGCTTATCCCACAGCGCCACACCAAGACTCCAAACTGAATTGCTGTTGTTAAATGCCTTCGAGTCCCTTCTGACTGATAACCCAGTATAGGGTTTCCAAGGTGAGTTGGAACGGTGGTTCACAGTCCAGTGCTAATCCTACAGCGCTAGATCAGGAGTCCGGGTTCTTTTTTTGGCAGTAGTGTGACATTTGGGTGAGGAGTCACATAGCCACAATTGGATCAGAGGGTGGTGTTGGGTCCTAGAAAGTCATTCTTCATCCCAGGGAGGCTACGTAGGTCAGATGGACTCCACAAGGAAAGAAGAGTTAGTGGCCAGTTTCCAGCTGGATGGTCCTGGAAGGTTTCTTGGAGAAAGGGGAAATGGGCACTATTGGGATTTAATAATTCAGGGGCAAAGAGAGAGTGAATGAAAGTATGAGAGAGGATTTGCATCCTCTTAAGAGAGACTGAAAGAAGCCCCAAATAGTTTCCAACTGAACCTGCCTCCAGGGCCGCCTTGCTTTGAACACTAGTGTGTGTGCTTGATTAAAAAAGTCTGACATAAGCAATTTCCTCTGTACATCCTTCCCTGTCAAGTCTTTTCGTGTACCATGGGAAGTAATACCATTGTCATAATTTGGTCTGCTATCACACATATTATGTATTTCTTAAAGACATTGACTTCTTTTGTGAAGTAAGAGGTAGAAACTGCTGTCTTCCATTTGCCTTGACCTTCGGCAGGTGCGCAAGGGCAGGCCCAGCAGATACATCATTGTATCATTTCCTGATGAGAATTGGCCAGAAATGCCCATTTTTATTGCTGCTATTTAACGTTATTCTAGAAGTCCTAGCCAGTGTAATAAAACAAGAAAAAAGAAGTATAAATTGGAAAGGAAAATATTTTTATATTTTAGATGTTTGATGAATAAAAAGGTTTTTTAGATAGTTAAAAAAATGTGAATTCAAAATGAATGGTTTTCCCATGTATGGCAATATAATTTAAAATCTCATTCTCAATAGCCACACAAAATATAAAAACAATTAGGAATTACTATAACATGTTCTTATATATGGGACCCAAGAGAAGAATGAAATAAATTAAAATAAACTTTGTGTTAATGAATGGTGGTGGTTATGTGCTGTGGAATCAGTTCCAACTCATAGCGACCCTGTATGAGGTTTCCAAGGCTGTAAATCTTTACCGTGGCGGAAAGTCTCATCTTTCTCCCATGGAGCAGCTGATAGATTCGAACTGCTGACCTTGCAGTTATCAGCTCAGTTCATAACACAAGGACCTACCACTGTACAATGGAGTCCTTGTAGCATAATGGTTAAGAGCTTGAGAGCTAAAGGAAGGGTTGGTGGTTTGAACTCTCCTGGTGGCTCTGCAGGAAAAAGAGCCTTAAAAAACTGCATACAAGAAAATCTTATGGGGTGGTTCTACATGGACTCACCGAGTCAAAATTTACTCAGTGACACCTAAAAAAAAAAACAATACAGTACAGAAGCAATTTGTACGATTCTAAACAAACCCCCCCCCCCCAAATTTTCTTTTTTTAGAGCTTGATTTAATGATTCTGAAGGTCAGGAGAATACCACTGGCTAGGTTACTGAATTAAAACACATTGTAAAAATATGATAACTAAAACAGTATGACTAACCTCATAAGAGACATCTCATCAATATGTGAAAGTAAGAAATTCAAAAATGGGTCAACTGTATCTAAGTATGAAATTAATGTATGAAAGAGGTAACAACATATCTAAATTTTGGTGACATGATCAAATATTCAGAAGACTATACTGGAATAGTTGGCTAACTATTTTGAAAAAAATAAAGGTTAAGCTCCTTACCATACATTATATACCACAGTACCTTCCAGAGGCTATTAAATTTAAGCACCAAAACCACAAGAGAAGCAGAAAAAAATATAGGTGAAGTGACATATGATTTAGATAGTTCATCAAAGGCAGAAGTTATAAAAGAGACATTAGAGTACATAGAAATAAAAAGCATCATTATAGTAAGATAATTGTAAGAAAAGACTGAATTAGGAAATTTGCAATATAAATTTCCTAATTCAGTTCTAGTGCGGTACTGTAGGTTAATGTGTTGAACTGCGAGGTCAGTTTGAACCACAAGGTCGGCAGTTCAAGCTTGCTAGCTGCCCGTTGGAAACCCTATACAGGGTCGCTATGAATCGGAAGTGACTTGACAGAACTTAACAACAACAACGGCATATAATGAAGGGTTGATGTATTTAGATGAGAAAGTAAACATGAACCAAGTGTTCATAAAAGAAAGTTCCATTAAAGTTTGAAGAAAATACTCAACTGAATGAATACTAAAAAAATACAGATTGAAATAACAATGAGGTAACATTTTTTCTACTAAATTGTCAAATATTAAGGAGTGATAGTGCCTTGTCTTGGTTGGGTTATGTGAAATGGACACTCATAAACGGCAGATAAGTGTTGACATTGGTGTGGCCTTTGTGGAGGGAAGTAGATCAGAATTTAACAAGAGCTTTAAAAATTTATAAGTACAAAACAGGCCTGACCCAGAATAGTCTTAGTCTGTATGCAAACATTTAGCTCTCAGATGTTCATTGTAACATTATTTATAATGAGGTAAAATTGAAAACACTCTCAATGACCAAACTAGGCCATAGTTAAATAAATTTTGGCCATCCCTTGGAAAAATTTGTATGTAGGTATTAAATTATAATATTTGGTAGAAAATATTTGTTAATATGAACATGTTCACAATATATTTATGATAGAAAGCTGGCCTTATTATATTCATATGCTCATTATTTTTTTTAAAGAGAGCTTTACTGATATATATTTTGTGTGCCATAAAATGATAATACTTTTGTGTACATATACAAGTGTGTGTTTTGTATGTGTGTACAAAGGTGCTTCAGAAAGTTCATGGAAAAATTGAATTATCTTTCAATTCCTTTTTTCCATGAACTTTTTGAGGCCTCAACATATAAATGGGTAAGAAAAAAGACTGGGTAGATCTGTACCAACATAGTGACAGTGGATTTCTTTGAGTAATGGGGTAGTGGAAGGTTATGTTTTTTTCTCAGTTTATTCTGGTTTTTCATTACTTTGCACTTTGTTGTTGTTGGTATGTGCCGTGGAGTCGGTTCTGACTCACAGCGACCCTGTACAGGGTTTCCGAGGCTGTAAATCTTTACGGAAGCAGAAAGCCTCATCTTTCTCCCGCGGAACAGCTGGTAGTTTCGAACTGCTGACCTTGCGGTTCGCAGCCCAACTCATAACCACTATGCTACCAGAGCTCCTTAGGCCACTGTATTTAGACAACAGTTTCTTTGGAGGCACACTGTAATCTGGCTTATCTCTTGCCCCTGTCATTCCTGAGATGGAAGAGAATGGAAGGTAAGGAAGCCCAGGAGTGATGGGCTCTGGCATTTACATGGAACTTGAACTCTCAGCAATCCAAAGAGTAATGAGCAACTGTACCCTTTATCAGATTTAAGTCTGCTGTCCAGATACGGTATCTGTTTTAGTTATCTGTTGTTGTTGTTGTTAAGTGTCATCAAGTTGGTTCTGATTCATAGAGACGCTGTATAGGGTTTCTGAGGAGTAGTTGGTGGGTTTGAACCACCGACCTTGTGGTTAGTGGTCCAGTGCTGATCCTACAGCACCACACCAGGAGTTAGTTGTAGTTATCTGGTGGTTCTGGTGGTTATGTGCCATGGAGTCGGTTCCGACTCATTAGCGACCCTGCATAGGGTTTCTAAGGCTGTAAATCTTTACGGGAGCAGAAAGCCTCATCTTTCTCCCTCTGAACAGCTGGTACTTTCAAACTGCTGTCCCTGAGGTTAGCAGCCCGGTTCATATTATAATAGAAAATACCACAAGTGGTTGACTTTTACAAACAGGTATTTATTCTTTCTCAGTTTAGGAGTCTGGAAGTCCAAATTCATGGCTCTAGCTCTAGGGAAGGGCTTTCTTTCTCAGTTGTCTTGGGGAGAAAGTCCTTGACTCTTTTCAACATCTGTGGGCCCAATAGCCTTTGAGATCTCTGTGTGTCTTGGCACCAGTCTTCCCCAGGGTCTAAGAGGTTCTCAGCACAGGGACAATGGACCCAAAGGACTTGCTCCACTTGTACCTCTCCTTTCTTTGTGGTATTAGGTCCCTCTGCTCACTTGTAAGATAAAAGGTGATGTAGACCACCACCCAGGGAAATTTAGGGCTGTGGCTTCAGCAAAGGTGTTACATCCTACAGTAATTCGTCTTCATTAACATAATAAACAACCAGCTTCTGTCTCATTAACACATTGAGGGGGGTTAAAACACATCACAATTGGAAGATCACATCATGGGGAGGATGATTATATTGGTATGTAACTGTGCCAGACTGCTGAGAATCAATGGCTTAGCCATGTTGACACTTTTTTTGGGGGGTGGGGGGAGAGGGCCCGCGGCACAATTCAATCCATGACAGTATCCTTTTTTTTTTTAATAAGTTTTTATTGTGAATTGAGTGATAGTTTATGTGGGAATACATCAGCTTAGCATTCATCTTACCGTGCTACGTTTCATTGCAATGATTACAATCCCCTCCATTCAACAGTATTTGCTTCCATTCCCTCTGGTTTTTTTTTTTTTTTTTTGGATGTATACCAAAGCACTCAGGAATATATAACCATTCGAACAACCAAAGGGCATACCCTGCAAGCCTGCCCCCCAGCCAACAGGACACAGCCCCTTTCCCTCCCTGTCTTCAGAGTCCCCATCTGCTCTATCTCTCCGCATATGACAGTGTCTTTTGTTCAGAAACTTATTAATTAAGTGGAAGAAGAAAAAAAAAAGAGAGAACCTATTGAACAGTCTGATTTCTTTCAGAGAGGGGAGCACACACTGGCACAATGGCTAAGCTTCAGATTAGAGAGATGTTATGCTATGTGTTTGAATTCAGTCCAGGTTCCTAGGAGGGGGGAGAAAAAACCCACATCAATTATGTTGGCTGTAGATAGATCCCAGTCAACATATGACATCATTGATTCTTCCTTCCCTGCTGGACTTTTTTTGGAGGGGATGCAGGAGAATTGTGCAACATTGGAATAAACAGAATAGAAACCAAACTCCTCATACTTTTGTTTCTGAATTTAATTTCAACACAATAGCTAGCTTATCTATTCTTACCATACATAGTTAGAATATGTCACAGCATTCTTGTACAAGTGTGGAATAATTCCTTATTTGTTAGAGTCCTGGAGAGTCACTTGTTACTGTATGGAGTAGACTCTCTTGTTACCATGCTATGTAGTGTTTGCTCGTAACTGATGTCCTAAAATATATAGTAGGTATGGACATCACATCATTTATTTCAGCCCATATTTTCACAGAGTGTTGTAATCAGGGCGTAGGGTTTGCCTTGACTGAATATTTTACTAGAAATGTAAACATGACCCTGCTTCATGAATTTGCTTGATGTTCTTTGCTATTACTGGCAGTAGCCTTTGAGCTTTGGCTGGAGCCATTTGCCTTGTTTCTATGCATTATATATGTAAGTACATGTGTTTCTGCCTGTATCTATGTCTAACTGCAAAGCTACAAGTCCTGAATTCATAGCGTGAGTCCCTTCCCAACATGGAACCAACAGGAAGGAAAACTGAGATGTAGCCCTCATACACACGTGAAAGCATTGTGGCGTGACTTTGATTTTTTGTGTGATGTTCCACACAGCCTTGTAATCTCTTATTTTTGGCAAGCCAGGTCCGAATCTGTGGTCTGGTAGCCCAGGCAACCCAAAACTGAGACAAACAGAGGAAGTGTCATTACTCATATGTTGCTCCAGCCACCTCATCTTTACCCAGCACAGCCAGCTGCTGCTTTGCTTTCAAGTTAGCACCCTTCTGCTGCCAGGTTTGGGGAAGTAGGCACAGCAGGGGCGGCTTTTCTCATGAAGCACCTTCAGGCTGTTCCCCTGCCCTCTGATCCCTGTTTATGATTTCCCTGCATCCTTTCTTTAAATTACCCTCAGTTTGGAATTTATTTATGGCAGACATTGTGATAAAAACTGGGAAAGCGCCTTCATTTTCTTAAATCGGCTGTGAGAAATAGAGTAGGAAACTTGCCTCCTACACCTCCGCCCCATCACCCTCAAATGCACGCTCATTCACACACACACAATACGAACTTACACCTGTGAATACGTACATTCTGGTCATCACCTTGTTGCCTAGGCTCTTGTGTGTGGCAAGCTGCCTCGGTGAACAAGGATCTTGTCGGCAAATCTGTAGAGAGAGACTTAGACTGTTGGTTTCATGTACTACCAACTAAAGCCTGTAAAAGTCAGAGTCTGTGAAAGGAGGAAACCTGTCAGAGAAGGAAAACTCAAAACTAAAATGAGCTAGGATTCTTAATTGAGAGTGATAGGAAAGTGGTAAGACTGTACCCTGTTGATGGCAGAAAAGTCCTGTCTGGTTCCAGTTCTCACAGCCTTCAGTGTATTAGGTCTTCTCTTCCCCACATGGAAAGGAAAGGACTCCTGGTGCGGAGCTGTAGGATAGGCATTGAACTGCAAACTACCAGGTCGGCGGTTCAAACCTAATATTCGCTTCTTGAAAATCCTATACAGGGCCCATGTGAGTCAGAACCGACTTGATAGCACTTAACGACAACAGACCATCATTCTGCGCCTAGGATCCCCATATCCTTATGGGTGTTTGAAAGTATAAATAGTTTTAAAAGCCTGATGAAGGGAGTTTTACCCGAGTGGTTTGTCTTAGGCTAATTGTTGGAATTACGTGAGCTCAGCTCTGATTGGCAGTTTTACTTGCATTTAATTAATGAGAAAATGTGGAATGAATTTATCGTTTCCTGATTCAGCCCATTTGATAGGAAGGTTGAAATCTTGGTGCCTAGTGGCTTGGAAGCAGGTAAGAGGTGCCCTGGGCAAGTAAAAACGTCTGTTTACGTGTGCTGACAGAGAGTCAGTCTGAGCCTTCCTGCCCACTTGCTATATAAACAGGGCAGCTCTGTTTTGTTCTCTTTGGTGTCTTACTCGGTTTTATGCAGAAGACTCTTGTGCTAGATGAATCCCTGAGGTCCATGGCTGCCTTGTGGCATCAGGAGCCTGGGGCCTCCTTCTCTCAATAACTCCTTTATCCAGTCCCTTCCACAGCCCAGTGATGGATGCTTGGCCTGAGGCTCACCCCGCCCACATGGCTTGCTGAGGCCTTAGGTCAGGTCTTCTAGAGCACTTGGAGAGGGCAGTGCAGCTACCAGGGCCTTATGCAGAGCAGCAGGGTTGGGGACATGGCCTCCTGTGCTGCACTGGCCTTCCAGGTTCTGTGTCCCCAAGGTCCCCCAAGCTTCAGCCCCTTCACATTATATCTGAGAGTAAAATTAACATTTGTAGAATCTTCTCTGTGTGCAAAGAATTGAGTCACAAAGCCTTATGTCCTCAAGATTATCCAACTTTATTTTGTTATTTGCTTAACAAATGTTTATATAAGGCTAAGCACTGGATTGCTAGCCACAAGGTTGGCAGTCGAAACCTACCAGCTGCTTCTCAGAAACCCTATTAAAGGGTCGCTATGAATCAGAACTGACCCCACGACGCTTAACAATACCAACAACATTGTGCTTTGCTCTGTTAGACAGCCCTTTACAAACATTTCACTTAAGTTTCATAACTCTTATGAGGTAGATATTATTATCATCCCCATTTTACAGAGAAGAAAACTGAGGCCCAGAGAGATCGTCACACAGCTTGTCAGGGGCAGTACTGGGATACAAACTCAGACCTTCTGACTTGAGTTTGTGTTTTTAACGCCTACACTATGAAGCTGGCATTTGTTAAGTGCTGTTGAATTGGTTCTGGCACATAACGACTCACCGCACCAGGACTCAGAAGCAGGCACTAGTACAATTCTATTTTGTAGACAGTCCAAGGTCATAGAATTAGTTCATGGCAGAGGTAAGTTTCAGGCTACAGAGTTCAACTCTGCTGGCATTGGGCCAATACTGTTAACCTCTACAGTGTGTGTCATGTGACTTTTCCACTCATGTTAAACAGTGAACATTATTGGTGGCCATTCTTACACAACGTTGTTTTTTTTTTCTGGTTCTCTAGTTTTTCTTTAATAACGAGAGAATATTTCAGCTCAGCTCCTCTGATGGTGAGTTGAGGTGACTTGGCCAAGTAATCTGGGGGTGAGGGGACGGTGCTTGAGAGCAAGTATGCTTGGGGGCCTAGAAATCTCCTGAGAGAAATCTGGCTCCCCAAGACTTTAGAATTCTTAAAGATATTCCAGAATTGAAATACAAACCTGATACCAATTTTGTGTTTATCCCATTGGTGAATGGATGGGAGATGCAGGGGACTCAGATTTAGAATGTCTGTCTAATTACAGGAAACAGAAATCTTTCCTCACAGTTATCCAATGGTTTCAGCATCTCTTGGTGAAATTCTACATGGACCTGAAGTTTGAAGCTTTGCTTTCTAAGGAGTTTGGCTAGGATTTTCACCTTTGGCTCTCCTTGCCTTCTCCCTGGGCCTTGGTTTCATTATCCTGCTTGGTGGGTGGATGGCACTTTCTAAGGGTCTGTCTGTCAGTGAACATAAACAGGAGCTTGAGACGAATCACAGCTGCTGTCTGTACTGTGGGAAGAGAGGTTCCAAATACCTGAGGCCGAGGGGCCTGGATTCTGTCTCTAGATCTTGGATGCCTTACAAGGCAGCTTTAGCTGGGAATCACCTTAAGGCTCAGGTTGGTAAAGCTGAGAGGACTTGAGGCACTAGATAAAATGGCAGACGTACCATTTAATCATGTTCTTGCGGTGATTGTCAGTAACTTCTTTGTACAGCTGGTTGATCTGATCTCTTATTTTTATTACTCAGTCTCTTAGTTGGGCCTTCGAACAAGGCCATTTATGTGCAATAGAGATGGCCTAGTAGAATGAAAAAAGCTTTGTTTTTTAATTCTATTCAATAAATAAGCACAAGGAGTCTTGGTGTGGCGCTGCGGGTTAATGTGCTGGACTGCAAGGTCTGTTTGAACTGCAAGGTCGGCGGTTCGAGCATACCAGCTGCTCCTCGGAAACCCTATACAAGGTCACTATGGGTTGGAACCAACTCGATGGCACTTAATAACAACAAATTAATAAGCAAATAAAGAGACCAGCGTTGGCTGGGATCCAGGGAGAGCAGCATCTGACGTAATATGGTGGCAATGTAAAATGGTGATCATTCTGGAAGGCAGTGTGGTCATCTGTACTGAGGACCATCATGAGTTCGGTAATCCCAACTCTAGGACTCTCTCCAGAGAAAGCTTTAAAATAAGGAAGTAGTTATTTGCATGAAGTTGATCATAAGAGCATTAAACTGTATAATCAAGTCGGTTCCGACCCATAGCGACCCTGTATAGAGTTTCTGAGGAGCAGCTGGTGGGTTTAAACTGTTGATTTGTGGTTAGCTATCCAGTGTTTATCCTACAGCACCACACCAGGACCCCCAAAGAATAGCGCTCATTAAACATTGAATTATGAAGTCTGTCAGACAACATAGTATTAAAGAAGAAACCATGATTAAAGTAAGCATCCTCTGTGATTAGACCCGCCTGTATATGACATTACATATCTGGAAGATCATACAGGAAATGATTTATAGTTGTTTTTAAAGTGATGGGATTATAGGTAATAATTTTCCCTGTTATAAAAAAAGTAACTGTATGTGTTTTGGATTCAGACCTGGATTTAATTCTGGTTGTTATAGCTCATCATGAGTCTTCTAGCAATTCTTGAAATTTCTCTGGGACTCCACATCCATCAAATGAGACAACAGTTCTCAAGTGTCTCTGAATCCAAATGTGATTCTAGATGCTCTTCTAGTAGAATCTGTCTAACTTGCTTTTATGAATAAGTGAGACTTCAGAGCAATTAGCATCATTGTTCTAAGTATGTCTGTTGATTAAACATTATTCTTACAGATTTGTTCCCACTGTCTAGGGTTGCTATGAATCAGAATTGACTTGAAGGTAATGTTTTATTTTTTGCTCTTTTTGTTGATGGTTTGATTAAACCTTCCTTGCAGACAGTAAGGAAGCCATTCAGAATGATCCTTGAATGAGCCATGGTAAGCATGTCTTACCACAGAGGCTACTAGTTAAGTAAAGCAGTTTCTAGTGATATGGGTTATATTGGGCTCTTCCCATCATGACCACAGATTGACTTGGGAGGGGGCACTTCCTGGGAAGATCTACTTCCTGCTGCCTACAGGTGGGCAAAGGCTGTCCCCATTCTTCCCGAGTCTGCTTGTGATAAGTCAGGTATAGGACTTCTGCTCATTGTTTGCTTTGTCACTCTGGAAGGATTTACACATTGTAACTGATTCTTCACCACCCTTAGCCTGGGCTTTGATCTTAAATGCAGCTAAGCTTTGTGCAAGCTATACCAAGCCTCAAAGAAAGGACTTTATGAGGTGTTGAAATAAATAAATAATTAAAAAAATTAAAAAAAATTATTTTGAGGTGTTGAGATTTTGACAAGCTCTGTACCTGAAACCCCAAATCAACTTTCACTAACTTACATCAGGTACTTCCCCCCCTTACTTTACTGGGTTACATTCATTAGCTGACCATTGTGGCACTGTAGGATAAGCACTGGACTGCAAGGTCAATTTAAACCACAAGGTTGGCAGTTCAAACTCACCAGCTGCTCTTTGGAAACCCTACACAGGGTCACTGTGAGCTGGAACCAACTCATGGTACTTAAGAACAAACAACACATATATTTTTGATAACAGAATAGGGTTTAGGTATGAGGATTTGAAGTGAGTGTTATTAATAGTGGGGTCCCTGGCTAATACAAATGAGAAAGCCTTTACCTGCTAACTGAAAGGTTGGAGATTCAGGTCTACCCTGGGGCATATTAGAAGAAAGCTCTGGTGATCTACCTTCAGAAATGTAGTCATTGAAAACCCTATGGAACACAGCTCTACTCTGACATGCATGGGCTCACCATGAGTTGGAGTCAACTCTATGACAACTGTTTTTTTAAGGGGGCAATGAATAGACAGTATACCAAGAAGGTGGTTGTTAGTAAAGGCTTTAAAACAAGGCGGTTGTGAGGAACCCCCAGTTTGGGATCAAACTCAGTAAGTTACAGCCAGCGCAAGTGCAGAGAAGTCATTTGGCCTCTACTTTCTTCATCTGAAATGAGGATAACAATACTGGTCCTGTCTACCTAGTTTGGGGATCAAATGAGAATAAAGTAAGTGACATAAAAGATGTATGCTTTATGTGAGATTAATATTGTTATCAAGTAAATACAGATGGTGGCATGAAATTATAACATTTCATTATCCCATTCCTATTAAAAAATTAATAAAACTCTGGAGAAGTGAATATATATCCTTAAATTAGTGCACTATTATTTATTTTTATATCTATGTTAAACCCATGTCAATGGAATGGAAAGCCAAAGATGACTTCTTAAGAGCATCTATTGAATCAGAAATAAAACTAGGTTTGGAATCTGGGCCCTTTTCCCCTTTCTCCCCTTTTGTCTTCTTTCCCAACCTTTAACTCTGACTTTTGGGCTCCTAGAACTCTGGTAGCGTAGTGGTTATGAATTGGGCTGCTAACCTCACTGTCAGCATTTCGAAACTGCCAGCTGTTCCGCGGGAGAAAGATAAGGCTTTCTGCTCTTGTAAAGATTTACAGCCTCGGAAACCTTGTACAGAGTCACTATGAGTCGGAACTGACTCCATGGCACACAACAACAACAACAAGGTTATCTTGAAGCAATCTTGAAGGAATGGGCAATCTCATTACATTGGGCTCAGGCTGCCAGGAGGAAATCTGACTGGGGGAGCATGGATAGATAGGCTGGAGGTATGGAAAGCTCCAGGTGTATACTCTTAGCTTTGGGATGCGCAGCTCTATTTGGTACAGCTGACGCTGACAGGGACTGTTATCTGCGGGTCCCATCTACCTCCAGCTGTTTATTAAGGGAATTTTCTGGAGCTGTAGAGGGCGATCTTCCTCAGGTTCATTCAACCAGAAGAAAGTGCTGAGGCCAACACTGACTGTGAGTGCAGAAGGCTTGGGGGGGTGGTGGATGAAAATGGCAGAGACATTGAGGGGGGAGGATAAAAGAGGAAAACCTACAAAAGAGCAAGAAACAGAGAAACCCATGCAGATTAGTCCAAGAGAGACCTTTTGAATAAATGTCACACATGGGAATGGAATCCAGTAAAGTAGGACAGCTCCTGGGTGCGCTAACATTGACACTCTGGGTAGAGAAAGAAGCCAGGGAAACATTCAGTGGAGGAGGAGAGAAGCTGACAAGAGAGCTGACAAGAGAAGAGGGAAGAGCTTGTAGATGGTTGTGATGCTGGAATGTGCACTTGGATGAGGACTGAACAGGGTGGTGAGGAGGCTGGTGATAGGATACAGTAGGGGGTGGACAGGGTGGGAGCAAGCGTGCAGTGAGCTGAGAATGAATGGGAGGTGAGAGAGTGGAGCATGTCAGCATTAGCTCTTTCCAGAACTTGATGAGAAGGAGAGGAATAGAGTTGCAGCCAGAGGTGCAAGCAGAATCATTTCAGATGTGTATTTATTTATTTATTTTTAAAAACACAAAATTGGTCACTTATTTTTGTTGTTGTTCTTATCAGGCAGGAGGCAAAAATAAATAAATAAAATGTGCAGCTACAAGAATCATTTTTCCAAACAGAGGTTAACTATGAGCTGAAAAGTAAAAACCGGAAGAGGAACATCCCTTTACAAATCATTAAAGTAAATAAACAAAACAAAACCCAAAGAACCAACACCCCCTATGCTGAGTTCTCTCCTTGTCCAACTCTGCAAAATGAGGTGGGCCAAGAAGGTGGGGCCCTGGGTCGGGGCAGGAGCTGGAACCAGGGACAGGCATGAGGGGGACTGCTGGGGCGGCAGGAACACTGGCTTCCTGTCCCTTTGGCCTGGTTGTTTGAGTACCTGGGTGTGCCTGGTGGCCCTACCAAAGCTGGGGGCAGACATTCCCATCAGCCTATGGCATTCAAGTCCTGTAGGGACAGGCCCAGTTGAGAGGTGGAAACCAGCGGGACATGGGGGCAGCCACTAGTGCCCAGGCTGGTACCTGCCCCAGGTACCAGCTCCCCAGGTGCCAGTCCCCCAACTAGACTGTAAGCATTTGAAGAGCACCATTTATATCTTCTACTCTTTGTTTCCTCCAAAGCTGGCTGATTATCAGTTCACTGATAATTGTTTGCTGTTTATAAGTATATTTTACTGGATCTTGTCTCTACCCTAATTTCCATCAGATTATGGCTCAACAATTCTAGCAATGCTTCTTGGATGCTGAATAATTACTTATAGCTGAAATATATATATATATATATATATATATATAGGCTTTCTACTTCCGTAAAGATTTACACCCTCGGAAACCCTGTACAGGGTTTCTGAGGCTGTAAATCTTTACGGGAGCAGAAAGCCTCTTCTTTCTCCCGCGGAGTGGCTGGTAGTTTCGAACTGCTGGCCTTAAGGTTCGCAGCCCGATTCGTAACCACTATCCTACCAGAGCTCCTTTGGAACCATCTTAGTAGCATGCAATAACAACAGCATTCATGTCTTTAGGAGCCCAGGTGATGCAGTGGTCAAGCACTTAGCTGCTAACCTAAAAAGGTCAGTGGTTTGAATGAACCAGCTGCTCTGTAGGAAAAAGATGTGACAGCTTGCTTCCTTAAAGATTACAACCTTAGAAACCCTATGGGACAGTTCTGCTCTGTTCTTTCAGGTTGCTATGAGTTGGAATTGACTTGAGTTCAGTGAATTTGGGTTGTATTTTTTTATATGCTGGGCCCACTGCTTGGTGCTTTTAAAACAACTCGAGAAATGACTTCATCTCACTGTCCCTCAGCTTTTTTACCTGAAAAGTGGAGCCAACACTGGTATCCCGGTGCCTTATGGGGCTGTCCGAAGGTTAGATGAGAAAATCCCTGAAAGATGTATAGAATAATACCACATACAAAGGAAGTGCTTAATAAATAGTAATTTTAACATTATTTCCATCTTCCTAAGTATTTGACCTGTACTTAAGCTGATGCAGGTCACTGATTCTGTTGGCTGGTGGTAGCCAAAAGGCAAGGAGTCCCCTCACAAGCATTCAGGATGAAAGCAGACTAGTCTGAAAGTCAGCCACAAAGGGTCTATAATATGGACTGACGGGGAGCAATTTACTACTAGGACGTTGGTGGCATATCTGAGAGTTTTCATGAGAGAGTGTTTAATCACGTGGTCACATAGCTGGGCCCATGGGTGGAAGTTCACCAATGTTTCATTCCTCTGGTCAGCTAGGGACCTTACTTGCCAGAGGCAGGAGTGATGTGTACTTCTTGAGCATTTTCTACATGCCTGTCTCCTTGGGTTTGGTGTTTTGGAAGCAATAGAGGAGAATATCAACAAAACAGTCATTTTTGAGCAATGTTTTATAGTTTATGAACACCATTTTATTTAATAATCACACAGCTGTCATGAGGTTGGTAATTATTTTTGTCATTTTGTAGATGAGGCAATCATTATATATTGTTCCAGTTCTAAGGAAACCAGTTCTTTGCATTGTGTAAGAAATAGTCCATTTGTGCAAGTTAAGCAGTTAACCATGTAAGGCAGCATGTGCTTTGTTGCTGTTGTTAAAGTGCTGTTGAGTTGATCCTGACTCCTAGTGACCTTGGATAGGATTTCTGAAGAGTGACTAGTGGGTTTGAACCACCAGTCTTGCGGTTAGCAGCCGAGTGCTTATCCTACAATACCAAACCAGGATCCTGTTGTTGTTGTTGAGTGCTGTTGAGTCAGTTCCGACTTATAGCGAACCCTGTATAGGGTGTCCAAGGTGCAGTTGGTGAGTTTGAATCACTGACCTTGAGGCTCAAACAGACCTTGCGGTCCAGGGCGTTTTTCTATAGTGCCATACCAGGACCCTATTTTTTGTTGTTGTTAAATGTTGTCGAGTTGGTTCCTACTCATAGTGACCCTGTATAGGGTTTCCTAGGAGCGGCTGATGAGCTTGCACTGCCGACCTGTGGTTCAAACCAACTCTGCAGTCCAGTGCATTAACCTGCATTGCCACACTAAATATTTCACAAAGAAGCCCTGGTGGTGCTGTAAGGTAAGCACTGGATGCTAACTATAAGGTCAGCAGCCTTGGACATGCTATGTTGTTGTTGTTAAGTGCCGTCGGGTCGGTTCCGACCCATAGCGACCCTGTACAGGGTTTCCGAGGGTGTAAATCCTTACGGGAGTAGAAAGCCTCATCTTTCTCCCGCGGAGCAGCTGGTAGTTTCGAACCACTGACCTTAAGGTTCGCAGCCCGATTCGTAACCACTACGCTACCAGAGCTCCTTGGACATGCTATAGAGGGTCATGCTATAGAGGGTCACTATAGGTCAAAATCAACTCAATAGCAGTGAACTACTTGACAAAGCAGTTCATAAAGGTCGTCTTCCTGTGGGTGTTCACGGAACACTTCCAGTGTCAGCTTTCCTTAGAGTATTCAACACAGTGACTCATCTACACCTCACTTGGAGTCCTGGAGTGACAGGGGAGTGGGAGTCCTGGGGTGGCGCTGTAAGATAAGCACTGGATTGCTGACCAGGAAGGTAGCAGTTCAAACCTACCAGCCGCTCCTTGTAAACCCTATATAGAGTTGCTATGAGTCCGAATTGACTTGATAGTACTTAACAACAGCAACAAAGGAGTCCTGGGGGACTCCTGGTCTGGTGCTGTAGGATCAGCACTGGACTGCAAACCATAAGATCAGTGGTTCAAACCCACCAGCCGTGCCTTAGAAAACCTATACAGGGTAGCTTGGAGTCATAACTGACTTGATGGCATTTAACAACAATGAAGGAGCCCTGTGAGTCCTAGTGTGGCTCTGTAAGATAAACACTGGACTGCTAACCTTAAGGACGGCAGTTCAAACCCGTCAGCTATTCCTCGGAAACCCTACACAGGGTCGCTGTGTGTCAGAACCAACTTGATGACACTTAACAACAATAGCAAAGGAGCCCTGGGAGTTCTAGTATGGGTCTGTAGGATAAGTCCTGGACCACAAGGTCACTGCCATTCAAACTCATCAGCCACTTCGCAGAAACCCTAGACTGGGTCACTGTGAGTCGGCACCGACTCGACGACACCTCACATCAACAGTAATAGGAGCCCTGGGAGGAGGGCTTGCTTGTGTAGTGGCTGAGTGCTTGGCTTCTGACCTCAAGGTCTGAACTGTGGAAGAAAGGCAGTCTGTGTCTATAAAGATTGCTGTTGTTGTCGTTGATTGCCATCAAGTTGTTCTGACTCATAGCAACCCTGTATGGGGGTTTTCAAGGAGCAGCTGGTGGGTTTGAACTGCCAACCTTGTGGTTAGCAGTAGAGTGCTGATCCTGCAGTACCACACAGATTACAGCCTTGGAAACCCTATTGGGTAGTTCCGCTCTGTGAGTCAGAATTGACTTGTTAAGAACCCTATGTTTTAAGTACTAATATAAGCCCCACTTTACAGATGGGAACTCTGAAAACTGGAGAGACTGAGATTTGGCCAGAGTCACATGATGGAATTTAGGCAGTTGACTCCAGTCTTCCCTCTACTGCCTGTCATATGGGTACTCCTAATTCCCCAGGGATTTCTCTTCCCTTTCTGCTTTTCTCTAAAACAAAGCCATGTTATCCTAACTGGCCAGCTGGGTTCACAATGTCTCTTATCTCTCCACCCACAAAAACTGTTCCCTGCCTGGTTGACTAGGTCACACAGTATTTTGCTAAGTAGATGCCAGTTCAGGGAAAAGCCACCTAGATAAGCAACAGTGGTTTGTGCTGTTGTTTCCCTGATTGTTTGCTTTTAATTCAAATTGAATAATTTATTTAAGTTGGTGGGTAAAAAGGAGAGGCCAACACACACACAAACACGCATGCATGGACGGTTGAATGCAGGGAATATAGAGTGAGGTGAGGAGGAGTCCATGATGGGAGGCTGGCGATGGGCCCAGGGAGACAGCGTACGTAGTGTGATGAACTAACAAGTTTTCAGAACCGCTTTTAAGTGCCACTATACCAGAGGGTTCGGAGAGTCTGCTGGGCAGCAGTGGGATCTGGCTGAGCTGAGGGCTCTGATTGTTAAGTGCCATCTGTTTATCCCCACTGGTAGGTTTTTAGAATCTGGCTTCTGCTCAGTTGCTTCAATTGCAGAACAGGGTCACGGGGATGTATTTTCTGGCATCTTTCTGTGTCTTAAGTATGAAGTGCTTCCCTGAGAACTGATCACACATACTGATTTCTGGCCTTTTAAAAACTTGAGGTTCTGGGTGGTATCCATGTCAATTTCTTGGTTGTAGTAGTTATTATACTATAGTTGGGCAAGATACTACCTGTGGGGGAAACTGGGTGAAGGGTATCAGGATCTCTGTATTATTTCTGACAAGTGCATGTAAGTCTACAATGATCTCAAAAGAAAAACTGACCAAAAAATAGGGGTCCTTTGCACTTTGTCACTTCTAACTTCGGGCTATGGCTCTGGGAAATGTTCTTCCCTAATTCATAAACCAGACTCATGAGCTGACCACTTGTTTACAGTTGCTCACCCTGAAGGTGGTTTGCCAGAGGGCTCCAAGGTGTGAAAACTTGTGTATGTGCCAGATGTGTAACAGGTGCCTTCACATTGGTGGTGGTGGTGGTGGTGGTTGTGGTTATGTGCCATGGAGTTGGTTCTAACTCATAGTGACCCTGTTTTCGAGGCTGTAAATCTTTACAGGAGCAGAAAGCTTCATCTTTCTCCCGCAGAACGGCTGGAGTTTCAAACTGCTGACTTTGAGGTTAGCAGCCCAACTTGTAATCACTATGCTACCAGAGTTCCTTGCCTTCACATTACACTTTCTTATTTAAGCTTCTTGCAACACTCAAATCATGTCATTTTATGCCCATGTTTTATATATAAGAATGTATACAACAAGTAAGTGTTTCAACAAGAACCAGAACTTGGATCTCTTTGGCCTGAGATCCCCTTTTCACTCCACTGTGGATGATTTGGTTATTAAGCTTTTTCTCCTGTCTTATACACATAGAGAGGAACCAGCTGCAAGGCATAAGCCCACTGTTGCAGAGGCAAATAGCTTAGAAAGGTCACCAAAGGGGTGTGTATGTTCCATCAGGTCATTTACAGGCTTGTGTCCTTAGGGGGGGATCTCTGCTCCCTCCGGAAGAGAACATGACATTTTGCCCTGTTGTTCCTTGGAGTGACTTTTCCCAGGAGAGCTTCGGTGGAAAGAGAACTGTGGGAAAACATGTGGAAGCTTTTCGTGGACACATTTCTGAATGTCATTAGCTCTTGGAGGAAACATGTTTGTTTCCCTGAAGCTCTCAGTTTTGTGAGTCCTGAGTTTTCAAGGGTTCATAACCCTTAAGAAATGTTTTTGGATTTGGGAGGAAGCCACAGCCTTGTAACCAGGAAACCTGATAGTTTTGAAAATGACAATGCTTTTGTATAGTAAGCAGCATCCTCATTGGTCAAATGACTGTGAGTGAGCAGAGGTAAAAGGAGAAGTCAACGGGAAAAGATTTATACTCAGTTGTAGTAGTTAAGGGTTCAGCTGCTAGCCAAAGATTGGCATTTCAACCCACCCAGTGACTCCGTGAGAACAAGACCTGGCCATCTGCTCCTGTTAACGATTGTTATTGTAGGTGAGTGCCATCCAGTCGGTTCTGACTCATAGCAACCCTGTATAGTGTTCCTGAGGAGCAGCTGGTGGATTTAAACCACTGAACTTGTGGTCCAAATTGACCTTGAGGTCAAATGCTTATCGTAGGGTGCCACACTAACAGCCTTGGAAACCCTACGGGACTGTTTTACTCAGTCTTGTTGGTCGCTGTGAGTAGAAGTCAACTGGGATTGCACACAACAAAACAGTGATACTTAAAGTGGTCCAAGGGTAGCTTCAGTAGCTCTTGGGAGTGTATTAGAACTGCACAATCTCAGGCCTAACCCACACCGACAGAATCAGAAACTCTGGGGGCAGTGAGGTCCAGGAACTAGTACTGTAACACTGTTGATATTGTTTTAAGTATTTGATAATGTTTATTATTATTATTGGTACAATATACAGTCTTGTTGTATGCTCTCAAGTCAGTTCCAACTCACAGTGACCATGTATAGGGTTTCCGAGGAGTGGCTGGTGAGTTTGAGCGGCCAGCCTTGTGCTTCAAACCAACCTTATGGTCAAGTGCTTATTTTACAGCACCATACCAGGACTATTACTTTATAATACAAATTTAACATAATTCACCAATTTTTCACTTATTATGGGCTTTCCTTGTCATCATGTTGTTACTGTTTATGAAGTATGATTTTAATGCCTATAGAATATTGTATCACATAGATAAATCCTAACCTTTCAGCCATTCTTGAATATGTGAGGCATGATAACATAGCTCAGAATAAATTCATGCACCTAAGCATAGTACCAGGTGATTTTACCAATCCTTGGGATTTAGGACGTTGTTGAGTGCCGTCGAGTCGGTTCTGACTCATAGTGAGCCTGTATAGGGTTTCCAAGGAGTGGCTGATGAACTTGAACTGCCAACCTTACGGTTCAAACTAACCTTACAGTCCAGCACATTAACCCACAGTGCCACACCAGGACTCCTTTAGTGGTTGCATAACCTGAGTTGACCATGACAGTTGGCCCACCCCATTTTATAGCAGGGTAAATGGAGGGAGAGCAACACTGAAATACCTTGCTTGAGAAATCTGTGGTAGGAATTCTCATCCTCTATATCTTACTCTTAGTTTTCATATTAATGAGAAGATAAGAAAATCTTATGGGTAACTGAAAGATTAATTTTTTCCCACAGAAAAAGTAAAAAAGAAAAAAAGTACAGAGAACAAGTTCACTATATATTAAAATGCATTAAGAAGCTGCTATATTTAATAACAACAGAGAGATTAATGAAGCAAAATAGCCAGGGACTATTTGTATATATCACATACATATGTGTGTATGTGGCGTTGTGGGTTAATGCGCTTGACAGCAAGGTTGGTTTGATTCTCAAGGTCCGCAGTTCAAGCTCACCAGCCGCTCCTCAAAGACCCTGTCATGGTCACTATGAGTAGGAAGTGACTCCATGACACTTAGCAACAACAACAACAAAGTATTATTAAATATTTTATTAATAATATTAAGGATTAAAAGCTTTATTTAATAATAGATTCAAAAGTCACCATAAAGCAGTAAGGGAAATGAGGATTATTCAATAAAATAGTGCTGGAACAATTAGTTTATTGTTTGTGAAAGCAAAACTAGATTCTCAGCTCATTCTTTTCGCCTTTATTAATACCTGATGTGTTAAAAAATACAAATAAGAAATTATGTGTTGTTGTTAAGTACTGTCGAGTTGGTTCTGACCCATAGTGACCCTGAATAGCGTTTCTGAGGCTTTAAATCTTTATAGGAGCAGAAAGCGTCATCTTTCTCCTGTGGAACAGCTGGTAGTTTCGAACTGCTGACCTTGAGGTTAGCAGTCTGACTTGTAACCACTATGCTACTAGAGCTCCTTCATAAGAAATTATAGGGACTTTTAAAAGTGGGAGGGACTTTATAGACATAAAAATCATAAAATTACAGAGGGTAAAAAAGATAATTTGAACAATATAAACTATAAAATACTTTCAACAAAATAGTAATACAGTTACTACTTAAAGGAGTAATATATTACCCACTTAAAGATCTCATACTAATCACAAAGACAAAAGGAGAAAAATGGGCAAGGAATACGAGCAAATAGCTCATAAAAGTAGAAATATAAACAACCCACAAACATGAAAAGGATCAGTTCCTCTAGCAAGGAAAAGAAATGCAAATTCAGATAATAATTAGGTGTCACTTTTTACCAATGAAATTTGAAGAGATTAAAAATAGAGACTCTTGCTTATTAGTAAGGGAATCCTGAAAAAGGCCCTCTCATTAGAACACAGGGAAATACAAATTGATGGGAACTTTCTAGAACATAATTTAGCATTGTTTATCACAAACCTCAAAATAACGCTCTTTGACTCAGTCAACCCAGCTTGAAGGGGGTTTATGGAACTAACTCAGAAATCTATAGAAAAATATTCACCTCATCCTCATTTATGATGACAAAGATACTAATAGTTTTAATGTCTCACATTTGAAGAATGACGAAAAAGTAAGAATGTTATCTGGCCATTAAAATATGTTGTTGATGCTAAGTGCTGTCGAGTTGGTTCCGACTCAGTGACCCTGTATAAGTTTCCTATACAGAAGCAGCTGGTGGGTTTGAACTGCTGACCTTGTGGTTCACAGTCCAATGCTAATCCTATAGCTCCACACCAGGAGTCCAGTCATTAAAATAATGCTTTATAAATAATGACACAGTGGTGATGAAAGCCCATAATAAAGTAAAAGCAGAATATAACATTTAAATGCAGACAAATTTAAATGCTTGTTTATTCATTCTTTGTTAGATCCGATTCAAACTTGTATTGGGCAGTTCTCTCCTAACATTAAGTAAGAGTGAGCTGTCCTTCTTTTGGGAGTTGCACTTGGTGGAGAAGGATTTCTGCACTGATGTCTACTGGATAGGCAGTCCATCAACTTCTCAGACACTGCACTGTCCCACTTGTCCAAACCAAACCATCAGGGGACTGTCGACATGGTGAGCATCCCACGAGCCCCTCAAAACACTGCTGTTACAGTTCATGCCTTGGGTTGCTCATTTCTGACTGGAGAACTGCTGCATCCTGAGTTGTTTCTGCTTCTGAATTGTACCATTTGCTTCCTTAACAAACCCCATAATTGTGAGCATTGTCTATGAGTTTAGCATGCCCAGAACACCAGATTATCCGACCCAGAGGTGAAGCAGAGGGTGCTGTGGGAAGGACAGTTGGTGTCAGAATAGAGTAAAGAAGGTTGAAGAGGTTGACCTCTGCTTCATAGGAATCGGCTTTGGGCTGATCTTAAGTTTGATTTTCCTTCCCTCTTACGAAGCCAAGGGAGTCAGACATGACCTTCATAACATTCCCCCCCCCCCCCAACAGAGTTAACTGTGATTGTAAAAACCCTGGAACTCTATTGGGTATAAGATGAACCATCTCAGAAGTAGGAATGGGGAGTCTCACTACTGTTAAAGAAGAACCTTGAGTAGCGCACATCTTTTGGACCCTGAGATCCTTGTGCATTGAACCTTCTTGATCCAGGAACACAAAGCTATGACACTGGAGGGTTGGTAGAGAAGCAGCAACACCAAGAACCAGAGCATGAGACAGAGTAGTGGGCTTCCCAGCCCATAAAGCAGGTAAAGCTGAGCCACTCTTGGCAGAAGACTTGCTTGTGGAGTGGGGTACTATAGGCACTTAATAGGGGGAGCTGCGTTTGCTGAACCATGGAGCTGGAGCTGAGTGCCTTTGGACTGATGGTTATGGTGGAGTAATGTGGTCTGTGAGCATTCATCAGCAGCTCTAAAACATGATCCAGGCAGAGAGAGACCTGTCGATGGGCACAGCTGAGGAGAGGCAGTCCTGACTGGAAGAACTATGTCCTGAGCATTTCTGACCCTGAATTGTAACCTATTAACTTCCCCAGTAAGCCCCCTAACTGTGAGTATTGTCTCTGAGTGCTGCGTGGCCATTGCAGCGAATTACTGGATATAGCTGAGAAGCAGAGTGCTGTGGGAGGGACAGTTTGGGATGGGTTTTGTCATCACTTTTATACAGATAATAATTTTCCCTAAAATTTTCTGTTTTTTTTTTTTTTTTTTTTTTACTCCAAATAGAATGATATTGTCAAAAATGTATTATTAATTTTTAGAAACTAATTTTCATTCATAACCCACGCCACCCAGTAAAAATAATGTATTTCTGTTTGGCAGGCAGTTGTAACTGAGGTTCATGCAGGGCAGCATTAAGCAGAACAAGTCTTCAGGTGTTGCAGAAGCTCTGTTGGTTTGAACAGGAAAAGTTAGTTGAGGGCTCATAAGAGTTCCTCCTTTGGTGATCTTCTATGGTGGAGTATGGGACTCAGAAGGGAACATTTAGAGAGTGAACTAGTTAAACTGATGCATAGATTATCATTGTAAATGGTAATGAAATACTGGGATGATGACATTTATGCCAGGTGAAAAGAATGAAAAGGAGATGCTCAAGTAAAGAGCAAGAGGGGATGGATTTGCAGAGAGGGGGCTGCTTGAATCAGAAGGAGTTTGACAGTTCTGAAATGGATCAAAACTTGCAGATGTTGCCAGATGGCAACCAACTGAGCTTACTTTTGTAAATCTCAAAAAGGAGATATCTAGGCTGTTGATTTTCTTTCTTTTTTTTAAAAAATTGTTGTTTTGCTTTTTCATGTTTTTCCAACATTTTATTGTGAATTGATTGATGATTTACAGAGCAGATTATCAGTTTTACACTCAACAAATCATGTACTCCACTTCATTATATGGTTGCATGTACCGATAGTTAACAGCATTTACCTCTATTCACTTTCATTATTGCATTCCTCCCTGTGTCTCCTGCTTAATTCATCTTTCCTCTGCTGACCTCCCTTTTGTTGTCTATTGCCTGCCCTGCCACTTATGTTAATATGTGTCTACCATCTAGTCCATGAATACTCACTCCGCCCTCTCCCCCCATAATGATCATAGCTTGTTTAGGCTGAATTTTCCATTGATAAAAGTTTTAATAAGTGTTAGCATATATAATGGGATTTTAGTGTAACACAGTAGGATAACTGGACTGCTAACTGCAAGTTCAGCAATTTAGACCTACCATCTGCTTCTCAGAGTCCTGGTGTGGTGCTGCAAGTTGATGCACTGGGCTGCAATGTTGGTTAGAGCAGCAAGGTTGGCAGTTCAAGCTCACCAGTTGCTCCTCGGAAACCCTAGGCAGGCTTGCTATGAGTCTGAACAAATTCAGTGGCACTTAGCAACAGCAATAACAAGGGTATGTAGTTAAATGGGTGGTACATACATATCTGGTATCTGTAGTAAATGTAACGTGAAAACAGGTCAGGGTGGTCTGATGGGGATGAACCAGGAAGGAGGAAGGAGCATTGAGGCTACTGGAGAGATTAGGCAGGACCAATGGGAAGAGTTTGAATCCTACTCTGAAGACAGTGGTTGGCTACTAAATATTTAATTTGGGGAATGACAAGATCTGATTTAAGGTTTGAGAAGGTCCTTTCATTTCTGAAGACTGGGTTGGAGCAGGCCTAGAGGCAAAGCCAGGAGAATGGCTAGTGATATCCTGTACAAACTATGATGACTACAAAGTGATGTCATTTTTTGTTTTAGGACTATTGTTGTTCAGTGCTGTTGAATTGGTTCCTGCCCATAGCGACACTGTATAGGATTAACAAGGAGTGGCTGATGGGTTTGTGTCATTAGGCACACCTTAATCCTAAAACTGACATCTTTGCTCTTGAACACTTTAAAGAGGTCCTATGTACCAGATGTGCCTTATGCAATAAGTTGTTTGATTTCTTGACTTCTGCTTCCATGAGTGTTGATGGTTGATCCGAGCACAATGAAGTCTTTGACAACATCTATCTTTTCTCCATTGATGTGGATGTTGTTTATTAGTCCAGTGGTGAGGATTTTTGTTTTCTTTACATTCAGATGCAAACCATACCGAAGGCTGTGGTCTTTGAGCTTCATCAGTAAGTATTTGAAGTCTTCTTTGCTTTCAGCAAGCAAGGTTGTATCATCTGCATATAGCAGGTTGTTAATGAGTCTTCCTCCAATCCTGATGGCACGTTTTCTCTTCATAGAACCCAGCTTCTCAGATTATTTACTTAGCATACAGGTTGAATAAGTATGGTAGAATGATCCAACCCTAGCACACACCTTTCCTAATTTTAAACCATTCAGTGTTCCCTTGTCTTAGGTTAGCAGGGGAGCACAATTTAAGAACAAAAAAATGGAAGTTTCCCCAGGGTTTCTGTGTTAGCATATTAGATAGAATAGGCTTGCATTAGACATATATGTACATTTGCATTGCTTTTGTTAAATAACATTATATATATTACAGATATAATATATATATATATATAAGATACATAATTCCATATGCTAATACTTATATAAAAAAGGAAGTTTTGTCAAAAGAAATTCAACTTAGATAGCCATAGTTTTGAGATACACAAAACCGTACTCAGTTGATTGTAGCACAGCATCATCAGCAAGTTTTGATACATTTCAGAAATCTGAGCTCTGTAACATTGCCTGAGCTGGCATTTTCTTAGCTCAGAAATGCTTACTGGATATAGAGCATCTAATATTTCATTTAGGGAGAATGATTCATTGCTTTAGGCGTCAAGAGTTCTGGATTTTATCGTCTTTGTTACAGAATTTGATTTGACCTTGGACAAGTCATTTTAGTTTGTATTTTAGTGTCTCTGTGCAGAAGAATGCTAATAATCATTCTGGGTAAACCGCCTGTCATTATGGTAACTGGAGTAGAACTCTATAAGACCTGGGAGAGACAATAGCATGTATCAAGGCCCAGTGGTAGGAAGGAGCAGGCAGATAATTGTTACAATGAAAGGCATCCTGTGTGAATGAGATCTGTGTGCATTGAGGAGATGGTGTACTAGGTGATGATGTTGTAGATGTCAGCTAGAGCCAAGCTAGTCAGGATTTATAGACCTTGTTGGGGGTTTTAATCTTTATCCAGAGAGCAATGGGAAGCCTTTGGAGATTTAAAAGGGCGAGGGATGTAAGACTGATAGATATGCTGTTTCATTTCATCTTCATAACAAATGTATGTGGTCGGTAACATTATTCCCATTTTAAACCAGCACAAAAATTTAGTTTAGTAGGGATTAATTTCTTAGTCAAAGCTAACCTTGCTGCAAAGTGGTGGAGCCAGAAACCAAACTCAGGTCTGCATGAAGCCAAAGACTTTATCCTGCCCTCTGTATCAGCCTACCTCAGTAGTAGAATAACAATAACCACAGCTTTAAGACGCTTTGAACTTGTAAGATGAAAGCTCTCTCTTAAATTACAAAGTAGTATTTTGCTGCTGAAATTTGAGTGGTGATGAGAGAGTGGATATGCTGGGGAATTTTAAAAGGCCTGGTCCACATGGCTCCAGTCCAGTGCCTTAAAGTTCTTTGCCGTCTGGTGGGGGGGCGTCTCACTCAGAGCTATCAGCATGAAGAAAGGTTTGACTGCTTTGGCTGGCCATTTGACACTGCCATTGTCCATAAGGACTCATTGTACGTGGAATGTTCCTAAGGTATGCGCTTTCAGGGATTTTGAACTTGGAAATCAAATCTGGGCTGTTCATGCGTGTTTTCACTGAAGTAAGCATCCAATGCCAAGTTCTTTCTTTCTATTTTCTCCCTCTTGGGCAGTCAGGTGGCTTAAGTGGATTCTTAAGAGACTGGTTGTAAAGATCACCATCTTGATTTTGAACCCAAGAAGCCTTATTCAGGGTTGGAATGGGAAAACACCTTGTGGCCTGTGGCCCTGAGTCTCTTGTTGATGATGGCATGTTTGTTCCTTTCTAGTTGACCACGTTGTTCCTGAGCCTGGGACAAGCTTACTGGCCGCCTTTGACCAGTGGAGGGAATGGGCTGACAGCAAGTCCTGCTGCGACTACTCTCTGCATGTGGACATCACTGAGTGGCATAAGGGCATCCAAGAGGAGATGGAAGCCTTGGTGAAGGACCATGGTAGGTTGTGCCAACCCAACACCCCCTGGGTATATTTCCATTTCAGTGTCTAACCTGGTCCAGCTCTGTGAAGATAACAGGAGATTGTGCTGGTTATAGATGCCATTTGTACCTTACCCCTATACCTACCCTTAGCATGGAGAGAGGGTTAAGGACCACAGCTGATGATGATTGGAGGTGGCTCACCCATTGGACTAATATAACCACTCACTGGAGAACTTGAGCCTGTTACTGGGATCAGTTCTTGCAGCTTACTGGTTTGAGGTAAGTATGTGCTCTTAATCAGCTTGTGGAGTTGAAACTGTAATAGTCATTTGTCCTCAATGTGTAACAAATACATATACATGGGCAGTTTCAAGAGAGTACATAGGATATTGGAGTGCAGGGCTTGGATGGCCTCTTCTTGCACTTCTGGAAGACCCCAGGCTAGATTTGAGGTGATGCGTCTCCTCAAACCTGATATAACCTAAGGGCTCCTTTCAGCACCATAGAACTTTTTTTGGGAGCAGGATTTCAGGAATCGCATTTGGAATGATTACTAGAAAGGCTGGGGGATTGATTGCTTTTTAAATCAGGTATTTAATTTGAATTGCTGGTGGTAAAACTCTACACAGCAGAATGCACATCCATTCTGCAGTTTCTATGTGTATAATTCAGTGACATTGATTACATTCTTTGAGTTGTACTACCGTTCTCACTCTCTTCTTCTGAATTGTCCTCCCCCATTAATTTAAACTCATTGCCCATTACTTGGCCTAATATTTTAAATTGCTGTTGTTAATTGTATCCCATATAGGTAATTCTTAAAAGAGCACACCCATTTCCTTTCAGTTTAACTTACTGTTTGGTTTTAAGAACACTTCAGGGAATATTTTGGATTTAAGGTTTAAAGATGATCTCAGGGGAGGCTGGAGGAATTTTGATTGCCCTGAGGTCCCTCTAGGTCTCTTGTCCATAGGTGCCTTCCATGGCTTACATGGATGGGGTAGCCAAACCACATTGTCTGCATGGACCTACTTGTTCTTGGCCACAGACAAGAGTCCTGGGTCATGTACTGAGTTTATTGGATCTCAGGCTTGAGGGAAGCACTTATGACTTTAGGCTTCTGGGATTTCCAGGCTCAGTAACATCATGGGCTGTGAGATCAGGGTCGGGAGGGGTATCCCTAGGCACCTCTTTAGTGTGACATGGTGGGAAAGCCCCAGAATGCGAAGCTATAGTCATAGCCTTAATTCTCAGCTCTTCTACAGACTAACTCTGTGATCTTGGAAAAATCACTTACATTTTGTGGGTCTCACTTTTCTTTAAAATCACTAACATGAGGGCGTTAGACTAGATGTCGTATAAGAGTCTTTCCAGCATGAAGGCCTCACATAAAAGAAAATAGGTAACCTTTAACCTTTCTCACTTTTGCGAGTACCCAGACTCAGATGAATTTAACTTTCCATACTTAAAATGAGTCTACTCCAAATCTAGGCAGGAGGGTTACCATAGTAACTGTTGCCTGGAGAGAAGAGAAGGCAAGGATGTCATGCGGCATATAACTCAGGCAGCTTCCAACACTCCCCAGGTGGCTTGAATTAAGCTCCAAGGCTAGGAGACTGTCAGTACAATTGTTTAAAATGGTGATGGATGTTGGGCAGGGATGTTTGGCCTTGTGCAAGAATTCTAAAATGCCAAGATGACAACGGCAACATCTGTTTATTACACTAATGGACCTTAGGTTCTTAGGGAGCGCAGTATGTTTTGTTGTTAAGTGCCGTTCAGCTGGTTCTGACTCATGGCAACCCTCTATAGGGTTTCCAAGGAGTGACTGGTGGGTTTGAACTGCTGACCTTGTGGTTAGCAGTCCAGTACTTATCCAGAATAAAGACATTGATTACAGACCTTCATCAACAGAGACTTGTAACTCACCTTCTTTGTAAAGTCACAACAGACTATTTGGGGGACAAGCTTTAAATTTTTTTTTTGACAAGCTTTAATTTTGATAAAGTTATAAACTTATGGGAAAATTACAAGCATAGTACAGTGAACTGTCATGTGTCTAATTCTCAGATTCTCTAGTTCACATTTTATTCAGTTTGTTTGATCATTCTCAGTCTCTCCTATATGTATTGTTGTTTTTACAGTGCCGTTGAGTCAGTTCCCACTCCTAGCAATCCTGTATAAGGTTTCCAAGGCCTTAAATCTTCCAGAGAGCAGAAAGCCTCCCTCCCGCCCCAGTGGCATACTTGAACTGCAGACTTTATGGTTCATACTCTAGTGGTTATTGCATGGAGCCACTGTGCTCCTCTAATGTGTATATACATATGCATATATTTATATTTTTATATACACATGTGTATTATAATTTTCTTACCATCTTCCATATGATTTGATTTTGGTTTATCCATTGAAAGCCACCTCTTAACCTATCTGTATTATGTGTCCACTAGGGGTCAATTCATTCCTTGTGTACATGGCTTTCAAGGATCGCTTCCAGCTCACAGATTCCCAGGTAAGAAATATCAGCTTTTCTGAATCGGCCCAGGCCACTGCTGTTGGTCTGGGACAGCAACTTCCAGTGTATGGCTACTTCTTCGCTGCAAGGGAAGTGACTATTGGATGAATCCAGTTCCTGACCCCTCAGTGCCATGCTCCACCAGGCTCTGGAATCTGAGTTCTGTAATGACTTGGGGGTCTGCCACTATGGCTCTGAAATGTATTCAGAGCCCCTTAGCAAACCTGGTGTAAGCTAAGGGTGTCATCAGTGAGCTACTCACTCCAGATCCACATCTTTTTAGGTTCTGCTGCCTCTGTTAATTGCCCACAGGTCCTGCTGCCCTCCCAGATGTAGCCAGAGTGTGTCCAAAAAGCTAGCCTCCCTGGAAGCAATTGAGGGGTATCCTTTCTGATCCCAGAAAGGTTGCTGACAGGGAGATAATTGTTTTCATGAACAGAAAGCTGTAATCACTGTATCTGACTCCCACTCTCTGCTCTCAGATATACGAAGTACTGAGCGTCATCCGGGATATCGGCGCGATTGCCCAAGTCCACGCAGAAAATGGCGACATCATTGCAGAGGTATTGTGCTTTCCTCTTGATCATCTCTTTATCACCTACGGAACTAGAGACAGACTCAAGAGCGTGAGATGACTTCTATAGCTAACACCCGGGAGAATGCCAGGGTGAATCGGTGTTGCAGCCCTGGGGCTTTGTGCTCACACTCTCACTGCCAATGTGAATACCGGAAACATGTGCGCCTCTCAGTGTGTGAGCAGAAACAGAATCAGCTAGTGTCTCTCCACAAGGAAGCCACTTACTTCCCTTAGCTGCGCAGCTGTCTCTGGTAGAGTGCATAGACTTTCTAGCAACACATTCAGATGGTAACAGAGGGTTGAGACAGTGTATGTACTTAGCATCCCCCGTAACCAGCCGAGCCTTTCTGGGAGGCTTCTAATTCATCTCTCCCAACTTTGTCAGATCTGAGAACAGGACAGTGAACACTTCTCGTCATGATCCCTTAAGCTGAGGGCCAAGTCTCAGCAGTGCCTTTTTTTTTTACATCTTCCCCCCAGTAGCTGAAGTCCAACTCTCTCTGACAGCCTGTCTTTCTTTAAACGTTTCAGGAACAGCAAAGAATCCTGGATCTGGGCATCACAGGCCCCGAGGGGCATGTGCTGAGTCGGCCTGAGGAGGTAAACATCTGCTGAACGGGATGTGTGACCGGTGGACACTGCTCAGGGCTGACAGCCACGAGAAGTCCAGAGAGGGGCTTCTTAGATGCTGATTTGGTCCCTCTGAGAAGTCACATAATACCTGTGTGTGTGTATGTCTACACAGGCAAATGAAGCATTAGACTGAGCCAGTTGGGTAAAGCAGTCTGATCATTTAGCCTGAAGCCTTGCTCTTTCTGGCTATAATTCTCATTTCCCTTTACTTGGGTAGGCATAAATTGGTTTGTGTTAGCATCCTGTAATCTAGATGAGTGGTTTGTAACCTGGAGCCTCCAAAACCTCAAAACCAAGCCCATTGCCACTGAGTTGATTCCAAGTCTTAGTGATGCTGTAGGACAGCGTAGAACTGTCACATTGGGGTTTTAAGCTGTAATTTTGACCGAAACACAATCATGTCTTTATTCCACAGAGCAGTTTGTAGGTTTGAACCACTGACTTTTTGGTTAGTAGTCGAGTGCTTAACTGCGCTGTCATCCCAGATTTTAACCAGTCACTGAAATATAGTCATGTGGGTGTGTTATGCTGTTGAGTTGGTTCTGATTCATAGTGACCCTGTGTAGGGTTTCCAAGGAGCAGCTGGTGGGTGTGAATTGCCAGCCTTGTGGTTTGCAGTCCAGTGCTGATCCTACAGCACCACACCAGGAGTCCAAAATGTAGTCATGTTGTTGTTAAGTGCTGTCGAGTCAGTTCCGACCCATAGCGACCCTGTATAGGGTTTCCAAGGAGTAGCTGGTAAGCTTGAACCACCGACCTTGCAGTTCAAACTTCTTTGCAGTCTGATGCATTAGCCCATAGCTCCACACCAGGACTCCAAATGTAGTCATAGGAATCCAAAAACTCTCCTAACTGTCTAGAAATCATAACGCTTATTGTAAGCTTTTCTGTAATGAATCTGTACAGGATAGTACATTTTCCGCATAATAGATGGAATCCAATTGTGGAAGGAAAATTAATAGCAAGGGGTCTTTCTGGTTGGGAACCACAATCCTGGATGGGGAGAGATGTATGTTAAAGGGATAGGGGTGGTTTGCTCTCATCTTATTTGTTTGATAGTCTGTTTTTCTAAATTAGGAGTTTTGAGAAGTTTGCTCTGTTGAAGGGCTATAGACAAGACTTAAAAGAATCTGACAAAAGAATAATATGGGGCCTCTGAGCTGCAAGAATGACTGAGGGCCACAGGCTACACAATACTGAGTAGAAACGAGCAAAGTTGCTCTTGTCAGAGAAAGATGTTGCTGAAAAGGACAGGTGCAGAGACAGGCAGAGAAAATCACCAATGATCAAGGGGTTTGAGAAGTACATGTAGCCTTCTCAGTGAGGATTGTTCCCTCTGGAAATAGCTTGCTCAGCATGGATGGGACAATGAGCACCAAGTCACACAACTTGAGAAGTAGCACCTCCCCTGTGAATCTGGGGAATGTTCATGTGAGGACCCATGGCTGGAAGAGGACTTTGCTCCCCCTGCTAAGATAATGCACTCAAGAGGGACTTAAAGGTGCCATCCTTGGCTGCCTGGGGTGGAGTGAGGTAGGGGACATCTACAGTCTTCCAGGAGTAAGGCTGGAAAAGGAGGAAGAATCTAAGGAAAGAGAAGACAAAAGAAGAGGCAGAAACTACTTGGAATGTTTTGCACACAGTGGGAATTTCTATTGCCTTACTTTCCTGACATACCAGATACCCACACAAACCACAGCACCTTAGCATCATCTGAGCCCCTGGTCATGTCCTCTCCCCAGCTGAAGGAAACTGTTAACTGTTTAGTGTTGTACGGTCCATTTGCAAGCATAGGATGGAGCTACCTTATGCAAGAGAATGAAATGCCTGGGTTGGAACCATCATGAGTACAGCAGAGAGTGAAAGTGACTTATTTAAGCCCCTGCTTTAGCTTAATAAGGAGAATAAATAAGGAGAGCCCCAAATCATGACTTTGCTGGTGGACAGTCATGCAGGATGGGAGCTGGTAGGAAAGGAGACAGCTGTCCCTAAAAGGTGCCTGAGGTTGGTTTTATACACGCGACACGCACATGTATTCACACATACGTGTGCATACTCACTCGATACACACATACAGTCAACCTCTTAATTGATAAAGCCATTGGGGGCTTCCCCATCTCATTTCCAAAGACTGATCTTGGTGGCTATTTTAACCAGTCTTCTCAGGATAAACATGTTAGGGTAGGAGGACAGATAGTGAGTGCTCCAACTTCCTTGGAGTTGGTCTTAGGTTCAGTTTTGAAATCATTTTTGAAATTAGACCTTTAAACTGCAAAGAGTTCTAGAGAGACAGAGGGATGAAATGGCTCTGTGGTACCATTTTTGTTTTGTTTTTTTCTTTGTAAATTCCACTTCAAAGCAAATGTTTATTGAGCTTAGTATTTCACATTCAAGCTATACAACATTCCTGTGAGGCAGATACAACAAAGCCCCCTTTACACAACCCCAGGGAGCACCATTTACATAGAGACTGCAAGGCTGTGTCTCCATCTGCATATTATTGCATGTGCCTGGTGGTGCAGTTGTGAGTTGTGCTGTAGTGGGATCCT
Organism: Chrysochloris asiatica; assembly: GCF_000296735.1. Classification (NCBI taxonomy): domain Eukaryota; kingdom Metazoa; phylum Chordata; class Mammalia; order Afrosoricida; family Chrysochloridae; genus Chrysochloris; species Chrysochloris asiatica. The sequence continues at coordinate 9,000,031 of NW_006408582.1, read as the reverse complement.
TGGCCATTTCCATCTTTCTCCCATGAGGAAACTAAGGTGGCTACCCAGTGTCACAGAGCTAGTAAGTTTAGTGTTTGTCCTTCTCCCTAGTGTACACACATACACACAAAAAACTGATTCCAAGCTCAGCTTAAAGCCAACTGGGTCCTCGTCACCAGGTTGTGACATCTGGGACTGGACTTAATTGGAAAGTTTACTCTTGGCTTCATTCAGGTTGTTGGCTGGGAAGCCAAACCCACCCTGTTCAATTGCATTGAAAAGCAAGAATATATGTTGCCCTCTGAGAAGAGCTGATTGCCACTTATCCCAGCCACATGAAACACTTCCAAGACCCACACTATATTTACTCCTTAGAGTCTTCCTAGGAGCTTGCTTCTCTCTTTCCCTTATTATCTGCTCTATGTTCCTAAATTGCTGTGACACAAAACCAGAAACTCACCGTGGGCTTACTTGAAAGGAAAACATTATCAGAATTGTTCTGGTTGCTATTTTGACCAGAAAAATGAAAACCATTTTTATACGGTGAGACACAGGAGACTTTCCAGCAATTGTTGCACTGAGAATTTTGGAGTCTCCTGGCAGCTAATTATGAATGTTCCCTTGGGAACTGTTAGTTTGAGGAACTCACTGATAGTTTGGGACGCTCTTATGGGAGGGTCCTCTTACATCCTGGGAAGCTGCTTTTTATTGTATCATCTCTTTAGAATCATCTGATTTTCATTTGCTTTAGAGGCAGTGCACAGTATACATCTTCTGTGTGCCAGACATTGTACTTGGTGTTTTTGAGTAATTTTATCTTTATGACTGCCCTGTGAGGCAAGGGGATGGCTTTTGGGGGTTATAATCAGGGAGAAGAGCCCTTGGGTGGTACACATGGTTAACACACTCAGCTACTGACTAAGAGGTTAGAGATTTGATTCCATCCTGCAGCACCTCAGAAGCAGGCTTGGCAATCTGCTTCAGGAAACATCAATCATTGAAAACCCTGTGGATCATGAGGGATTGCTGTGAGTTGAAGTCAACTTGACGGCAACTTGTGGTATTCAGACAGCAGGGTCAGATTAGGACCCAAGCCTTCAGGCTCCTTCTGGTTCCTTCTCCCTTGGCTACAGGTTATTTTTCAGTTCATGCCAAGAGATCTGTGTGTTAAAGTCTATGTGGGTGATAAAGAGAATAAAGAATGGAATCATTGTTAGGGGATTTGAATATTATAATCCAGTTTAGGGAAATACTTCTACTTCTCATGAACAGTAGTTAATAATACACAGTAATTTCACTCTTTTATGATACTGTGATTATACACTAGCTAAAAGGGTCCCTGATGATGCAAACAGTTAAGTGCTTGGCTGCTAACAAAAGGTTTGGAGTTTCAAACCCATCCATCGTCCCCATAGGAGAAAAATCTGGTGCTCCTCTTCTATACGGCAATTTTATTCTGTCGCACAGAATCACTGAATCAAAACTCAGCAGCCACAAGGTTGGTGGTTGAAACTCACTAGCAGCTCCTCGGAAATCCTATACAGGGTTGCTATGAGTCGGTATGAACTCAAAGGCACTTAACAACAACACATATTTTCACAAGACTGCTCAGCATTGGAAAAAAAAAATGACTCGCTGTTCTTTAATTCGATAAAATTTGTGATTTTTGGAGATGAATTTCAATATTTGATCACACATTTTAAAAAAGTACACAGTATTTATGCAGACACAAATTGTCTAAATGAAAATCTGGACAACAGGTTTACATGACAGGCTATGTTATACAAGTATTCAATTTCTTATCTAGTAAGATAACACATGTAGTCACAAAGTTCAACTTTGTATTTAACACCTGACATCTTACTATAAAAATTGCCACCAAATAGTTTCAGTAAAAATTCTAAATCCAAAAAACCCCCCAAAATATCTCAGCAGCACTTTAACAACAGCAGCAGCAGCAGTATCATGGTGGCTGACTTGTACATTGCACCTGAACTTTACAAAATGTTTTCCTGCTACCTACCATATGTACTTCTTTCCAACCCACCCTTGTGGGACTTGCTGGTAAGATTTTCAATGAGGAAGATTGAAAAGGGAACAGGAGAGAATGCAAAAATCTAGAAATTGCCTCGGCACAAATAATGGCGTGGTATAATGATTGAGATGGAGCTAGGACTGTGGGGGATGGGAGTGAAAAATGAATTGGAAAGTGCTCGTTTCTGAAAGGAATTTGTAGACTGGGGCAAAGAGGAGACAGAGAGTTACTCTGTGTAGGATGGAGTGGATAGGAGCTCTCAGAGATACAGCTGTAAGCCTGGCCATCTGGGAAGGCGGGAAGCCTTCACAGAGTAGAGGACTCTCCACCAAGGCCTGGAGGTCTGGCGTGACTTGAATATGCAGAGAGAGGACGAGGGAAATGGGCTTGCAAGCTAGCACTGGGTACTGACATGGTTGTGTGTCCCTAGACAAGTCACTCTCCTCTGCACATCTGTTTGCATGTTGTGCATGCAGAAGTGCGTTCCATAGGGCTTTCACTGGCTCATTTTTCAGAGTCCTGGTGTGGTGCTGCCGGTTAGTGCACTGGGCTGTAAAGTCGGCTTGAACCACATGGTCGGTGGTTCAAGCTCACCAGCTGCTCCTCAGAAACCTTACATACAATCTCTGTGGGTTGGAACCGACTCAACAGCATTTAACAACAACAATTTTTCAGAAGTAGACAGCCAGGCTTTTCTTCTGAAGCATGTCTGAGTGGACTCAAACCTCCCATTTTTTGTTTGGTTAGCAGCTGAGCATGTTAAAAATGTTAACCCTTTGCACCACCCAGAGAGTCCTTAGGTTTCTTCATGGAGCCAGATGAGTTCCCACATCCCTGCTAGTTCTATCATGAGCTGAGGAGATTTTATCTGCAATTTATGATCAGATTTTCGTTGTATTTTAAAGAGCTACTATTTAAATCAGAGGTCAATGTGTATAAAACTGTTGATATTTTCTTCAGCGTCATACACACGTAACACAGAAGGGTACCATGTATATTCCACCAGGATCAGTGGAACACGGAAAGTTGTGTTTAAATGACCACCGTTTCCATTGAGCTAGATTTTAGCCCCAATTCAAGCCCCCCTGCAGGGCTGATGGAGGGGGAAGAACTTTTGCCAACCTCACAGCTGATGAGCGAATCCAGACAGGTCCCTGCCTCATACCTGGATTCTTTCCATCACAGCCATTCTTAATGGAGGCCAATTTTCTGGTGGAAGGACCCTAAGTGGAACTGAGACTTTGCTTGATTTACCCTCTGATTAGTCTGATCATACATCCCAGTCACACAGGACAGTCCTGGTGTATGCCTACTGCTTACATGTAACTATTCATAGTGTCCTTGCACTTTCAGAAAGTGTTGGGATTGGGACGGTACACTGTATACTTACCGTACACAACTGGGAAGTCACAAGGGTCCTAAAGCCAGTTGTAGGGCTAGTCAACCCCGATTCATGGTGACCCTCATAGGGTTTTGTTTTTTAATGTTTTATTGTGAATTATGTGATAGTTTACATGGGAGAACATTAGCTTTACATTCATCCTATTGTATATTGTTTCATTGCCATGGTTACAATCCCCTCCATGCATCATCAACCAACCAAAGGATATACACTACAAGCCTGCCCGCCGGTCATCAGCACACAGCCCCTCTCCCTCTCTGGGTCTAGAGTTCCCAGCTCCTCCATCTCTACATGTTATTGTCTCTGCCTCCATCTCTGGAGCCACTGCTTCTCTGGGTAGAGTCCTACTCTCCGCTCTTCTCCCTTGATGGTCCCAGGGACCTCCGCTCCTAGACTGCAAAGTCAGTCACTCCCCTCCTTTTGCTACAAAACATCCACCTTTACATTTCCAACCCTTGCAGTCAGTCCTGAAAACAGTTATTCACCATGGTACCACATGGGACCTATCCCCATCTCCTTTCATCAGCCCTGCCCAGACAGATTGGCTACTGCTCAGTGGTGCTTCTACCATCCTCCGCACCTTCTGGATCTAGTCTCCCTCTCGAAAGCTTGTAAGCCAGTCATTTCTTGCCTTTGTAGCCATTTTGGGTAGCCAATGCCCAAGTTGCCCATCCCTGTCTATGCTGTGAATGGACGGGGTGGGATTGATCCTTGCTGTAAAGATTTGTTCCCTCTTTTGACCTACTATATCCATAGGTGTAGGTCAAGTTCATCAAATTCCTCATAGGATTTTTCATGGCTGATTTTCCTGATGTAGATCACCAGGCCTCTTCTGAGGTGCCTCTGGGTGGACTTGAACCTTCAACCTTTTGGTTAGCAGCCAAGGTTGTTAACTGTTTGTACTATCCCATGAGTCCATGAGGATTCTAGCAGAATCCTTTTCCCACTTGAGGTAAGGAGGGTGCAGAGATGCCAGAAGTTCCTCTTTTGTGCTCCCCAGGCCAGAGGCACTGCTGTTGTAATTGGAGCCAGAAGAAAAGGGAGGGCTTTATCATTTAGTTATTTGAGGAATTAAAAACATTTGGATGTTTAATGAGCTTTTTCAAGAGCCATTTGGTTTGCCTTTGGAATTCTTGACATCTCTCTTCACATAGTTGATGCCTGAAAGGTCAAATGTGAATGAAGTTGTCTTAGTTTTATTAAATTAGATTATCAGTTAATGTAATTATAGAACTTAAACTCTAGGCCAACCTCCTGTAAAGATGTGGCTAGCTAAATTAATTCAATTAGGAGTGCAGTTATTTCTTGTGACAAAATAACTATGAGAGTACCCCCCTTAAATATCATTAACATGGAATGAAGTCATTTATTTGTTTAAAATCAATAATAAATATTTTGAAGAACCTGTTATGTGCCAGGTACTGTGTTAGAAATCGAAGTTGGGTGGGGGTGGGGAGCTCTTAGGAGGGCATGGAGAATACAAAACCCAGTTAGATCCACTTTAAGCCATGGCATTTAACCAAATCTTGGGAGCACAAAGCAAATGAATTTGTTTTCATTGAAATTTTTATTTAGAACAATTTTTACTTTTTTGATACTGTTGAAAATAGGCAAGCAAAAATTCACCAATTTTGTTTCCACATACAATTTTGTGACATCTGAGTATTTTCTTCAAGTTGTGCGGCTATTCTTATCTGCATTTTCCGAATTGTTCCTCCCTCATCAGCATAAACTCACCTCCCTCAAATCTTCATGTCTAACCTTTTGAGTTGTTGTCAAGGAAGAAATAGATTTTTGAGACCTGCAGTCCCAGAATTTAACCTGCACACTCTTTATGCCATTAAAGACACACATTGCAGGTTCCTCTGAAAGATCCTACCTAGTCAGGTATTGAATAGTGATGATCAATTGGAATCTTTGAAAAAAAAAAAATCATTAATTGAAGCATGAGGTTTAAAGAACCCAATTATGAGAGCAGCTCCTCCCTCTTGGCATGGCGAAGGTTGTACCAGTCTGTGGCAGGCTGGTGGAAGCTTGTCATGCTTTGTATACAGAAGGTCTTTGGTTTACACAAATGTCTGCTCCATTCTGGGAGCCCTGTGAGGTCACATTGTTCTGTGGGCGATGCTGGCTTTCTTCGTGGCCATCTGACTGAAGCCCAGCACACAAGTGACATCACTGAATATCTTGACCCAAGATCATGTAAACAGAATGACTACACTGACTTGGGGCAGTGTCTCCGTGCACAATGGTTCTCAAACATTGTTGGTGGGTATGTGCCGTGGAGTCGGCTCATAGCGACCTACACAGGGCTTCCGAGGCTGTAGGTCTTTATGGAAGCAGAAAGCCTCATCTTTGTACTGTGGAACAGCTGGTAGTTTCAAACTGCTGACCTTGAGGCTCGCAGCCTGATTCGTAACCACTACACTACCAGAGCTTCAAGCGTAAATATCACCTAAAGTCAAAGCAATTGCCTTCAAATCAATGCGGACTCATGTTAACCCCACGTGTGGCTCCATAGGGCCTTCAGGGACTGATTTTTTGGAAGTAGATCACCACACTGTTTTTCAAGGTGCCTATGGGTAGACTCGAACTGCCAGTCTCTTGGTTACCAGCCATACTTGTAAACTGTTTTACCATCCAGGGACAAGGATTGTTAAAACCTGCTTGCTTCCATTAGGTCGATACTGACTCATAGAGATTCTATGGTAGTGGTGGTGGTTATGTGCCATGGAGTCGGTTCTGACGCAGAGGCACCCTGTACAGGGTTTCCGAGGCTGTAAATCTTTACAGGAGCAGAAAGCCTCATCTTTCTCCTGCGGAACAGCTGGTAGTTTCAATTGCCGACCCTGAGGTTAGCAGCCCGATTCATAACCACTGTGTTACCAGAGCTCCTTTTATAGACACTCTATAGCATAGAGTATAATCGCTACTTAGGGTTTCTGAGAATAAATCTTTACAGTAGCAGCTAGCCTCATCTTTCTCTGTAGAGTGGCTGGTGGGTTCAAACCACCGACCTTGTGGTTAGCAGTTCAACACTTAACCCACAGCACCACTAGTTGTTAAAACTCAGATTGCTGAGTCCCTGTAGTTGGAGTCTTGGTGTGGCACTGTAGGATAAGCACTCGACCACAAGGTTAGTCTGAACTGCAAAGTTGGCGGTACAAACTCATCAGCTGCTCCTTGGAAACCCTATACAGGGTCACTATGAGTTTCAGCAATACTCCCATGGTTAAATAACCTCGGTGGCCTAGTTAGTTATGAGTTTAGCTTCTAACTGCAAGGTCAGCAGTTCGAATCCACCAGTCATTTTGTGGGAGAACGATGAGGCTTTCTGGTCCCATAAAGTTTTACAGCCTCAGAAACCCTATACAGGGTCTCTGTGAGTGGAAACTGACTTGACAGCATGCAACCATCACCACCACCATCCCCCTAGTTACTGACTTTGTAGACCTGGGATAAAGCCTGGGAATCTGCATTTCTTCAAACTCCAAGCTGATGCTGAAGTCTCAGATCTGCTGACCATTCCTTGGAGAACCACTGTGGACCCAGAACAGAATCAGGCAGGCATTTCTCCAACATTTCAACTAACCAGTATGGGGTGGCAGTGGGCTACTCACCCACTTGCGTTCCCCAGTGCCCTTCAAGGTAGAAACTTGAGGATAGAGCAGTGTATCATGGTCTACTTCTTTTCACATGTCTTGATGGGTGTAGAATAAAGAAAGGGGCTCGTGTGCCAGACTGTGTTCTCATATTCAGATGCTTCTTTATAGGTGGAGGCTGAGGCTGTGAATCGTTCCATCACCATAGCCAACCAGACCAACTGCCCCCTGTACATCACAAAAGTGATGAGCAAGAGTGCAGCGGAAGTCATCGCCCAGGGCCGGAAAAAGGGTGAGTGCAGCTGCTGAGGAGGTGTGGGCATGCTGGGAGAGCAAGGGAAGGGGTGCTCCGTACTCAGGTGGTTCCTTTTCCAGACCCTCATGCCAACTGGGCCACTTTCATCATGTTCCAGCATTAACCTAATTACAGTGAAGCGAGGCAGAGAGCTCCAGTTTCCTCCCTTTGTTCCACTGCTGCGGCCTTGTTAGTATCTATTTAAAGCCGCGTGCAGCAAAGAGTGGGTGGGCAGGCACATTTCCCTCCTGCCCCCCTTCTGTAGAAAAGTTGGATTTAATTTGATGCCGTCTAAATAAACTAGGCACATCCACAGATTACGTCAGTTTCCATCTGCCACAGAGTCCTTCTGGGGAACGTTATATTGCAAAAGGCTTTTCCCCTCCATGACTGGGAATGATTTCCGCTGGGGTAAGGAAGGGAGCCTCGGGTAGGGGTGGGGGTTTGCTGTGGACCCCATCATGTCCAGTTATTCCAGTACTCTTGTAAATATGCTACTGCTGGTTACATTCATACATCTCTGCTGAGGGTGAGTCCTCTGTTATTCTGAGGAAGTCCTTTGAGAAGGTGACTGGAAACTAATTTGTTAATTGCTGCTTCCAGCACTTCTGCCCGAGGTTGTTCCATGGAGTTCCTTATACATAATGAATGCCGTAGAGCCTTGCTGTAACCTTCCATTTGTTTCATGACTTTGGATAGTCACACATGCTGTGCTTGAAAATGTGGCTCTGTGATAGTATAGAATTGTGTTTGACACAATGTGTGTAGGCTGGCCTGAACATGTATGAACGGGTCCTTTTTCTTCCCATAATGCCTCCTGATTGGACTTGGTGTATCTCCCCATCTCTTTTCCTCCCTTGTTCTGTTTCTCACTGCATCTCTGATCTCCATGTCTCCTCCTTTTACCCATGATTTCTGCCTGGTTTCTTTCTTTTTTTGGTCTGACTTTCTTGATCTCTGTATCTGTCATCTATCTATTATCTATCTGTCTATGGTTTCTTTCTTTCTTGGTCTCTAGTGTTCTGTCTCTAACTCTCTTGGTCTCTAGATCTATCTGTCGATTTAATCTAACCTATATCTGTACAGGGTTGCTATGGGTCGGACCCGACTCGATGGCACTTAACAACAACAACAACAAATATCTGTTTATCTATCTGTTCGTCCCATTCTCACACTTTTTTTTCTCTCTGTGTCTGTAGTTCTCTGTTAGTAATGGAACAGTTTGACTTCTCTGACTCAGTGTTTAGTCCTCTGCGGGATCTGAGCCACGTGGATAAGGTGGGTGACTTGGAGGAAGACCTAGAACAAATGGCTCATTGATCACTGAGTCAAGTTGTCCCAAGAGATGATAGCTTCCAGATGGACCCAGCAGTCCCTGGCCCCTGTTCTTGGAGCTCTCCGGGGGCCTGTCTCTTTAGGCTTTGCATCACACATTTGCTGCATCACCATCTTGGAACACTGCCCTCTCTTGGCAGCTGGAAGGAATTGCCTTTTTGAAATTAAAATGAAGTCACCTAGACTAACATCATCTACTCAGAATCAGCTTTGAGTTGCATTTCTAGGAAATATTGTGGATGACGACTGAGCTGGTGACCCTCCTCACCTAGGCACATGTTTGCACTGGGACTGGGCCTATGTGGGAACAATCTGAGCACTGTAATCACGGCATCACCACTTCCACGTTACATTGGGACAGTTGGCGCAGAGTCTGAAAAAGGAGGAAATAGGTGGCAACTTTTATTTATTTTAGCAGCCACAGCCTACCTGGATAGCAAACATTTAACAGAACTTTAGGTTGAGGCATTGTTTTCCAAAGCTTACCTCACATTCATCCACTGTTCAACTCAGTAGAAGAGCCCAGCCTCTGCCAGTCTAACACACAGGCAGATGGATTCTGGAATTACTCTGGACTGGATTTGGGGAGCCCAGCCTGGTTTGCAGCGCTGAAGCTCCCTCCCCTTTCTTCATTTGAGGGTGAGGAGCTGGACTGTTCTATTAGAGTCCAGGTCTGCTCTCACACTCTGACCCTCAGTACCCAATTCTGCTGGTCTTCACAATGTTGACCCTGTGTGTGTATGCAGGGGTGAGCAGGGACCTTGAGGGGACTGCTTCAGTCTGCTCATCCTAGAAACTTCCAGCATGCGTCTACTTGTGTCCAACCCGTGATCTTAGGCTGCCCTTGCATTCATCCTGTCACCCTTTAGTTCTTGAAAGTCTTAATTTTAGACAAAAACCAGAGTGCCAGAAAGAACTTTCTGGTGTATTTGGGTGCTAACTACAAAAATCAAATCTTACCACCCCACTGCCATTGAAATGATTGTGAGACTGTACATCTTTATAGGAGCAGACAGCGTCATCTTTGTCCTGCAGAGTGACAGGTGGGTTTGAACCATCAACCTTGTGGTTAGCAGCACAATGCTTAATGCACTGTGCCACCAGAGCTCCTTGGGTACTTACAAACAGTGAGAAATCCTAGCTTTTATTGCAGATTGTTAAGGCTCCCTGGTAGCATTGTGAATTACACACTGGGCTGCTAATCACAGGTAAGCAGTTTGAATCCACCAGCTGGTCTGCAGAAGAAAGATGAGGCTCTCTGCTCCCGTAAAGATTTATAGCCTCGAAAACTCTGTACTACGAGTCAGAACTGACTCGGTGGCACACAGCCACGGCCCTCCCCCACAAGGCTACTTCATATCTTGTTTGAACTTTATAAGAACATTGTGAGAGAGTCAGGACAGGAATTATGAAGGGTTTGCTCTCTGGGATCAAACTGCCTGGACCAATTCTCAGCTCTATTGTTCATTAGTTGTGATGCTGGGCAGGCTACTTTTCATCACTAGGTCTCTGTTCCCATCTAGGTTTCATCTGTAGGTGAGGATAATAGTAGTTACTCCACTCATTGTGTTATGATGATGTTTCAGTGCATGTGAAGGATGCATTGTTATTGTTAATTGCTGTTGAGTTGGTTCCGACTTGACTCTTAGTGACCCTGGATAGGGTTTCTGAGTGGCTGCTGTGGGTTTGGACTGCTGACCTTGTGTGTCCAGTGCTGATCTTACAGCATCATACCAGGACAATTAGGATTTTCCTGGGTGGCCTAACTGGTTAAGTGCTTGGTTACTAATTGAAAGGTTAGAGATTCAAGTTCACCCAGAGGCACCTCAGAAGAAAGGTCTGGTGATCTACTTCCCTAAGATCACAGCCATTGAAAACCCAATGGAACACAGATCTACTCTGACACACATGGGTCTCCTTGAATTGCAATCGACTTTTCTTTTTTCCTTTTCTGTCACTGATTTATTAGTTAACAAAATAATACGCTCACAGTATATCATAATATATGGAAGTTAGCTGACTTCCCAAAGAGAAGCCAAAATCTACAACTTATATTTGTAGGAAGCCACAAATCAACTCAGCAGCCATCTGTCTGATTAACCCTTTTAATAAAAGGTCCATTCTTCACTCACACTGCCGTCGAGTCAATTCTGACTCGTGAGATTCCTAGAGCTGTGATTCTTCATAGGAGCAGACTACCTCAGGGTGTTAATACTGAAATACTCTAGTAAATACAGATCCACAAAAATGAAAATAAGTGAAAAGAACTAGTGAGGTGAGGTTCTTCCCAAAATCTCAGTCTTTCCATGCATTCTAGGAGCCTGTACTAAACTTTTATTATTATTACTAAGAATAAAGGGCAGAGGGCTAGTCTAACCTGCTGGATTAGGAAAGCTGAGCTAAGATGCCTGCTGGTTTAGGGCAAAGGGTTTCTGCTAAGGATTGTTTCTTACTCCAGGTGGTTTCTTCTGGTTCCTGTTAGAAAGCGTGAGGCACTGCGAACTCTCTGCTGCTCCATTTCTTCCTCTGTAAAAAGGGAGTTTCTCTGTCGATTCAACAAGCTTTGACTTATACCTGGCACATAAGCTGGAGGTGATAAGAAATGGTCCCAGTCCTCAGCTCCTCTACTAGTACGGAAGAACACAGGTAGAAATTCACAATGATAAATGCTATCAAAGAGGCAGGAGTAAAGGATGGTTAGAGGATGGAATCATGATTACTGATACCCCCCTTGCCTATCTTAGGAGAATTGGCTTGCATTTCCAAACCTAATGCTGTCAAGTCAATTTCAATTCTCAGACACCCTATAGGACAGAGTAGAGCAGCCAAATGGGATTTCCAAGGGTTGTAAATCTTTTTGAAGCAGATGGCCACATCTTTCTCCTACAGAGCAGCTGTTAGGTTCAAACCGCTGGTAGGTTCAAACCGCTGGTCTTTCAGTTAATAACTGAGCACTTTAACCACTGCAACACCAGGACTTCCTTAGCTTGTGTTATTTTTGTTAAGTGTTGTCGAGTCATAGCAACCCTGTGTAGGGTTTCCGAAGAGCGGCTGGTGAGTTTGAACCACCGACCTTGCACCACAGCAGGACTCCTTATTTTTCCTACCAATGTGAGCTGTTAAAAGGCACAATGCTCGCCGGGGCAGGAACATCGACTTCTCTTAGTGATTCCAATGTTCCTCCCACCCAGAGACCTGCTGGCCCTCATTCTAGGACAGAAAGTGAGGATGCAAGATAAAATGCAATTGAAGACGATTTTCACATGCCTACTCGACTCATTTCTGTAAAGAGTATAGCCTTGGAAACCCTATTGGGGGTGAGGGGGCAGTTCTGCTCTGCTCTATGTCAGGTTTCTCTGGGTCAGAATTGACAGCACACAGCACTGGATCCAACAGCACTGCATGGCCTTCCCCCGAGAGATAACGTGTCACATGCTGCTGTTGTCATCAACCCCAGTGTACAGATAAGGATAGGACACAGCTAGAATCAGAGTACTCTGGGCCGTTTTTATTTTTGGGACGAATTTACACATTGGTGGATTTAATTAGCTCACTTGAGAATATCTTGTTCTGGATCCTCTTGTTGTTAAGTGCCGATGAGGGTTTCCTATAAGCAGCTGGTGGGTTTGAACTCCTGGTCTTGTGGTTCGCAGCCCAGTGTTGATCCTATGTCAGCTCTTCTTCCACCTGAAAGTTCAATATCACCTAGGGATTTCTCTAGAACAAGTTCCCTGAGACTGCACTCTCTCCAGGTGTAATACAGCGTGGGTGCTGATGCCTCTCATGTGTAGCTTGTAAGCATTGTCTGGTGACCTCATCAAACAGACTCCTTTTTCCATCCTCCTCCTCCTCACTCCCAGCTGCAGAAACATTCAGAAGTATTGTAACTGCTGAAGGACATTAGGTTCCCGGAAACCCAAATTCAAAGCAAGACCCTGTGGGTTCTTAGGAATGGCTGAAGTGTAATGAGAACCATGTGGTCATGTGGTGTATCAGGAGCACCCCAGTGTGGGGGTGAACTTAAAACTAAGGAGTATTAAGCTACTCCATAGCATAGTAGCCTTGTACCCAAACGTAGCGGCTCAAGGGTGAGCCTGTGAAGCTTGCTAAGTCTCACTTCTCCATCAGAAGGTTCTCAGTGGAGGTTCCCAGGATTGGGTTCTGGTGTGGGTTCTCTGAAAGAAGAGGAAAAGTGGGATGTGTATGTGTGCGTGTCTTTGTCGATGTGTCTAGATGAGTTTTCACTGTACTTTTGTAACTACATTTTGAAATGCATGTAGCTGCCTTTCACTTATTCTGACTTGGGATTTGTCCTCCTGCTTCTTGCTCATGGGAAATGACATTACAAGTAATTGTCAGAGCTTGAGAGCTGTCAAACTTTTCTAAGCTCCAGCCTTCCATTCTAGTTTTCATGAATGCCGTTAGGCCCCGGGACTGTTGTGAATGAGTCCTTGCAGCTCCCCCTCCCTACCCGCCCCCTTACTGGAGAGTCTGCCAAAGGCTGGCCTGGGGGGGTTACATCTTTCAGTTTAGACTTTCCCTGGAGAATAAAATTGTGAAGGTCTAACAGAAGCCAAAAAAGTGTCAGCAGTGTGTTTGGAGAAGTGCAGACAGGCCTATTAAACCTATTCTATGGTTTATTATTATTAGTGGTAATTATTTCTGGCATGAAGTTAAATGCTATCTGTGGCCTAACTGATCTCTGGAAGCTCATCCATGGCTCCCTGTAGTTCAGAAGTAATAAAATGGAGAGAGCAGTCCTTTCGGGGAGGATCCAGGTCAATGATAATGGGAGGCAGTCTCCAAAGTGTGGATCCGGGCTCCCCCTGGAGGTTGAGGCCTGATTGAAAAACATCAGTTCTGACTCAGGGCTACTCCCTGTGTTTCAGAAAAGAGCCATAGGGTTTCTAATGGTTGTGATGTTTCAGAAACAACCACCAGGCTTTTCTTCTCAGCTGCCTGTGGGTGGAATCAAACATCTAACCTTTTGGTTACCAGCCAAACTAGACCCTTTGTACCATCCATGTACTACAGAGGCCTGATGATATATGATAGTTTAACTACTACTTTGCCTTTTGAGGCTGAAGAAAAGAAATAAAATCAACAGACAATGTGAACCCAAAAGCGGGGGAGTAGTTAATCTTACAGTCCAGAAACAGAGGACCGTGGGACCATCAAGGGAGAGGAACACAAGTGGAATGCAGGACCTTATCCAGGAGAAGCAGCGACACCAGAGATGGAGGCAGAGATGGGGACATGGAGAGAAGGAGCAGCTGAGGACTCTAGATTCATGGGAAGAGAGGGACTGAGAGCTGGTGGCCAGGAGGCAGACTTGAAGAATGTGCCCTTTGGTGGTGTAAACTATTATATATGCCTGAGTATTTAAAAAAAGAAAGAAAAAAAAAGCTAAAATGAATAGAGAGAAACACTGTTAACTGTTGGTACCTGTAATGAAACAGAGTACATGATTTGTTGAATGTAAAACTGATGATCTGTCCTGTAAACTTTCACTCAAATCACAATAAAAACTTAAAAACAACAAAAAAAGAATATATATATAATCTATAATGATCGTGTGGAAGGCAAAAAAAAAGGACAATGTTAACCCAGCCAAAGCCCTGTGATGCCCTGAGGGTATCTGAGCAGAGAAAAGCAGACATGAGTAGCAATATTCTCTCCTCCTGTCCTACTTCCCTCCGCCCCCTCCCCATCTTAGCTTGGCTGGCCCAGGTCCAAGGGTCTTGGTCTAAAGAGGTAGGTTCTGGTCAGTAAAGGCCTTCAAAGCTCTGACTCATTTCTGGGTTTTCCAGAGATTGAAGATCAAGTTCACTGTCTAGTGTGAGGTGACCCAAAGATCCTGCTTCCCAATCTGAGTTGGATTTCACTGAGAAAGATGAGTTTTCAACCCCTTCAGCCCCCTTAGTCAACAGCATTCAGCCTCAGTGTGTTCACGCACATTCCTAAGTTCTAACCCCTCTCATACTGAAGTTTTCAAGGGCAGGACTGCAGAGTGGATTCAGGGAGTGTGTGGGGAGAGGACGAGGACAAGCAATGACAAATTTCAGGAAAGTTATTAAAACATTGTATGTTGATGTCTTTGCCCCAGGATTTCCAAAGACTGTAAAGCCATTTTTTTTTCTCCAACCAGCTCTGCTCTCTTGAAATTTTTCATTTTGACCAAACCAGAAAGTCTTGAGGGTTATAGAATCTGTATTTTCCTAAGGACTTGCACAAACCTCACCTCTGTACTCAGATAATAGTCAGTGGGGGCTGCCAGACCTGGCTGGGTCTAAGAGCTACACTTCACCAGTTACCCTTGAAGCTCGAGCTGAATGCTGGGAGCCAGAGGTCCTGTGAGAACCATGGGCTGGAGGTGGGTTTTTTTGCTCAGCCATTTGCGTTTCATAAATGTCCTTGTTTGGCAGCCAAGGCCAACTCATTAGGCAGTGGTTTTCACTTTGGGATGAGCCAACTCAGTTTGTGCAGCCACCCAGCTGGCTTCTCTGACCACTTTCTGACTGGGAGACTGAATAGGTTGGAACCCAGGGGAGTACCTTTCCAGGCGATTCTTAGCATTGGCTCTTCTCTTCTTTGGGGTTTCCTTCAAGGCCAGGTTTCCCCTGGGCTCAGAAGCAGCCCTCCTGCTTGGGGATTGTTAGTGATTTCCTGAAATGAACTGCCTGCCCTGCCCTCCAACACCCCCTAGCTGAACAGCGACTCCTTTGTGAAATTCCTGAGGCTGGAGGGGGCCGCTCTTGTGGAGCTAGCTCTCAGAGTGGCAGATTGCAGCAAAGAGGGTGTTGTGATATATTTATCAAGTGATAAGGCCCTAGCAAAAACTGGAGAAGAAGAGCAATACATTCCTGACTGAGAAGTGTTTGGCCTTGAAAGCTGTCTGGGAGTCCTGTTGTTGGAGAAAGAACTATTGGGCTGGAGGGATTTGGCTCTGCAATGGAGGAACATGGGGAGAGAGTGAATTCCTGGTGGTAGTAAGCCAACCTCCATTCAAATTCCAGCTTTCATACCTTAAATGAATGCTTTATTAGACCATTTAATCCATTTGCTATACACTTACTGAGTGCCTACTATAGTCAGGCCGAAGCTTTAGGCAGTTCCTATCAAGTAGAGATAAAAGAAATTCAAAACTGATTATTGGTGTAAAGGATGGGATTTCCAGACAGATGGAATAATGCCTGAATCCTGTTTTGAATGATGTTAAAGCTGGAGTGAGTCAGCTTTGGTATGAGGCCCGATAATGAAGTCAGGAGACACTTCAAGGAGGAGTTTGTTTTTATCCTTGAAGGCAGAAGGACTCCAAAGGAGGATTTTCTGCAGGAGAATGGTCTAGAACGATTGGGTTCCAGGAAGATCACTCTGGAGGTGTCATGGGGAATGAGTGGAGAGGTTGGGAAAAAGACTGGGGAAGCAAAAATAAATCTAAAGTCTAACTGGTAGGCTTTGTTGTAATGAGGTGGTGAGAAATGGCAAGGGTCTGGTTAAAAGGATGAGGTATATGGAGTGGACAGAGAGGAGGATGCATTTAAGGTACAGGACTCACTGGGTGCAGTGGGTTTAGTATTGTGCTGCTAACTGAAGGTCAGTAGTTTGAGCTCACCATCAGCTTTGCAGCAGAAAGTCTGCTTTCATAAAGGCTTGGTAGTGCTTCAAGATTAAGATGGAGTAGAAAGAAAGCTCTGGCAGTCTTTCTTCTTGAAACATAAACCAATTCAAACCCTCTGGATCACAGCAGTCCGATATGTATCCCAATGATGAGACTGGACAATGTGTTTTCCCATTGTGCAGGGGCTGACTGAAATGAAAGGCAAGTCGCAACTACAAGCTTCGTGAAATTCAGAAATCTCCATAGCTTAACGTACATGGTTTATTTTTCACTCTTACAGAGTCACCTGTGAATCTGGTCTCTCTCTTTCAGACAGACCTGGAGGGTGGTGCAGTAGCTTCTCATCAGATGAGGAAGGCTCATCTGAGATGTGACTAATGTCTGTTTCTGAAAGGGTAGTGAGAACAGTTGGCAGTGAGAACGGCTTCCTTCCATCCTTGGTGTATCCCACTGATGCCTGGTGTGTTCTCTTTGTCAGGAACTGTGGTGTATGGCGAGCCCATCACAGCCAGCTTGGGAACTGATGGCTCCCACTACTGGAGCAAGAACTGGGCGAAGGCTGCTGCCTTTGTCACCTCCCCACCTCTGAGCCCTGATCCAACCACTCCAGACTTTCTGAACTCCTTACTGTCCTGGTGAGTACTGATGACGCACTTATACTTTATACACTGCTCATCCTCACATCAAATTGACCTAGTAACTTGGAGTATGGTGGCTGAAAGCAGGCTTGCAAACAAATAGGCCCTTGTTCTCTAAACTAGGGTCGCTAAATAAGAACAAGGAATAATAACTCTTATGGGAGGGAATTGCATTTTAAAACCTGGGCCATCTTGAAAATCAACTAGAGGATATTAATGAAATAGCTAGAAGGAGTCCATTATGGTATACTGCCACCCCTAAAATACCTCTTTGCATAGGTCTAGCTACACAGCACTACAGTGAAGATTCAGTATGATAATAAGTATTTCCCCCAATTTCTTTCTTCTGAGGGGAGGATAGACTATTTAAAAAAAAAACTCCTTTTAGTTGCCCAGGACACATAGAAGTAGTATGATGTTCAAGGTTGATTTGAAGTCAAAGATGAATTAAAAGCCAGTCCGTTTTCCTTACAGTGGAGATCTCCAGGTCACTGGCAGTGCCCACTGTACTTTCAACACTGCCCAGAAAGCTGTGGGGAAGGATAACTTCACCTTGATTCCTGAGGGCACCAATGGCACTGAAGAGCGGATGTCCGTCATCTGGGATAAGGCTGTGGTAAGGAGCAGTGACCTCAACTTTCCCCTTCCTCCTTAGCTGAGGGCCAGGGTCTCATGAGCACCTTGAAATCACAGTTGAGAAAACTCTAGAAGCTGGTGTACTTGTTAGACAGTATTTCTTAGGTCTGGGAATAGGAGATTACTCTTATAGGTGTTTCTGTCTATATATAACATGTGAATGGGGCTTCAAAAAAATTGTGGAAACTGTAATAAAAAGATAAAAGAATTTTTCCATGAACTTTTTGAAACCCTCTCATGTATTTAAGGAGCCCTGATGGTGTAGTGGGTTACAAGTTGGACTGCTAACCGCAGGGTCAGCAGTTCAAATCCACCAGCCGCTCCACAGAAGAAAGATGAGGCTTTCTACTCCTATAGAGATTTACAGCATCAGAAACCCTATAGGGGGTCACCGTGAGACAGGACCAACTTTGATGGCACCCCCCTCTGTATATATTTTATGTTGTTAGTGTCAATGGAATAGCAGAGACTGAGAAAAACACTGAGTCTTTAAAATACAACTCTGTGGATTGTCAGGAAAAAACTTCCTTAGCAACCTGAAGAGTTAATCCTCTTCTGCTTTTGGAAATGGACTCAAATTTCCTTCAAACTGTCTCTTAGAGCTCCCTAAGCTTAGCATCCCCAACATATGCTGACCTTGAAGGGGTCTTTGGGCTTTTTCATTTTCATTATCTTAAAGCATAATAATAGAACTAGTTTTTTTGGGGTTTTTTTGTCATTTTTTCATGGATATCATCGATTATGTAAACAATATGGTGGTGGTGGTTGTGGTTATGTGCCGTGGAGTCGGAACCGACTCATAGCGACCCTGTACAGGGTTTCTAAGGCTGTGAATCTTTACGGGAGCAGAAAGTCTCATCTTTCTCCCATGGAACAGCTGGTAGTTTCGAATTTGCGGTTCGCAGCCCGATTTGTAACCACTACGCTACCAGAGCTCCTTATGTAAACAATCTAGCCTGATATAAAAAGAACAAGGACGTGCATAAAAATCATGTTTCTGATATAGTTACAATTAATATTTTGGTGAATGTCATTTCTTTTTTGGCCATTGCATGAGGGCACGTGTTTGTGCATGCTGTGTACACATGTGCGGGTGTGTGTATGTGTGTGTGTGTGTAGATAACATTGGGATCATACAGTTTCGGAGGTGTGATTCTTTTAAACTGAGCATATCATGAAAAGTTCTCTATAGCCGTAGGCATACCTAATAGCGCTGTTCTGTCTCAATGCTGAGCACTAATTCATTTTAATCTACTCGTTGATAATTTATGTTGTTTCTTACTTTTTTTTACTGAAGGTGGACATCCTTGTAGACTTACCTTTAGTACACATTCTTAGTTAAAGCCTTAGAAATTTCTAGAAGTGGCATTACTGGGTCACAAAGTATATATAGTCTAAGGCTTTTGATATTTTTTGCCAAAGTCCTTTCCAGGAATCTTGCATGAAGTTGTATACCACCAGCAATGTATGCCATTCCCTTGCCTCCTTTACCAGGCCCATGTCCTCATTAACAGTGAAACAAAAACTTTGCTGATTCATTCGGTGAATTTTGTGTCTTACTCTCTTTTATCCAATTTCTTTATTTACTAATAAGAGCAAAAAGTTTTTTTCTGATAGACATTTTTCCCTGAAATACTTGGTGTTCTCTGCCTGTTTTTTCTACTGGCTTCAAGAGTGAGTTTTCTAAATCAGAGATATGTGTCATTTCTCTGAATTCTGTGGCTAAAGTGCCAGTGGAGCACAAATGTTGAAGATGAGAAATTACAGGGAATACAAGGACTTAGGGAACTATGTAAGGCCTGTTGCTTTTAGCCAGAAGTCGAGTTGAGATTTCTCAATCTTCTAAACTAGAAGACTCGGTGAGCCACCTATATTTTGTTGAAAACAGCAGCCCATGAAGCCAGATGATATTTCCTGGAGAATTGTTGCAGCCCCTTCCAATATTTTATAAAAGTTTTTATCATGAAATCATTATAGATTTAGAAGAAGTTGTATAGAGTGATCCCATGTAGCCTTCTCCCAGCTTCCCCCATGGTTACATCTTATATAATTATATTGTTGTTAAGTTCCATCAAGTCAGTTCCCACCCTTAGCGATGCTGTATAGGGTTTCCAAGGAGCCGCTGGTGCTGTCCAGCACATTAACCCACAGTGCCACACTAGGATGCCTACAGCATCAAATCAGGAAATTGACAATGGTACACATTTTGGTGGTAGTGACATTTTTTCACATGTTGATTCATGTAACCTCTGCTGCAGTCAGGATTCAAAATTCCTCCATTGTTACAAATGCTGCCCCCCCCCCCATCCCCTTATTGTCCCTGTCACCTGACAACCACAAATCTGTTCTCCAGCTCTGTAATTTTGCCATTTTGGGAATGTCCTGGTTTGGCACTGTGGGATAGTGCATTGGACTGAAAGGCTGTTTGAATCACAAGCTTGGTGGTTCAAACTCACCAGCTGCTCCTCAGAAATCCTATCTGGGTTGATTGAGTCAGAACTAACTTGATGGCACTTAATAGCAGCAACAACAATAGGAGACCTGGTGTGGTGTGCTGTAGGATCAGCACTGGACTGCGAACCACAAGGTTGGCAGTTCAAACCTACCAGCTGCTTCTTGGAAACCCTATGGAGGGTCACTGTGAGTCGGAACTGACTTAACAACACATAATAACAACATATAAATGTAACCATGTGGTATAGGATCTTATGAGATTATTTTATTCCCCACTGAGCATAATGCCCTTAAGTCATTGCATGTATCCATAGTTGCCTCTTTTTATTGCTAAATAAATAGCCTTGCATCCTTAACTGTTTTAACAAACTTCTGGTGTGTGTGTGCTGTGTTCATTAGGTCACCGGGAAGATGGATGAGAACCAGTTTGTGGCTGTGACCAGTACCAACGCGGCCAAAATCTTCAACCTTTACCCCCGGAAAGGCCGCATCGCTGTGGGGTCTGATGCTGACCTGGTCATCTGGGACCCAGATAGCGTTAAGACCATCTCCGCCAAGACCCACAACAGCGTAAGGCCTGCTAACCATGCACACTCAATCCAAAGGAATTGAAGTCACAGAAGGGGAGACAGGAGAGTGGGGAGTTGTAAAAAGATTAAGTTATATAATAAGAATTAACTTTCCTTTTTTCCCCAGGAAATTGCAATAGCTTGCAGTTTGCTGAGAAAAAATAGCTCTATTTATTTTCTTTAGCGAGGGCAACACGACTGTTAATGCTTACCATTTTGGAGTACCAGGCTTCTTATCTATTGACCCTTAGATCTCCCCGAGCCATGCCAGGACATCAGAAACCTCTCAGAGTCATCAGGCACGGTTCCGTTTAACTAGCTTTGTTATAGCACCTCTCATGACAGTGCTTGGTACAAGGATCCTAAATGAAACCTCCTAATGTACTCCTGAGATGCCCAGGGGCACTTTTGTTCTGTTGAGCCTTTGCTCTCCCACACAGTATTGTTACTGAGACCTGAATGATAGTTGCTATTACTCTTTTCAGGGAATTAATTGATTTTCACTTGTCCCCAAATAGAAGAAATATCCCCTCAATGATACGTTTGAGATTTGACATTTGGGATATTGCTGGCCTCTCATTCTAGGCTGTGGAGGTCAAGGATATGCTCCTTGTGAATGGGACCATGGGCAAGTACTTTGAGACTCAGGCTTCCCAGCTAAGAATGAGGGACTTTGATACCTTGTCTTCTAAAATGTCAGTGGTCAATAAGCAGAGGTGTTAGGTACCACTCATTCTTAATAGAAAAAGTCAAATACATATATTAAAACGAAAGAGCCTGGACAGCCGGCAGAGGGCATAAATGCTTTGTGTCAGGAAGTCTCACACATCCTGAAGTGAATTCTCTGTGAATGACGATGGTATTCTAAATGGCACTCTTAATGGGAAGTTGGCTCAACAGAGAATATCCCATCCCAGACAACCTCTGCCAGCAAGTACTGGTCCTTCCCCAGGCACTGTGTCAGCTCAAAGGTGGGTTTTTGGCATTTCTCCTCGACAAGCCTGGGCCCTTCTCCATCTGCCAGTCCGCTGTCACTTGATTGAGGTGTTTTGGCTCACCTCCAGTCTCTTGTTGGTGCCGGGATGGTGGGAGCCTCTTGGGAGCCCTGCTCTTTACCCTTTTCGTATTTATGTAGATATGACCAATGGAAATGTATGGAAAGTACATGGCATTTTTCTCCCTCTGCTTGGACTAAATGAGCTGCTCAGCACAGCCTTCCAGTCACACCCACTTTCATCTTAGACCACACCCTGTGCTGCTCCACAATGGCCTCTTTATGGGCAGGAGTCTGCAGTCCTGTCCAGGGAGCCTATCTGCTAATCTGCATTTAAAATCACCCTACCATTTACTTTTACATATGACCTTCTCAATAAAGGAACTGGTATGATTATCCCATTTTGGAAGATAAATAAATGGAGGCTTAGCAAGCTTAGTTGACCAGTTTAATGTTACATAGCTATTTTGCGGTAGAGCCAGAATTAGAACCCAAAATTGTCCAAGGATCTTCCCTGCCAGATTGCATCTACAGCCTCTTGATCCTGGTTAGCTGGACAAAATGCTTCTCCCTCCCTTCCAGAGTCCTCCTTGATCACAGAGATAAGACAAAGTGTGAATTGGGCTCCTTATTTAAGATGCAGATGATTTCACTGGGGAGCTTTTATTTGGGTTCTTAACCTGGTGTGGCACTGGGATAAAGCACTGGACTGCAAGGTTGGTTTGAACCACAAAGTCAGTGGTTCAGACTTACCAGCCACTTCTTGGAAATCCTATGCAGAGCTGCTGTGAGTCGAAACCAACTTCACAGCACTTAACAACAGCAGCAAACTTGTGTAAGGAGAGAGAATGTAAAGGAGTAAAGATGTAGGAAGACAGATTGTGCACTCTAGACAGATTCCCACCTAAACCTTTCCCCAGCAAAGCTCTGCCCTACCCTTACTGCCAGAGTCCTGGTGTGGCACTGTAAGATAAGCACTGGACCACAAGGTCAGTTTGAACTAAGAGGTCGGCAGTTCAAACTCACCAGTCGCTCTTTGGAAACTCTGTCTATACAGGGTTGTTATGAGTTGAAAACAGTTCTCTGGCACTTAAACAACAACAACAGTCATACCCTTGGACTTCTGGTGTGGCACTGTAGGATCAGCACTGGACTGCGAACTACAAGGTACACAGTTCAAACCTACCAGCTGCTCCTAGGAAGCCCTGTACAGGGTTGCTATGAGTTGAAATGACTCAACGGCACTTAACTCAACAACCACCTCCAGGTGACTATGAAAAGTGTTGATTTCCAAAAGTGCCCCTTTTAGTTTTCACCCCTTTTAAAGAGCAAACACTTTAAACACAAGGAGCTCTGGTAGCGTAGTGATTACGAATCGGGCTGCGAACCTTAAGGTCAGCGGTTCGAAACTATCGGCCGCTTCGCGGGAGAAAGATGAGGCTTTCTACTCCCGTAAAGATTTACAACCTCGGAAACCCTGTACAGGGTCGCTATGGGTCGGAACCGACTCGACGGCACTTAACAACAACAACAACATGAGGCACTTATCATGTGGTAAAATACAAACAGAAAACTCTCTCATGGAATCCAGTATTTCCTTCCACGAGGGTAATTAGCGTGAATTTGGAACATCTAGCTAAGTATTATTGACAGACCTGTTGGTAACCTCTGCTTGGATTTTCCAGGCACCTAGCCAGATGAGTAACTCAGTGAGCAGGTGCAGATGTAGGTTAAAAACATCTGTACCTGGTGAGCAATGACAGCTGACTGCCACACAGTTTGGTAGCAGGTAGGAGTTGAATACCGTGAGCTGTGTTCTGAATACTAGACTTGATCATTTTAAGTTACTTAGTCATGGGGCTGGCTTTTCCATCTTTAAAAAATGGCAGATAGCTCAAAAGCTAGTCTAGGTGCCTTTAAAAAAAAATTTTTTTTTATTGTAATGGTCATCAGTTTTATATTCAATGAATCATACATACACTTTGTTTCATCTCAATGATTACATTCCCCTCCATGCAACAACAGTTGTCCTGCTTCCTCCCTGTGGCTACCTATATATAAATATCCTCTTTCAAACCCTTATATATTTATAGGATATGTAAAGATCCCGTTCCTCCTTCCGTACCCGATGTCTCTGTCTATGTATCTACCCACAGAACACTGTTGTTCCAAGGTTGTATATATATCACTATTTACCTCTGTCCCCTTTGTTGTTGTTGTTGTTGTTGTCGTTGAGTCAGTTCCAACCCATAGTGACCCTGTATAAGGTTTCCAAGGAGCAACTGGTGAGCTTGAACCATCAACCTTATAGTTAAAACGGCTTTGCAGTCTGGCGCATTAACTCACAGTGCCACACTATCCTGTTTAGCCCTTGTATATTCTAGATATTTGTGGTCAATCATTTATAGGCAGTTAATCTCTGTTTTAGTTTGGAAGGTCCAGTGAACCCTGTCCACCATGGGTGACCTTGTTGGTTTTTGAAATACTGATGGCAGTTTACAGCATCACAGTAACCTGCAAGCTACCACAGTACAATGAACTGACAGACTAGAAAGACCTGAAAATTAGCAGAATATATCCTGATACAATGCCGGAAGATGGCATCGAATTGGGCACGCTTCATTTGTCACACACACATAAGGTTGCCAGGAGTCAGATTGAATAGCACCCAACAACAATGAACTCCAGTATATCAAGGATTTCAAAAATTTTGTGGACCAAGTCCATTCTTTTCAATACCATCATTTTTCATGAATTGTTTGTTTAGCCTTGTTGTTGTTGTTGTTAAGTGCCATCGAGTCGGTTCCGACCCATAGCGACCCTGTACAGGGTTTCCGAGGGTGTAAATCTTTACGGGAGTAGAAAGCCTCATCTTTCTCCCGCGGAGCGGCTGGTAGTTTCGAACCGCTGACCTTAAGGTTCACAGCTAGGCACTCTTTATTTGTGCCTTCTATCTTTGACACTATAGGGCTTACAATT
Source organism: Chrysochloris asiatica (assembly GCF_000296735.1). NCBI lineage: Eukaryota > Metazoa > Chordata > Mammalia > Afrosoricida > Chrysochloridae > Chrysochloris > Chrysochloris asiatica. Next base: position 8,975,492 of record NW_006408582.1, on the reverse strand, counting down.
TTGCTGGAAAAATGCAAGCAAGAAAAGCGGCAATGGATGCACATTTTCTAAATGTCTATAGTGTGTCAAGTAGCATGTTAGGTGATTTGGTTGATTTTCTTTGGTATCCATTGTGTGACTTGAGCCGTATCCCGTTACTATGAGAATGCTGAGACTTGGAGGAGTTTGAATGACTGATCACACTAGTTAGTGAGTGACATACCAGGGATTTGAACCCAGGGAAGATGTCGCCACATCCAAGGTTGTCTCCGTTGCAATGTCCAGTAGGGCGCAAGAGGAGTTGTGTTTAGACAGATGGGGCTTGAATTCTAGGTTATAGAGGATGGCTGTCAATTTTTAAAAGCTGATTTAAAAATGAGAGGATTGTCCAGATGTGATGTTTTATCTGTGTACTCTCTTCAGATAACTTGGAGAGGTAGGGCAGATGAAGAATTTGAAGCTCTGTTGTTGTTTAGTACTGTCGAGTCAGCTTAGGCTCCCAAAGCGACCCTATGTAGGGTTTCCGAGGAGCGGCTAGGCAGAATTAAATGATCTACTCAAACATCTCCTAGGTTTCACCAAATCTAAGATGCCATTGATTTTAAGATATTCTGTTAGTTTTTGTACCATTAAGAAAGAAAAGACACCCAGGGTGGGGAGCCCATAAGGAATTTTTAGTAAATGAAGAATGAATCAGTTCTGCAGAAAAGGGATGTCCAGAAACCTCATGTGTTTCAGCTTTGACACAAGCTTGAAAGGGGAAAGCCTCCATTGAGAATTTAAACTGAAAGCATCATGGTCAGACAAACCTTAAGCTGAGAAGTTAATGCAAAGTGGCCTCCGCTTGGTAGTCCCCAGGCTTGTGGGAAAAGCAAACCCAAATGTTCTCTGGGTAAGCTTGACTTCAGTCTAGACTGACAGTAATTGTGGCGCCCCATCCATTGTAAGGCACATTTTGATTTCAGTGAAGAACGTCTTAGGATCAAGGAGACATGGTAGTGAGACTTGGGGCTGCAAACCTAGGTCTCTTCCTACCCTCCGGTGCTTCTCAGCCTCATATCCTTTGAGAGGCTTCTTCAGAGTAGTGCTGCAAGCCGGATTTCACTCCGTGTATCACAAACACCACTACATTTTGATACAGATGCCTGTTAAGCTAGCCAAGACCCATTCAACCTTAACCATGGCACTAAGAAGAATGTTCTGCTGAACTCTTAAGACACAGTTATAGCTCTCTTCTAACTTCTTTAGTGCTCGAAGCTGGGTAGAACCTTTTGACTGTTTGAATTTTCCCACAAGTCCATGCTGCTTTATATGGTTGGAGCCACTCATGAATCACCCAGCCCTGGCCTTCCTTACAGCCATTTGTACCTGGGAACACAGCAGGCAGGGGGATGCAGGGAGCATTATGAAATTTGGGGGAGTAGTGTTGGGTGAGTGGAAGCTACGGGACAGGATCCAACCCATGGAGTCTTTGGTGTCAAGAGTACAGTACCCTCTGTTTTCTTGTTGCCCCTTCCTTCCCCTGACAATAATATATGAACATATAGAGATACCCTGTATACATCCCAAGAGGACACACACATAACGTTCTGTTTCACTCTGAAAAGCTTGAAACCCAAAGGATAGCTGCCTTGGCTTTGGAAGTGAACTAAACCTCAAACATTTTATCTAAGGCATGCCTGCCTCTAAGTTACCACAATCCTTTCATTTAGAGATTTCCATTGAACCACATTGCTAAGAGATTAGAAAACCAGGCAAGCTAGTAGGAAAATCTACTTGTGGGTGCCCCATTTCAAGATGAAATCCAGAATGGGGTTAAAGAAGCCCTTTGGAGCTCAACCTGTTGGTGTGGTGTGTGTGAGTTGGGAAGAAAGTCACTGGGAAAATTGGAATTTTCCCAGAAGCCCAGGCTATTTTATATGATTGGAACTGCTTAGTATATATAACAAACACCCACATACTTTTCCACGTGTTTATCCTATTCAATTACTTTTATCCCCAGATTTCGAGAGCGAAATTGTTTTCAGACAATGAGAGTAAGGCACAGATTAAATAGCCACAGACATCAGTCAGGGCAGAGGCTCAGGTCTCTGGACTGTCCATGCAGTGTCAGGGCAATGGATGCTGGCCAAGCAGATTGGGTCCAGCCAAAATGGCAGAACCTGCTCTGAAGTTGACTGTGTTTCTTCCTCCAGTCCCTCGAGTACAACATCTTTGAAGGAGTGGAGTGCCGTGGTTCCCCACTGGTGGTCATCAGCCAAGGGAAGATCGTCCTGGAGGATGGCACCCTTCATGTCACTGAAGGCTCTGGGCGCTACGTCCCCCGGAAACCCTTCCCTGACTTTGTTTATAAGCGTATCAAGGCAAGAAGCAGGGTGAGTTTTGTGAATTGTGTTGATCATGGATCATGTTCAATTGTACAAACCTTTATGAAGTGCTTAGAGACAGTGAGCTTGGGAGATACTGGGTTGAGGGAAACGTGTTTTTTTTTATTCAGAGCTCAGCAGACCAGCAGATGAAAGGGCCCAGGGAGTGGCCCACTGCTGTGGATTCATGGGGGGTGGACAGTGTTACCGGGAAGAACAGTTTGAGTTAGGTCTTGAAGGTTATGAAGGGGTTGGACAAGTCAGGGGAGGGAGACAGGATTCTAGGTAGAGGGAGCTTGATGAGCATGGAGAAATCATTGTGTGTTCAGGGCTTGGTGAACAGTGCACTGGGAACTGGGGCACAGGCAAGGAACAAAGCTGTAGGAACTTAAGAGCGGGTTGAGATTGGAAGGAAAGTTTGGGATCAGCTCTTGAATATAAACCGAACTATCCTCACAAACTGTTTGGGGATGCCAGGATTTAAAGTTGTAGTCCTTTGGAGGAAAAAAATAGAAAGAAACATTAATCACTTTATATAGAGCTAACCAAGTTACCCATAACTGGGAGATTTGAACTTGGAGTTGTGGGTAGTTAAAGTGGATGTGGTTCTACTGGATTCTGGAAAGCCGAGCCGTCCACCCCCACATCTTGCAGGCTGATCATGGTCTCTGTTCAGGTGATTTGCTATAAGGTGACTGTGTGACGTCATTTGTGAATGTGGCATCTTGTATTTTCCAGCTGGCGGAGCTGAGAGGGGTTCCTCGAGGCCTGTACGATGGACCAGTGTGTGAGGTGTCTGTGACGCCCAAGACAGTCACTCCAGCCTCCTCAGCTAAAACGTCTCCTGCCAAGCAACAGGCCCCGCCTGTCCGGAACTTGCACCAGTCTGGGTTCAGCTTGTCTGGTATGGTTATGATTTGATTAGGCAGCAGCTCTTCAGGGCTGTACTCAGTGGAACTATTATTGCTGTTGCTGTTACGTGCAGTAAAATTCAGTTCCGACCCATAGGGACCCTGTATAGGGTTTCCTAGGAACAATGGGTGAGCTTGAATCACCAACCTTGCAGTTCAAATCGACTGCTGTCCAGCGCAATTATGGGAGCCTGCAGTTGCTTTTGTGAAAGGGGAAGAAGCAGAATTGAATGATATTCCTACTGTTAGTGGGAAATACTATATCATCAGATGGATTTTCATAGCAAATGGCCAGGTGGAGTTTTAGAAGCTTGACATCAGTTTGTGTATTACATAATATTAGGATATACATACTATGTGTACGACTACCAAATATATTGAGTGGAATTATGTTCATCATAAAGAATGAAGTTGTGGTATTTCAGGACATTTCTATTCCCCCACTACTTGGGTCCAGAAGCTTCAGTTCATAGCTCCATATATTTCAGTTTCCTCATCTGTAAAATGGGGATAAGAGTAGTAGCTACGTCAGGGTTGTTGTGAGGATTAAATGAGTTAATATGCATGTAAAGTGCTTAGAACAGAACTGTTTAGTAACTGAGCTATTTGTTTGGATAAATTTTGTGATGTCAAGGGATGGGTGAGAGGAAAGAGTTCAGATATTAGAGCATTTTCCTTCCAGTACTTCATTTTCTCTTTTGACTTTAATTTTCCACTTTCTAGCTTCCTGAGCCACAGATAAGTATCCAAGTTTATATGGCACATTTAAAAAACCCAGTTATTCATATATGAAATTTTTTGCTCAGAAATTATAATTTTTAGAAAGTTACCATATAGGGATTTTCCGTTTTCAGAAAATGAAAATGAAAAATGATTGGAACCTTAGTTTTGTCATAAATTAAATGGGTGCCATAATACCTGTGCTGTCTTATCTCAGGGTCCTGGTGTATGTAGTGTTGTAGGATAAGCACTGGGCTGTAACTGCAAGGTCAGCAGTTCACACACACCAGCTGCTCCTCAGGAGAAAGGTGAGGCAGTCTGTGATTTATAGCTTCGGTGCCAAAAAGTGATACCAACCATCCTTCCCATAGTATACTCTACTTGTTGTTGTTGTTGTTATGTGCCGTGGAGTCAGTTCTGACTCATAGCAACCCTTGTACAGGGTTTCCGAGGCTGTAAATCTTTACGGGAGCAGAAAGCCTCATCTTTCTCCCGCGGAACAGCTGGTAGTTTCGAACTGCTGACCTTGCAGTTCGCAGTCCGATTCGTAACCACTACTCTACCAGAACTCCTTAGTATACTCTACTTAGCAGGGTTTAAAAATCCCTTGCAATGGCCACACAGATCTCAGACAATACTCATGATTATGGGGTTTATTAGGGAAGTAACAGCTTACAATTAAGGGTCAGAAATGCTCAGGGCATAGTTCTTTCTTCCAGTCAGGACAGCCTTTTCTGTGTCATGCCCACAGTTCCTTGGGCTGGCCTCTGCCCTGCTCCAGCAATGTTACAAAGTTCTTTTAGAACTGCTGATAAATGCCAACAGGGCACGCTACTCCACCCTAAGCCTCAGCCTAAACGCACCTGGCTCTAGCTCTGTGGGTCTACAAACTCAACTCTCCCAGTTAAATGCCCTGGAGGCACCCCATTCTGCCAGCAAGCCTCCTGCCTGATGTCACTCAGTTTTACTTGTTCTGCGGACTGGGAAGTCCACTGCTCTGTCGGATGGCCTGGCTCTTCCTTCTGCTGCTGCTATTCCCTCTGTCAGCTTTTTGTCCCTGGGTCAAGGAGGTTCAATGCTCAGAGGTCTCGGGGTCCAAAGTATCCACTCCTGCCTGTTTTTCTTTGGTGGTAGTGAGATTCCCCCTCCTGCTTCAGAGATGGTTTAATTTAAACCCACATTAGATTTCCAAGTTTTTCCAATCACAGTTAATTCTGCTAACTATCACAACTGAATCAGATCATCCTATCAGTGTTTACTCCCACCTTTTCTTACCTAAACCCACTAAGAAAAAGTTGTTTGGTGGGAATTAGAGGGATTATCGGTAGAAGAACCATATGAAGTAATCCACTGTACTGCTCTCAGAAACCCTGTACAGTGTTGTTTTAGTCAGAACTGACTTGATGGCCGTGGGTGTGGTTTTCTGCTTTGGTAGCCTTATTTCTCCAAGCCACTCAAATATAAGTAACCATCACTACTACATTTTATTATACAAGTAGATGTGTAGGCTTAGGGACTAGAATACCAGTGAGAAGGTTGTCTCTACAGAAAAGCCTCACCCAGTTAGACTAGTGCGCATGTGGGCAGGATGGAATCAGAATCAAAAGACTGAAATGTAGCGTTATATATTGTTTTACTTTGTTCAGTAATAAATCCAGTTAGCTTCTGTAAGGACTAGTTAACCTAGAATGTGATTCTTAGGGTATCTTGTTGTTGTTGTTGTTAGGTGCCATCGAGTTGGTACTGACTCACTGTGACCCTATGTACAACAGAATGAAACACTGCCTGGTCCTGGGCCAACCTCACTTGGCCAATCCCTCTCATTGGGGGTCTTCCTCTTTTTCTCTGACCCTCCACCTTACCAAACATGATATCCTTCTCCAGCAACTGGTCTCTCCTGACAATATGTCCAAAGTATGAGAGACGAAGTTTGGCCATTCTGGCCTCCAAGGAGCACTCTGGCTGTACTTCTTCCAACACAGATCTGTTGGTTCTTTTGGATATCTTAGGTCCCTCGTATTGTGTTAGTTTAAGTTTTCGGTGAGGTTTTGAGAGAAGGACAAAGCGTGTGGCTGGCACTATGACTATCCTGCCGTGTTCATTTGGTTTAAAGCAGGACAGCGTATAACTGTGGTTTTGACTATTCCTCCTTTTCTCTGCTTCTCTTTCCAGGTGCTCAGATTGATGACAACATTCCTCGTCGCACCACCCAGCGCATTGTGGCGCCTCCTGGTGGCCGTGCCAACATCACCAGCCTGGGTTAGAGATGCTGGGTCCGCAGCAGTCCACCTGGGGATGGGGAATGGGATACCTGCGGACATTCTGAGACTTTCTTCCTTTCTTTTTGTTTTTCCCCTTTAAGAGCCTGTGATAGTTACTGTGGGGCAGCCAGTTCACGGGGCTCCCTCTTAGTCCCTCACCCGGAAGTCACTGATTTTGCTCATCCACTTCCCTACACATCTACAAATATCACACCCAAGTATATCCACCAGTTCCCAACAATGGAACCACATCCAACACTCAGACATGCGAAACAAAGCAAATCACAAAGAGGGTGTTTTTCATCTCGATCCTCTGTTGTACTTGTTAGCATCTTCCTTTCAATGGAGGAAGAGAAAGTGAATTTCCCAGGAGCTGCCTTTGTCTTTCCTTTTAAAATTTTTTTAAAAAAATTTTTTCTTCAGGAGGCTAGGGGATGGGTGGGGTTTGGGAGGAGAATTTTTGTTTTGTTTTTAACACTAAATTGAAAGGTCTAATTCAATATTAATGCTAGGGATTTGAACTGGACATCCTAATGATGCAATTACATAACCATCGAGCTGATTCAGTGTGGTTGGTATCCTCTGTATGCCCCCCCCCTGAGTGGCTCCCAAATGTCCACATCTCCATTCTGTAGTCTTCTTCTGGGTCAACTCTTGATAAACGGCATGTTTTCTTTTTGGCCTAGATTTTGTTGTAGATTGACTCTTTTAAGGATTCTCTTTTCACATCTTTTGTGCTCTCTCAACACTTCTTCTTCATTCATGAGTGTATTCAGATATCTGCCTCTTTCTCTGTGTTTCTTCTAGCCCTTGTCTCTGAGACAGCTTCCCTCAGTGTCTTTCCTGATTTCCAGGTCTGTCCTTTTTACTGTTGCCCTAAGAACCTGCTCTGAGGACTTTGAGCTTTGCCGTTCTGACAGCGGTACTATGCTGTCCTAGTCCATGTAAGACTGGTGCTACCCACCTGCCATCAGGAGTTGGAGTCTGAGTACGTTCGAGTTTCAGTCGCTTCCTAGGTTCAGGGATGGGCCAGGTTAATTCACCCACCCTGTTACACTGGGGTCCAAGGTAGAACCTCAAGCAATGCTGAGCTGTTGAAGAAATCTGAGACCGCACGACCTGAAAGCATTTCCTCTGTGTAGTGGTCACCAGCTAAAGGGATGGTCAAACCTATCAGCTGAGCCTCAGAACCCCAATGAGTGAACCAACTTCAAGCCAACCATCAGCTCAGAAGGATTGAATTAATGGCTGTCTAGTAGCCTTGAGGGCCTTCTGTTTCCCCAGTGAAGTGTCTTTTAGAATTCTAGAATACACCGGGGTTTTGTGGGGAAAGGCAGACAAACATACTTTTGGGGGAAAGCATGTTTTTCTTGTCCAGTTATTTTGAAAGAAATAATACAATCATAGGGAGGCTTATCAACTCCAAAAATCCTTGGGAAGTGTGACTTACAGCCCATTCTACTTTGCAAGAGGAAACATCTATTTTATAAATGACACGGGGGGGAAAGCAATTTACCAGTCAGACGAAAAGCCTCCTTTAGAGCACAACTAATCTCATGCCTACATCTCCCTCTTCGAGGGACAGCCTTCCACTAGCCGATGTCTCTGTGTGCCTCCCTGTCTCTGCTGATTTGTGATGCATTTCTTTCCAAACGTGTTTACAAGTTCTCTTAAGAAATGTAACATTTGCAGGCTTTTATAAAACCAAATCTGCTTTTGTAAAGTATAACATAAAAAATGTAGGTCATTACATCATTACACGTGTCTGTCCACATGTTTTGCCTTTGGGGTTATAGTTGAGGTTTTCTTTTCTTTTTTTTTTTAATTGTTGTTGTTTATTTGTTATTTTAAAAGTAAATTGCACTTTTAAAAAATAATTGGTTAATATATATATTTTTTTCTCACCTGCACTTAGAGGAAATTTGAACAAGTTGGAAAAAAGTTTTTTGTTTCAATTCTAAGAAACATTTGCAGCTCTTTAGTATTCACTTGCGTCTTCCTGTTTTTCCTGTACCAGTTCCTGGTAAAAATTTTGGTTGTTTTCTTAAAACAATTTGAAACCTGAAGATTTCTGTAGGCTGTGTAAGCATGTTTACGTGTTGGCTTGCTTTGTGTGTCTGTTAAATGAATGTCATATGTAAATGCTAAAATAAATGGACAGTGTCTCAGAACTGATCAACTGCAGTGACTTGATGCTCTAAAACAGTGTAGGATTTAATACTAGATGGTTTTTAATCCTTGGAATTGTGATTGTGACTCATGAGTGGAGGAACTTTCAGTGCTAACACTGATAGTGTGTGTAGGCAGAAGAGTACTCTTCTTTTTTTGTAACCACTGTCTTAATGGCAAAATAATTATGGTAAAAAAACCAAGTCTCGTGTTTATTATTCCTTAAGAACGCTGTGTTATATTACCATGGAACACCTAATAAAGCAAAATGTGGTTGTTTCAGGAGTATGTGTCTGTGTTCAGATATATGTTGAGGTCTGTGTCTGTGTTCAGAAGAGGGACAGTCGCTTGGCCGGGGCACCAACAAAAGGTCCTTCCCACCTGATGTATCCACAAGAGCCTTTGACCTCATTTTGGTGATGGTACTGATTTAAGAAATTCAGTCCTTGTCACAGGTGACTATGTCCAGCGTGAAGTTTTGTTCCGAGCCAGCAGGGGGCAGAGCTGAGTCAGACTGCAGATTGAAGTTTGATGCTGAGAATTGGGTGGAACCACACAAACCAGAATGATGACCTTTCTAGATCCTCTGCTTCCTTACAGCGTGTCCCCACCCCTACCCTCAGGCCCCTAAGCACATGCATACATGATAGATGAGAAACTAAAGGAGCTGTCAGGAAACTGGGACTTAAAACTTAGGGTCTTCTGCCTTCATTGAAGGGTCAAGAATACTTACTAGTGGTGAGGGCCAAACCAACACCAGTGGTTATACTGTTAGGTGAGACTAGCATTATTTGTTCTGAAAACAATGAATGAAGAGTTGTGTGCTTTGTGCTTCTCCACCCACCAAATGTTTTTTTTCTCTTTCCTTCTCCTCTCGTGGTAGTTCTGTGCCGTGGAGTCGGTTCCAACTCATAGCGACCCTGTACAGGGTTATCAAGGCTATAAATCCTTACGGGAGCAGAAAGCCTCGTCTTTCTTCTGAGGAACAGAAATTAACATTTTGCTTTCACTGCCAAGTGCGATTTTGAGATTACTTCTCACAATGCCAGTGGATTTTAAGTCCTGATGAACACGAGCTATTCAGTGATGTTAATTGTGTTCATTATGTGATACAGCCACCACCCACTATCAGCACTGGACTGCGAACCACAAGGTCGGTAGTTCAAATCCACCAGCTTCTCCTTCTGTTTTGCTGTCCAGTGCTAAATCCTACAGTACCACACCAGGGGTCCACAATCAAAATAGTGACTCCCAAAGAATCTGCTACTTGTTATTAAGTGCCATTTTCCGACTCAATAGCCACCTAGTGTAGGGTTTCCGAGGAGTGGTTGGTGAGTTTAAACTGCTGACCTTGTAGTTCACCCCGACCATGCGTATTATCCTGCAGTGCCAAAGCATTTATTGGGCCAGTTAAGTTCAAGGTAGAGAGGTCAGCTCAGGATGCTATGGCAACAGATTTTTGGGATTCCAAAGGAATAACTTTGATACATTTTCTCGAAGGACACAGGATGATCACAGGATTCTTAGAAAACGTTTTCTTTTTTTTTTTTAGAAATTTATACTACATTCTTGGGAAAAGGTGAAGAAAGTTGCACCGAGAAAATTCTTTTCCATCATGACAATGCACCTGCTTATTTGAGGGTAGCAAGGACTGTCCTGCAAGAATTTCCTTGGGAAACCTAACCCCATTAATCCTACACCCTCAACATTGCCCCTTTAGACTTTTTGCTGCTCCCCCAATTCAAGAAGAGTATGAAAAGGAACATGATTTGATTGCCCTCCAGGATACTAAAACTCCTGTTTTCTTGTGGAATAAATCAAAGAGCCCAGAAATCTTTGGGGAAGGGTTGGAGAAATAACATCGCCTACAGAAGTGTATAGAACTAGATGGAGGACATGCCAAGAAATAATAGCTTCATGTGTTGATATTTTTTTGGTACAAGGAAGATTTCTAA
>NW_006408582.1:8962941-8964497 GCF_000296735.1 Chrysochloris asiatica | reverse complement strand
CTGGTAGTTTCCAACTGCTGACCCTGAGTTTAGCAGCCTGATTCATAACCACTACGCTACCAGAGCTCCTTAAATAAAGAGTAGTTCCAGCTAATTTAAGTTATACAGAACTTGGAAAAATCATTCAAATGGAAAGTCTTAAAAACATAGCTAGTGAATAGTACACAACTGTTCAAAATTCAGTTAGTGCTAGTTATAGGCAGCTTCTATTTGAGGCCATTCTCCCTAAAGGCAACGGTAGTTCATTGCTATTTTTTAGACATTCAAACTATTACTAAAGCTGTAGTTTAAAAAAGCCAATTTAATAAACTAGTCATTTTGAGATGAATATAAAGTGTTTGAGTTTAAACTGCAGGATGGCATGGATCAATTCTAAATTTCACTTCTAGTCCCTTATTTTGTTAATATGGCAGAAATGTAGTGCCCACTTGGGGGCAGGGGTAATGCATTATTGGTTTTAAATTTAAGCAATAAACATTAATTTTAAGTTATATTGTACAAACAAAGCTAGTAAATACAGCTTAAAAACATTTTTAAACTAATTTTTAAAAAAGGAAAAGATGATTAAAGTTAACCAAAAACTAAAGGTAGGTTTCTTTCTCTTGAGAAGTTGAGATATCAGTTAATCAATTTATTGTTTAAGTTTATGGGTTTATAAAGATGTACTGTTATTCATTTTCTCTTTAAAAAGTCAGAGATAGCCACATAATAGAAACAATGTTTTAAAATGAATCTCCTTGTTCAATGCCCTACAGAAGGATGTGCCATAAAAGTAATTTTAAATAATTAAAAAATAATGTAGTTGACAGTATAAAACTCAAGGGTCAAATCACTTATCTTGTCGGGTATTAATACCTAGTGGAGTTTTGGCCGAAAGTTCACATTGGTGATCTTAGAAGTTAAGAGATGTGTCCTGTTACTAATGACAATGGCTTTGTTTCCAACTTTCCTGTTAGACTCTAGCTGCCAGGGTTAAGCTTATTGTTGACATTTTGCACCATGAATTCTTGAGTAAATTGAGACCTATATTGGTGATAATATGAGGTATGCTGAAAACCGTTTAAAAATATGTTTAGAACTAATATGAGACTCATGACTGTTAGATAAGGATATGGGTTATCCTGAGATTGAAAACCTAAAAAGACAACACATTTTTAAGAGGTAGAAAATAAGTACCAAAAATTTACACCTGGCCATCCCTCCTTAGTTTTGGTTCCAACCTTGAATCTTCACACTTCGCATTTCTCCATTCTCACACTTAAGCTACTACCATTCATAACCTCAAGTTATAAGCCTAAAGCAGTCAAGAAAAATCTTTTTAAAGAAGTTTTGCTTTTAAGCCAACAAATGTGCCCAGTACTCGGATATCAACTGAGAACATTATCTTTTTACTGTACTAATTCACATCATAAAAAAAAATAAAATAAAATCATGCTAACTAAAAAACACATTAACAGGTAAAAAGACTACGGAACATCTTTTCATACAATTCCAATATGTCAGTTATGCAAACTTAAATTAATAATGTTTCCATTGAACTGATATGAAAAAGCCAT
>NW_006408582.1:8959995-8961906 GCF_000296735.1 Chrysochloris asiatica | reverse complement strand
AATAACAACAAACAATGAAAAGGATGAAATTCACATACATTTCAGTTGCTGGAACTGAATGGACTGAAGGAGAATGAACCTTTGCCCCCTTAACTACTCACCCAATCCTGAAAGCGGAAGCAGCCACTTGGAATCTTCCACTTGGTGCTGTTAGGAGTGGGCTGAGCAGTCAGAAGGAAGTTCTGGTTTAAGTAATGTTGCTTGTTTCCATCAAACTTCACAAGAACTGTGGTCTGGGATGGAGTAGCTTGCTCAGGAACTGGTTGGCAACCTAGCATATTGACCTAGAAGGCAACATTTAAAAATAAATTGCTAGAAGGCAACTCTCTAGAAGGGAACATTTCAGAACTTTATCAGGGCATCCAGCCCAGTGACAACATTTCCATTCCATACTAAAGTGGCCTTGTCCAGATACAGCCTGGTTGGTAGCCTTCTTTTGCCCAGTGTCTCATAGTAAATATTGACAAATTCCTCAGCAGCTCTACAGGCCTGATCTACATACGTTTTAAAATCCACAGACCAGGCCATCGGGGAGCCTAAAGTACCATGATCCGGCAGTGGCGGTGTCACTACTTCGTCACATGTGATCCTCACTGGGATCCTCTATTTTGGGATAATCACATATTTAGGAAGAGCGCAAAGCCCGCCAAATGCACAGAATTCTCTACTGGACTATTCTCCTGTAGCAATATTTTTTGACTTACCTTAATGTATTCACAATAACAATCAAACAAACAAAATGCAACAGATTTTAATCAAGTGCTGCAAAATAATGATGCTTAAGTTTGCTTGCAGGCTTTGACCGACGGTATGCATGGTTTGAATGAGTATACAGAGAATTTTTCTCTCCACCCTTTTTGTTTTCTATCCAGCGTTGTCCAAACAGGATATGAAGTGACTTACAAAAATATATCCACTATATGAACATTTTATAAACAAAGAGAGTGCCAAGGGAAAACAGTGAGGTCTGTACAAAATGTCTGCCACAAAAGCTGCAGAATTGTTAGGGAGATCTGAGTGTTCCAGCAACAAATGAAAAAGGGAAGCATGTGTAGTAACCAGGAAACTCAAAAACAAACTTATCCTTAAGAAGAAATACTGAGAAGCCTGGGCCTTAGCTCCGAGGGCCGTTCACCCCGAGTCCTCCTTAGTGCATGTTGGGTATTGTTGGGCTGGCTCCCTCCGTGTCCTTCACTATGTGCCCTCAACAGCACCAAGCCACAGCACCTTCCTCTGGCCAGGAACAGGGTTAAAACGGCTCACCCTAACATGGGACATGCGACAACAGTAAAATGTACAGCACATCCTATTGCTGCTTCCATCCTGGTTACTGCCCACACCCAGATGAACCTGGACACCTGGCCCACATGTCCAAGTTCTGCTAACTGATAACAGTTTCCCAAGGAGTGCCCACACCATCTGTGAGGTCTACATTCATAAAGACCCAAAAGGAGCCAACATAGGCCATGGGAGTAGTTGAGCCTATTTGAGCAGAGACCCAGGCACAAAGCTGGCCTAGAAGGGGTGTCTCAGGCTCTGACAGGACAGATTTCACTGTCTTTACTTCTTAGCTTCTTGCTGTAAAGGAGAGCCATGCCTCAGAAGGCCAGAGTGGGCACTCAGGCAGGGACTGTGGCAGGGCTCTGGTACTAGGGTCCATGGTGACATGTGGGTAGACAGTGGGGCCAGATTTATAATTCTTCTGTGGTCTGATGCAATCTAAAGACAGATTTGAAAACATTTAGAAAAAGTAGAATGCAGATCCTTCAGGAAGACTTTTTTTAAAATCTTGTTCTTGTTATTTTTGATTGGTAGTGAGTTGATAGCCGCTTTCACTGACAAGTATCCATAGCAGACATATTCTATAAGAAAAGGCAGACTCATTCTTTTATTTATTTTTTATTTTATTTT
>NW_006408582.1:8949022-8957177 GCF_000296735.1 Chrysochloris asiatica | reverse complement strand
TGCTGACCTTGAGATTAGCAGCCCGACTGGTAATCACTACACTACCAGAGCTCCATCCCTGGTAACTACTAATTATTTATAGTTTCTGTATGTTTGCTGATTTCATATAAGTAATATTATACAGTGTTTGTCCTTTTGTGACTGGTTTATTTAGCTCAGCATAATGTTCTCTAAATCCATCCATGTGGCATCTGTCAGAACTTCATTCTTCTTTCTGTCTGAGTAATAGTCCATTGTCTGGATATATCACAATTTGTTTACTAACTCATCTGTCGATGGACACTTTGGTTGTTTCTACCTTTTGACTATTTTGAATAGTACTGCAATAAACATTTCTGTTTCTGGATTGGGATTACTGGGTCATATGGTAGCTCTATGTTCATCTTTTTGAGTAACTATCCAACTGTTTTCTACAATGGCTGACCACCAGCACTGTGTGGGTATTTCATTAAGATTTAATGTTAGGAGAGGGCAGTCAGAAGGCCACAGGGACCTAGCACCTTCAGCAGTGAAAGCCTTGCAGAAGCTGTGAACAGTGTGCCTTCCCCTCAGGGCTGGGCCCTCCACAGACTGGACATGTCCTGAAGGTCCTGTGGATGAAACACTGGGAAGGTTGGAGAAGACCAAACACTATGGCTTAAACAGTTTTATGGTTCAAATAATTCATAACATTGAGATAAAGTGTGATTCGTTTTGGCAGCTAAATCTCCTCCAAGCCATAGTCCTCATCATATCTTACCCTAACAGCACTCATCCTAATAAACTACATCCTACAACACAGTACCACCGATCAATCTGGTGTGTGTGATGGGAAGCCTTATAGGTCAGAAAGGAGTGGCCTATACCCTCCCAGTGATGACCTGGCCCAGGACTAGCTGTTTTCAGCTTTATCTTGTGACTTTAGGAATTATAGGAATGCTCAATAGACTCCAAGTGTGGAGCCCTCAGGGAAAAGGGGGGTGAAGCAAAGAGGCATTTGTTGTTTGGCTGTTCTTAGATCTTTGCTGTTCACAGCCTTTCTTTCTACAAAGAAGACTGGTTGTACAGTGATTTTTTACTCTGAGGCTTTCCACTTATAGTAGTTATTTTTCTTGATTTTCTTATTATTCCAAAGACACCTCTGAAGATACACGTAAGCCTATAATAAGGGGCCAGCCCACAGCAGCACTGTTCTTTTCAATTTGTTCGTGGTATTGTGCTCCTTCTACTAGAAATGCATGTCTTTTATTTACGTAATTTCAGCATTAAAGGAGAAAGGACTGAAAGTGAAGGAGTCAAAGACTGCTTCATCCTCTTAAAATAGCAAGGAAGAAACTGGTCTGCCATCTTCTGTGATGGATAGTGAGTCTCCTGCCTAGATTGAGGGAGACAGGCTCTCAATCTAATCTTCACTCAGTGACCACAGTGCTCATCTGAGTAGGTCTCTCATTCACCCATTCTTTGACTTCATAAACCTTCAGTCCCATGACCTCTTCATTGCCCTTAGGCAATTAGCTTCCCCTAGTCTCTTCTCTGTACTCCACTAGGGCACAATGCTAGGCATGCTAACTCTCTTACTAACCCCGTCAATGTCCTTGAACTCACATTACCCAATTGTACCTGTAGAACAAACTCCGACACTAGATTTCCTCTTGCCCTAGAACAGCCCTGTCAGCCAGCAACTCCTGCACCCTACTATGTCATAACCCAGAGCCCTAATTCCAAAAGGAAGGGGCAACTTCTATCACTGTGAAAGATCTTCTGACCATTGTTTCATCCATACCATGTGTCACAGCATGAGGAATGAGAATGCATGACTAAATCTCAGGCCTCCCTCCAGGTCAGGAGTAAATTCTGCAAGACCCAAGTGCTACCGTGCTCTAGAGGACTATGAGAGTTCAATCTAACATATTTTCCTTTCTTTTCTCAGTTGTCTCCCAAATGTTGCCCTTTGTGCTTCTTCCTCAAACCCTGTCCACCCACTCATCACTTACTGGCATAGGTTAGGTTAGGTTTCAAAGACCAGGTCATTATATGGAAAATTGGCATTATGTGACAAAGGAGGCTAGCTACATCAGATCACAGAATGGAGGGTGACTACGTCATTGAATCACTGCCAAATTCTATTATTACATAACTGCCAAGCCACAAGGATCATGGACCAATCAAGCTGACACCTAACCTTAACCATCACAGCTTATGTTATTTAACACCATATTTTAGTTTTAGCTGTCCTACAGTTTCATATAAACTGTATCATAAGGTATGTTCTCTTTTGTGTTCAGCTTCTTTAGCCCAGTATAATGTTTATGAGCTTGTTCTATGTTGTAGGAAACCATCAGCAAATCTTTCCTTTGTTCTGGTGAGTAGTATTCCACTATATGAAAATACCACAATTTGTCAACACATCGACATTTGGATGGCATTTGGGGTGTTTCAAGTTTTAGGCTATTGTGGACAAAGCTACTGTGCATTTTCATACTAGTCATCTTTTGGACATGTTTTTCATATATCTGAGGTAAATACTTAGGAGTGGAATTGTTTGTTGTTGTTAGGTGCCATTGAGTCGGTACCGACTCATAGCGACCCTATGCACAACAGAATGAAACACTGTCCGATCCTGGGCCAACCTCACAATTGTTGCCACGTTTGAGCCTACTGATGCTGCCACTTTGCCAATCCATCTCGCTGTGGTCGTCCTCTTTTTCTCTGACCCTCCGTAAGTATACCATCTTCCCACTTATTTGCAATGTACAAGAGTCAGTTGCTCTACATTCTTGTCAACATTTGAAGCTATCAGACTTCTCTATATTTTAGCCGTTCTAGAAATGATGATTCAAACCCACCAGCTGCTATGAGCTGGAACGGACTCAAAAGCACTTAAAAACAACAGAAGTGATGGTAAGGACCTTTTAAAGTGTTTATTGTTGGTGTTGTTAAATGCTGTCGAGTTGGTTGTGTCTCATAGCATACCTGTATAGTGTTTCCTGCTGGTGGATTTGAACTTTTGACTTTGTAGTTTGCCATCCAGTGCTGATCCTACAGTGCCAAACCAGGAGTCCAAAGTATTTATTAAACACTCATGTATCTTATTTTGTGAAATGCCTGTTCAATTCATTTGTCCATTTTCCCACTGAGTTCTTTGGGACTATTGATTTCTTTGTTTTAGCTTTTTATTGTGAATGTAGCAAAGGTTTACAGACAAGATCATCAGTTTTACAGTCAACAACTAACACACTTTGTTTCATCTCAATGATTGCAATCCTGATAAACTCATGGATATATCTCAGATCTTTGCATTTAAACTGTTTGAGTACCAAGAGGACCAGATGTCTTATTTCTATGGTCATGCTATTCAGTCTCCAACAAGTTTGTCAGTTCTTAGTGATTTATTTGAAAATTTGCTGAAGAATCGCTTAGAGAAATGCTATAATGTTCACAAAGGATGACTCCACCGACATTATTACTGCTTCTTCCTCTCCTTCATTCCCAGCTCTCCATCTTCTCTGGCACACCCCATCCTGCCAGGCAGCTTCCACTCATTCCATAACAGACATCCCACTATTCAGGTTTTTAACAACAATGAGAACCACAACTTAACAAGGAGCTCTGGTAGCACAGCGGGTCACTAGTTGGGTTGCTAAAAGCAAGGTTGGCAGATTAAATCTACCAGCTGCTCCACGAGTGGAAGATGAGACTTTCTGCTCCTATAAAGATACAATAAGCACTGGGCTGCAAACCACAAAGTCCGTGGTTCGAGCACACCAGCCACTCCACAGGAGAAAGATGAGGCTTTCTGCTTCCCTGAAGACGTGAAAGCCTTAGAAACCTTATACAAGGTCTCTATGAGTCAGAAGCAACTCGATGTCACTTAACAATAACAACGAAAGATTAATAGCCTTGGAAACCTGCAGGGAACCTGGGTCCTTGGTCTGAACGACTGACTCACTATATTAAGTGTCAATGCTGCTACTGTGCCAATCCATCACATTGGGGTCTACCTCCTTTTTTCGCTGCTCAGGACTCTACTTAATACAGTTTCCGAGGAGTCAGGATAGACTTCATTGCATGTAATAATCATCACTCGAAGGAGCTCTCGTAGTATAGTGGTTATGAGTTGGGCTGCTAAGCTCAAGGTCAGTAGTTCGAAACTACCAGCCGTTATGTGGGAGAAAGAGGAGACTTTCTGCTCTTGTAGACCTGTACAGGGTCGCTATGGCTCGGAACCGACTCCTCGGAACACTACCGCCACCACCAATCATCACTCCACTTACCAAGGATGGTGCTTAACCCCGACTGCCTTTAAATGCTTCATTACACATGAAGAAGGTGCCCTGTCTCTTCCTGTTAATTCTTTTTTACTCCTGGATGACAGTTCAAATACTTGATATCTGCAGTTTACAAAACACTTGTTGAGGAATCTAGAATGAAATCTATTAAAACTATAGAAGATTGTCCATCTGTCCGTTAGATGGCAGCAGTGTGCAGAGTAAGGTCCTGTAATCTTGAAACGAAAAGCTTGAAAACAAGAACAGAATGCACCCTCTACCTCAGCGAACAACCCTTCCTAAACCAGCGGACACTAAAAGCAATATGGGCGTCCATTCCGTCTACGAGGAGAACATGGAATCATTCTAATTGAGTTTAGAGAGCTATGCAGTAATACTAAATGGGTTTACGAAAATTTAACAAGAGTTACTAAAAAAAGTTGATTGTTGTTGTTATATAACGGCTGGCTCATAGCGACCTCATTTAGGGTTTCTGAGGAGCGACTGGTGAGCTTGAATTGCTGACCTTGTGGTTCAAACTGACTTTGCAGTCCAGATTCCTCCGTTAAATAAGGCACAGTTCTTGTTAGAAGTGGTCTGTTTTCTAATAGTTTATGGCAATGTTTTTAATTAACCAATAGGACACAATAACAGTTGTTCTTAAGTACCATCATGTCGGGTCAGACTCATAGTGACCCTACATAGGGTTTCTGAGGAGCAGCTGGTGAGTTTGAACAGCCAGCCTTGCAGTTCAAACCGACCTTTTGGTCCAGTGATTATCCTACAGCGCTACACCAGGACTCCACAATAGGAATGTTGTTGTTAAGTGCTGTCAAGTTGGTTCTGACTCATAGGGTTTCCAAGGAGCGACTAGTGAGTTTGAACCATGAACTTTCTAATTCAACTGACCTTGCACAAGAGTGTTTATCCTATATTGCCACAGTAGGAGTAGGGCTCTCCATTTCCTTTCTCTGCCTGTTTTAATGTCTAGTCCTATGGTGTGGCATTATGGGTTAACATGCTGGACTGCAAAGTTGGTTTGAACCTCAAGGCTGGCTGTTCAAGCTCACCAGCTGTTCCTCAGAAACCCTCTATAGGGTTGCTATGAGTCTGACCTGACATGATGGTACTTAACAACAAGTCTTATTGTGGCCTATTGGTTAATTAACAACATTGTCATAAACTCTATTAGAAAACAGACCACTTCTAAAAAGAACCTTGCCTTACTTAATGGGGGAATTGACTCGATGGCACTCAACAACAACAACAGTGTGGCTCTGTGGACTCCTGGTGTGGCAATGTAGGATAAGCACTGGACTGCTAACCACAAGTTTGGCAGTTCAAACCCTCCAGCTGCTCCTCGGAAACCCTACACAGGGTTGCTATGAGCCAGAACTGACTCAATGGCACTTAACAACAATGTGACTCTGTTGGCTAAGCACTGGACTGCTAACCACAGGTCGGTGGTTCAACCCCACCAGCTGCTCCTTGGAAACCTATATAGCATCGCTATCGGCGGGAACCAACTCGACTGGATGGCACTTAACAACAACATTGATGGCTAAGAGTCAGAGTCTCTTTCTCTCTCTCAACATGGGTGCTCTAAAATGACCATGACTGCTTAAACTGACCACCATGCTTTAGCTCACTTCTGACCTGATCCCACAGGCTTTCTTATTATGTTCTGTCTGCTGCACAGGGACATGAGGCTATACACTGTCAGATAGGACAGTCTGAGAGGCATGGCACATCTATGCATATCCACACACACTAGAGAGGTGTTTTCATGACATTTCTATTCTAAGTAATCAAGGTGCTATAATAATGAAGATAGATAACACATTAGCTGCTTATATGCCATTGATAATGAGTACTGATGACACAGTGGATTAAACATTGGGCTGCTAACCATCAGCTGTTCTGCAGGAGAGAGGTGAGGCAGTCTGTTTCTGTAAAGATTTACAGCCTTGGTCACCCTGTGGAGCAGTGTGGTGATGTGGGTTAATGGGCTAGACTGCAATGTTGGTTTAAATTGCAAGGTCAGTGGTTCAAGCTCACCAGCCACCCCTTTGAAACCCTTTGAATCACTATGGGTCGGAACCGATTCAATGGCATTTAACAACAACATAGTGTCACTATGAGTTGGGATAGACTCAACGGCAGTTTAGAAGTTCTGTGTCACTGATGCACATTCATTTTATCTATGCTAAGCATCCCAAAGGAGATTGGTACATGGGAAAGGTGAACTTTTAAAAGTAATCATTTAAAAACAAAAGCAATGCATGTTAAATATAAATATATATATAGCCAAAAGCACAAAAAAGGAAATACACATATAGCATCATGTGCTTTCCAGCAATGTACAATTGCATATACATCTATGGTCCCATACGGTTATAATAGAGTCCTATCTGAGAGCAGGACAGAGCTAACACAACAACTTCTCACATGCAACTGGCCTGTACTATGTCTTTAGTATACAAAGAGATTGAGCTGTCACGTATATAATGGCAAAGTACATACATAACTTATAGTACATAAGTCTTGGTTGTTGTTAAGTGTCATTGAGTCCATTCCAACTCATAGTGACCCTGTATAGGGTTTCCAAGGAGCAGCTGGTGGTTTTGAACTGCCAGCCTTGCAGTTCAAACTGCAGATGAAACCACATTATCTGAAGTGTCATTCTGATTGGATAATAATGACAATTCTGTCCATTGTTGTTGTTATGTGCCATCGAGTCGGTTCCGACCCATAGCGACCCTGTATAGGGTTTCCGAGGGTGTAAATCTTTACGGGAGTAGAAAGCCTCATCTTTCTCCCGCGGAGCAGCTGGTAGTTTCGAACCGCTGACCTTAAGGTTCGCAGCCCGATTCGTAACCACTACGCTACCAGAGCTCCTTAATTCTGTCCATAGCACATGAGAATGTTCAGAGTAAATTTACATAGTGTTTTCCCCTGGTAGGTGTATTCATACATGTATGCTGGGTTTATAAAAAATGTTGTTATAACTAACTGTAGGGATATTATTAGAAAAACGAATATGTTTCTGCTCAAACACTGCACAATGATTTTATAGACAGTCATTTTGGCGTCATGCCCTCTGACTGTGTCACCCAGTGTGGTCCACACACCCTGAACTACACCCTCTTTCTTCAATGATGCCACTGGCATGTATCAAATTTTGTTTTGCTTAATGACTGGGATCTTGGAGTATACTAAGGTCCCCAGAATCTAATACAAGCAAGATTGAGAACCACTGTCTCTCTACTTAAAGTATGGTTTGCGGAACAACAGCCTGGACATGACCTGGAAGCTCGAAGGAAATGCAGAATTTCAGGTCCTGCTCTGCCCTGCTAACCCAGAATCTGCAGGTTAATAAGACCTCCAGAAGATTAGCATGAACATTAAAGTTTGCGAACCACTGGCTTCACTCACAAAGGCAGTCACCCAAAATCATAAAGAAGCTGACAGTAATCAGATGTGGCCTGTCAAAAGTAGCATATGCACCTTCCAAACTTTACTATGTTTATATAGGCCTCACTGTGTTGAAAAGGATCTTGCCTGCCTCTCCATATGGCAGAATGGTTGCTCAGAGCTGAGGGAGATTCTGATGATTCTTTAGCTTCTCTGACTCTGCAAACTTCCAGGCTCCTGAGTTTGACACACCTTCCTCTGGTTGCTCTGCAAATCATTTTCTTCCTCCTCCACGTCTCTCTTTGTACTTGTACCCTTCAAGCTAAATTAGTTGTCTCTTTACTCTTCTAATTTTCCAAGGAGTTTAAGCCTGCATGCAGGTCAACAAACTCCATCCCTGGGCTGCCAAAAGAACCAACAGATCTGTGTTGGAAGAAGTGCAGCCAGAGTGCTCCTTGGAGGCCAAGATGGCCAAACTTCATCTCTCATATTTT
>NW_006408582.1:8948460-8948922 GCF_000296735.1 Chrysochloris asiatica | reverse complement strand
AAACTTCATCTCTCATATTTTTGACATATTGTCAGGAGGGACCAGTCACTGGAGGATATCATGTTTGGTAAGGTGGAGGGTCAGAGAAAAAAAGGAAGTCCCCCAGCAAGATGGATTGGCAAAGTAGCAGCATCAATGGGTTCAAACGTGGCAATAGTAGTGAGGTTGGCCCAGGACCCGGGAGTGTTTCATTCTGCTGTGCATAGAGTCGCTATGAGTAGGTACGGACTCTGTGGTACCTAGTAACAACAACAACAACAACAACAACAACAGATTTGTTTTTGTTGTTGTTGTTGTTGTCAGGTACCATAGAGTCAGAACCGACTCATAGTGATCCCATGCACAGCAGAACGAAACAAAGTCCGATCCTGGGCCAACCACACTACTGCTGCCACACTTGACGCCATCAGTGATGCCACCTGGCTGATCCATCTCATTGGGGGTCTTCCTGTTTTTCTCTGA
>NW_006408582.1:8942398-8948200 GCF_000296735.1 Chrysochloris asiatica | reverse complement strand
TGCTCTTCAACACTTTAAAAAGTTCCTGTGCAGCAGATTTGCCCAATGCAATTCGTCATCTGATTTCTTGACTGCTGCTTCCGTGAAGGTTGATAGTTGACCCAAGAAGAATGAAGTCCTTGACAACTTCAATCTTTTCTACGTTGATAAGAATGTTGTTTATTGGTCCAGTGGCGAGGATTTTTGTTTTCTTGAAATTGAGATGCAATCCATACCGAAGGCTGTGTTCTTTGATATTCATCAGTAAATGTTTCAACTCCTCTTCACTTTCAGCAAGCAGCAAGATTTGTTATGCTTTGTCAATTGGGCCCCTCTGTTTGTGTCCACACAACTTTTGAGAAAACAGCTCCTTCAGCTGCTGACTTTTCTGACTTTGTTCCATAGTGGCTCAAAATCAACCCATGGAACTAGGTGGGAACAGTTGTTAATATCATCCCCTCTGTTGTCTACGTTTCTCCCCAAGGGGTTCATTCACAAAAATATCTTCCCTTTCTTTGACCCAGTTTGGGGAAATAAGAACTTTGCACGCAGGTCACATGCTGTCTGCTGGTGCTCAACTCCATTGTTGTCCTTCTGCATTCACGTCTGTTTTGCCAGGAGCTAGAAGTCCCCAAACTGCATTCCCCAGATTCTTTTGCCAGCTGCTTTCCAGCTAGGATTTGTTAATGGAAGGCAATCGTGAGAGGTCAGAAAGGGTTTGGTAGAGTGAAGCCTGTTTCTAATTCTCTCTTCTCTTGGTTTCTGGCCCAGAAAACAGTGACATAGCAGGTGGCAGTCATCTCCAGCAGCACCACTTGTAGCAATAGCAAGGCTAGTGGTGGTTCAGTGTTGTTGTTAAGTGTTGTTGAATTGGTTCTGACTCATAGTGACCCTGTATAGGGTTTCTGAGGAGCAGCTGGTAGGTTTGAACTACTGACCTTGTGGCTCACAGTCCAGTGCTGAATCTACAGTGCTCTCATTTGATTCCTGGCCAGAACACCATAACCACTACTATCTGTCAGTGGAAGCTGGTCCCATCTGTCAGTTGCTATGATACTGAACATGCTTCAGCAATGCCTCTGAGGACTGGGCAGCGCTTCATTCTGTTGTGCATGGGGTCTTTATGAGTCAGGGGGCTGATTTGACAGTCCCTAACAACAACAGCAGCAGCAGTAACAGTGATAGAGATCCAGAAACCCGGCAGAGGTAGTAGCCAGCGCAGCTCCAACCAAACAGCAGCTTCCAGGTCTTTAGATGATCCCCCTTCCCATCCCGTCTTGCTCCTCCAGTCCTTCCATTCCATTTGTAACCTGCTCACTTGATTAAATCCCTCTGTTTTAAATCTTCAGAGTGGTAGCTGTTCCCTGTCTGTGTACTGACTGATACAATATGAAAATGACCTGACCCATGCACACCTTGAGCACAGTGTGTTAGGATGGGAGTGCAGTAGGGATGGGATCCATGGCTTCTCAAGCCAATCTCTGCTCTACTCCAACCTGACCACCCGGATCACTTGTGACTCCCCCCCCCACCCCCCAACCACCCAACTTAGCTCTTAGCGTGTTAAATTTGATTTCTAGCAACTGACCTTCTCTGCATCCTTCAAACCCATTCTGTTAATTGAAAGCTCCCCTGCTACTTCTTTGCTAGTGACCCTTTTGTTTCTAGCTTCTTGCACCCAGACATACAGCAACACCCTTGCTCTGACTCCTCTAAGCTAGGCTCCATACACAGTCTGCTCAAGCCCTATCCTTAGAAATAGAGCTTATATTTTAATTCAAACTGTCAGTCAGTGTTCAACAGACAAGCAACATTAAACAGAAAAGGGAGCTAAAATTTCAAAGAAATGAGAAAGCAGGTGACTGTAACAGGAAATTTGTTGACACAATTGAGAGAGCTGGTTAAGCAGTCCCTACAGGCCTGTTGTCTCCACGATGTGTGCTGGAGATTGAAGCTCAAGGGAAAGGCAGTTAGGAAGGAAGGAGGGATGGAAGCCGCAGAATGAGCAGGAGCCCTGGCAAGATGGGCCCATATCCATGCTTGTAGCTTTTGATCTTAACGGTATGAGCATCCTTTAGAAGCCTGGGAGCCAAATACACAAAGTTGGTTCAGTACTCAGAGATGCTGTAGGAGGATTGGGGTGGGAGGTGGGAGGTAAAAGAAAGTGTACCCCAGCTGTTGCTTCACAGTAGTAACAATGTGTGTGAACTCCAAAATGACTGGTCTTCCTACTACCCTCTGAATTGCCCAAGAATCTCCCGCATGGTCCATTCTAACCAGAAACAGAAAAAAAAAAAAAAAAAAAGGGAATTCTAGGAAACGTTGTTCAGCCTAGCCAAGGAGACACGTCACTAAGAGTCAGATAAAATAGGCTTCTGATTTACTCCTTCCTTAGCAGGGTCAAGATGCCTTCCAGTCAACTTCTTCCTTGAGATTTTAAAAAAGCATCAGGACATTCTGAAATAATCCACCTGGAGGTCAAAGTTCCTTCTCATATCAAGGTCTGTTTATGAGTTTACTCAAGAGTTCATCTCTGCAGTTATCCCCAGGTTTGTGAGGCAGGAAACAACTGCCTAGAAAAAGTCACTGTTTCTCATGGTATTTTCAAGGAGTGTATTCCTGACAGGGGTCTGATGGCCTGGTGGCATTTTCATAAGGATGGAGAAGAGCAAGGCACCATGTTTCAACTGATTTGGATTAACTTGCCTACCAGCAAGTTAAGCGTATTCTTTTAATATTTTTTTTAGCAAAAAAGTATAGCCCCAAACTAAAACACAAACCAGTTGCCATCAAATGGTTTCTGACTCATTGCAACCCTTTATGTGTCCACTAGATCTGCTTTATAGGATTTTCACGGCTACAGCCCTTAGGAAGTCTTTCTTCTGAGCCATTGCTGGATGGGCTTGAACCACCAACCTTTCAGTTAGTCATCTTTCTCAAACTCGTAACTATGCATTACATGCTGAAAGGAGATGCATTTTTAATTAAATGCATCATGATCCTATTCAACCCATACAGCTACATGCTGTTTCTTTTTTCTTTTGGTCAGACTGAACGTTTTATTTCAGCAGACATCCCTCCCTGGCTTAAAAAAAAAATAAAAAGGTGAAAGGTAGGGGGCAGAGAGGGTCACAGGGTCAACATGTCATCACACCCAACAGGGAGCAAAGCTCCCATCCAAGAACTCGAGGCCCCTTCTGAGGAGACATTTGGGAGTCTGTGCTAGCTCCTAGACAGGGAGGAGCTGAGTTTTCTAACATTGTTAAGAAAAAAATCTATCAAATGTATTCATTCTCGCAGAGGCAAGGGCTGGGTTCTCAGGGTAAGAAATCTTGGGCTGATAGCAGCTGGGATCCCAGAGGCAAAGCTGAGCTGGCAGGAGATCCTGGGAGCAATCCATCCAGTCCAGAGCCCTAGAATCCGTATTTGGCTTGGGTCTGCGGAAGGCTGAGTTTATTCTCTGACCAGGTGTTCTTCAGTTCCAGCTCCCGCTCCTCAGCCTGATGAATCAGGTCCGTGATTTGGTGTTTCCGCTGCTGTTCTGTTGGCTGCTCACCTTTCTTTTTGCTGAATGACTGTATGGTTTTCTCTTCTGCCAAAGACTTGGTCATCCACTGTTGGGCCCCACTAAGCTGGTCATCACCTTTGATCTCCACAAAGTTGATTTCCTCCCTTCCTCGGTTCCTCTTGCCCTGCAGTCGCTTAAAGGCTCCGTCATCGATGAAGGAGGCATCTGGGGCAATTTCCTGGGAGGCTGCCAGGGCCGGATCCTGTGCAGGATAGTAGCCACCACCGTAATAATCCTGATTATAAGCACCAGCAGCATTGGCATCACCATATGTGGAAACCTGATTGTAGCTGTAGTCGTCCTCAGGCTTAGGCATCCACGGAGCCCCACTTGAGCCTGCTGCCATCTTGAATTCCAGGGGGGCATTGGCTGCATCGTCCTGGAAGGCTGGCTCGGGCTCCGTCCCTGGAGGCAGCTCTTCAGGAACAGGGGATAGGGTAAGGGTATGGCTCAACTCCAGGTGGCTCAGCCTTGCCAGGGAGGGAGAAGAAGTTCTCAGGGGCTACTTCCTCATCACTGTCGTCCTCCTCCTATGTGATCTGCTTCGTCACCTGCAGGGCAGCACTCTTGGCAGCTGCCTTGCTGGCAGAGGGCGATGGAGTGGTGGTTGTGGTGCCCACAACTGGGGCAAGAGAGGAAGGCTTTGTCTTAGGAGCCAGTCTAGAGGGCTTAGTGTCACAGGAGCCATCCGAGGGTTTCCCGGAAAAGGCATGGGGCAGGAACAACCTGTTTGTCTCTTTCACAGTCAGGTTTTTAGGTTGAGGAAGCAAGCCCTACAAACCAGTGCCCTCGCCAGATCCATGAAGGGCAGTTTTCTTTTTTGTGGCTTCATCTTCCTCAGTATCTGAATCCCTCTTGTGCAGCTTTCGCGCCGCGATCTTCACCGGCTCTGTCCTCTTCTTTGGCTGGAGGGGGCAGACTGAGGCCCCAATCCCAGTCCCTCCCCAACTCCCGCCGGGCTCACGACTGGAGGTGGTGGGAAGCCTCCCAGGCCGAAAGGCAATGGGGGAGGAGGCAGAAGCCAGGGGTCCCTTGTGGGTGGAGGCAGCGACAGCGGCGGAGGAAAGGCCGGAGCCAGCATCTGAGGAGGCGGGGCCAGCAACGCCGAACCCTTAGGCGCCTAAAGTGGGCCCAGAGGCAGGGGCCGCCGCCTCTTCCTCCTCTGGCTCGGGCTCAGCCTCATCTGGCTCGCTCTCATCGCTGCTGGCGTAAGCAACCAGTGACATGACGCCTCCCGGCTTTGGAGCGCCCTTGCCGGCAAATGAGGCCTACTTGAGACCGGGGATGCCGGGGAGCCTAGTGGGCCCCGTCGGCAGGACAGGAAACGGAAGAGGCTGCCTGCTCCATACTCTACGGCTATTCCCGGTAGGAGCCCATGACCAAGGTTGATTACTACCGAATAATAAGGGATCCCTCTTCACTTAAACTCCCAGTCCTGTGCAACTAACTACACACAGTTAATGGCTCTAGATGCAGTTTCTGACTTGTGACCCTGGTCTTTTTTATATTTTTGAGTTTTGTTCCACATTTTGTTCCACTCTATCTAGAATCTTCTAATGTGGTCTTTTTCAGAAGTTAGTAGCTGGGCACTATGTTTTTCTTCTGGTCTCATGGTTGTGGTGACTGATGATCATGTGTTTCAATAATCAGTTGAACTAATGGATACCAAGCATCTAGAATTTTCATCACTTTTCTTTCCTTCACACAGCGAGAGACAAATAATAGTTGCATCTTAGATGGCTGTTCACAAACTTTTAAGATTCCAGTTGTGGAGTAGTGAATTATCTAATGTCTCTTCTAGTCATAACCTGTAACTCCGACCAAATGACATTTCTGTCCTACTAGATATGGATAAGAAACAGTGGGAGAAGATACTGATAGATTGACATAATGAGCAGAGTTCATTGAAATGATAGAAACTTGAAACTCTGTTGTTGTTGTTAGGTGCCATTGTGTAAGTTCCAGCTCCGACCCATAGTGATTTTATGTACAACAGCACCACCTGGTCTTGCATTGTCCTCAGAATTGCTGCTACTCTTGAGCCCATTACGGATGCCACTGTGACAATCCATCTCATTGGGGTCCCCCTCTTTTTTTTTTTTACATGGGAAAACATTGGTTTTACATTCATTCTATTGTATATCGTCTCATTGCCATGGTTACAATCCTCTCCATGCAATTCTACCCCGTACCACCCAGGTCTTCAGCACACAGTTGCTCTCCCTTTCTGGATCTAAAGTCTCCAGCTGCTCCAT
>NW_006408582.1:8932307-8934230 GCF_000296735.1 Chrysochloris asiatica | reverse complement strand
TTGATAGTGGATCCGAGCAAAATGAAGTCTGAGGATAATGCAAGACCAGAACTGAAAGCTGGTCTTACCAGGGGGCTGGCAAGCATACAGTCTGATATGCTCACTGGTGACCGCTTGGGTCCACTTGTTTACTGAAAGTTAGGGACATACAGAAATTAAGAGATGGACTGAGTTCGAACATGGCACCCATTGACCACTAGAGATTAAAGAGAAGAGGAAGGGCTGCCTGGTCTTATATTTGGGGTGTTGTGCAGGTTTCTGAGCCTATGGCTCTGACCTAGCCTCTGGGGTTAGGACTAGAGAGTGAATGGGCTAGCTAGCACTAAGTGTAACTCCCACCAAATGACATTTCTGCCCTACTGGGTATGGATAAAAGAATGTGGGAGAAGATACTGAGAGGTTGACAAACATTCAGCTGTGGAAGTTAGCAGAGGTCATTGTAATTGTAAAAACTTGAAACTCTAGCATGGGTATAAAATGAACCATTTCAGAAATAGGAGATGTGTCTATGAGGTTCTCACTTCCATCAAGAATAAAGTGTCAGGAGTGCAGTGTGTCCTTTAGACCCAAGATTCCTGTGCATCAAACCTCCTAGACCCAGAGACAGAAAGTTGTGGTACTGGAGGAGTGGCGGAGGACCAAGAACCAGAGCACAAGACAGTGCAGTGAATTTCCCAGCCAACTGAGTAAATAACGCTGAGTGATTTGGAGCAGAAAATTTACTTGTGGAGTGGGATGTCTCCAGGCACTTAAATGGGAGCTAGGTTTGCTGATCCCCAGAGTAAGAGGTGAGTGCCTACATGCTGAGGCTTATGGTGGAGTGGTGCGTCTGGGGGCCACTTAGTAGCAGCCCTATAAGAGTATTAAACATTGCTCAAGCAGAGAGGTCTGCCTGTGGGCATGGCTGAGGAGAGGTTGTCCTGACTAGAACTGTACCTGAATATTTTCTGATCCTGCATTGTAACCTGCTAACTTCCTTAAGGAACTCCATAATTGTGACTATGGTGTCTGTCTTCTGTGTGGTTATTGCAATGAATTATGGAACCCAGCTGAATAGCTAGTGCTGTGGGAGAAATTGTTGGTGCTTCATATTTTACATCAGTCCCTACTCAAATAAAGTAGGATTATAATATTATGTTGTGGACTGTGTTGTGCCAATTGACCAAAGTGTCTTCTAAGACTGTGGTCCTGAGCTCATGGGCCCAGCAACTCATTTCCTCAAGGTATTTGATAGTAATTTCATAATTTTGTACCTTATATGCCCCACCACATTCATAGGTGTGTTTGCAGCAAAAGTAAATACCCATGTACAAATTTCCTTTGTCAAACCTTTATATACTTGTGAGTATACTTCCACTCTCCCACCTATAGCCATTCAGCCTGTGTATCTATTCAGATATCTAGCCACAGATCTCTGTTATTGTAGTGTTGTGAATATAGCAGTATTTACCTCTATTCCTTTTAATTCTCGCACTGCTTCCTGTGTCTTCCCCTTTCTTCATCATTCTTCTGCTTATCTCTATCTTCTTGTATATTTCCCTCCTCATCACCCAAGTTAACATGTGTCTCCTCTCTAACCAGTGACTTGCTCTTCCTTCCCTCCCGCCCCTGGTAACTATCAAAAAATGTTTCTTTTTAGTGTGAAAATCCTTTCTTGACTTTTTACAAATGTGATTTCATACAATATTTGTCCTGTTGTGATTGACTAATTTCGCTTAGCATAATGTCCTCCAGGTTCATCTACGTTAAGAGGTATTTCACAGATTCGTCATTACATTTTTAATATTGCATAGTATTCTATAGTGTATATATGTTGTTGTTGTTGTTATGTGCTGTGGAGTCGGTTCTGACTCATAGCGACCCTGTACAGGGTTTCTGAGGCTGTAAATCTTTACAAGTGCAGAAAGCCTCATCTTTCTCCTG
>NW_006408582.1:8929746-8931702 GCF_000296735.1 Chrysochloris asiatica | reverse complement strand
ATGGTAATTCTATTTCCAACTTTTTGAGGAAGTGACATGCTATTTTACATTCCTGGTATGGCGCTGTGCGTTAATCTGCCAGACTGCAAAGTCATTTAAACTGCAAGGTTGGTGGTTCAAGCTCATCAGTTGCTCCTTGGAAACCCTATACAAGGTTGCTATGGGTCGGAACCGACTTGACGGCACTTCACAATAACAACAACAACAGTAGTGTAGGAGGGTACCAAACTCTCCACACCCTTGCCAGCATCTACTCTTTTCTGTTTTTTAAAAAACTTTTCTGTTAATGCAGGAGTGAGATAATATCTCGTTGTTGGCCACCTGAATGTCTTCTTTGGTGAAGTGTGTGATCATGTCCTCTGCCCATTTTTAGTTGGATTATTTGTAATTTTTTGGTTGTTGTTGAGGTGCTGACATTTTCTAGAAATTTTAGAGATTAGTCCCTTGTTTGATATGTCATTGCCAAAGTATTCTACCTTTCAGTGTGGTATCTTTACTTTTTTGCTGAAATCTTTTGATGCACATAAGTATCTAATTTTTAGGAGGTCCCAGTCATCTATTTTGTCTTCTGCTGCTTATCTTTTTTCTCAGTTATGTTTGAAAGTGTATTTATGTCATGTATTAGAGTCCCCTAAGTTTGTCATTATTTTATCATTGATGATCTATATAGTTCTAGGTTGTACATTTAGATCTTTAGCCCAAGTTGAGTTTATTTTTGTATATGGTATGAGATATAAGTCTGGTTTCATTTGTCTACAAATGGAGTTCCAGTTTTGCCAGCACCACTTGTTGAAGAGACTGTCTCTTTCCCATTTAATGTGTTTTGGACCTTTGTCAAAAATAAACTGACCATAAATGGATGATTTTCAATTCTCAATTCAATAGTTCCATTGATCTATGTCTTTCATTACACAAGTGCCAGGCTGTGTTGATTACTGTGGCTATGTAGTAGGTTTTGAGATCAGGAAGTAAGAAACCTACTTTGTTCTTTTTCTTCAGTAATGCTTTGCTTTCTTGGGATCTCTTTCCTTTCCATATAAAGTTATTGGTGAGTTTTCCCATCTCTTTGAAGAAGGATGTTGGACTCTGTATTGGGAATGCATTGCAGCCATATATTACTTTGGGTAGTATCAACCTATCTATGAGCATAGTATATTTCATTTTTATCTTTTGGTTTCTTGTAGTAGTGTTTTGTATAGGTCTTTTGTTTCTCTGGTTAGATTTATTCCTAAATATATCCTCTTTGGGGTGGCTTTCCTGATTTCCTTTTCAATGTTCCCTTTATTAGTATAGAGGAATCCAGCTGATTTTTGTGTGTTGATCTTGTACTCTGTCACTTTGCTGACTCTTTCAATGAGTTTAATCATTTTCTTGCTGAGTCTATGGGATGTTTAATGTACAGATCATATAGTCTGCAGAGAGAAGAAGTGCCAGTTTTGATGCCTTTAATTTCCTTTTCTTGCCTTACAGCGCTGGTTAAAATTTCCTGTGCAATATTAAATAAGAGTGACGATAAAGGGCATCCTTGTCTGGTTCTTGTTCACAGTGCTTTCAGTTTCTCACTGTTAAGAGTAGTAGTGGCTGTTGGTTTTGTATCTTGTTGTTAGGGACCATCAAGTCGGTTCTGACTCATAGTGACCCTGTATAGGGTTTCTGAGGAGTGGCTGGTGGATTTGAACCATCAGTCTTGCAATTTGCAGTCCAGTGCTTTATTCTAGTGACATTATGTTACCCTTCCATTTTTATTTTGTTGAGTGTTTTAATCAGCAATGGTTATTGGATTTTGTCAAATACCTTTTTCTGCATCAATCAGTATAATCATATGGTTTTCCCCTTTGTTTTATGTGGTGGATTATGCTGATTGTTTTTCTGACATTAAAACATCTTTGCATACCTGGTATGAATCCCTCTTGGGCTGCCAAAAGTACCAACAGAACTGTGTTGGAAGAAGTGCAG
>NW_006408582.1:8904333-8929121 GCF_000296735.1 Chrysochloris asiatica | reverse complement strand
TGGAAACAAAGAGGAAGCATCAGTAGTTGGAAAATGTGGCCTTGGTGATAGAAATTTGCAAGACCAATGACTTATTCATTGTAAATACCTATTTTATACAATGTAAAAGATGACTGTACACATGGATCTCACCAGATGGAATACACAGGAATCAAACTGACTACATCTGTGGGAAGAGGCAATGGAGAAGTTCAATATCATCAGCCAAAAGAAAGAAGACTGTGGAACATACCATCAACTATTCATATGCAAGTTCAGGCTGAAGCTGAAGAATATTAAAAAAAAGTCTACAGGAGTCAAAATACAACCTTGAGTATATTCCACCTGAATCTAGAGATGATCTTAAGGACAGAATTGATGCATTAGATGCTAACGACAGAAGACCAGGAGAATTGTGGGATGGCGTCAAGAGCATCCTATATGAAGAAAGCAAAAGGTCATTAAAAGGACAGGAAAAAAAGAAAAGACCAAAGTGAATGTCAGCAGTGCCTCTGAAATTTGCTCTTGAGCAAACTTGCACTTGAGCAAAAGCAATGGGAAGAAATAATGAAATAAAAGAGTTGAACAGAAAAAGTTAAGAGGCAGCTGGAGAAGACAAAGTCAAATATTATAATGAAATGTTCAAAGACCTGGAGTTGGAAAACCAAAAGTGAGTAACACACTTAACATTTCTTAAGCCGACAGAACTGAAGAAAAAATCCAAGCCTAGAACTGTAATATTGAAGGGGTCCTGGTGTAATGCTATAGGATAAACTCTGGACAGCTGACAGCAAGGTTGGCAGTTCAGTCCACCAGATGCTTCTTGAAAACCTTATACAGGGTCGCTATGAGTCAGAGTCCACTCTACAAGATTTACCACCACCACCGCCAGCTTTATAAAGCTAGAAAAGTGTCTGTGTGAGGAATCAAACTCAGGTATTCTGTCCTTAAAACCTGTAATTCCAGCTATCATGGTACTTTAGTAACATTAAATAAAATTTACTTTTTATAACTAAAGTATATTTGTCAAGTTTTGAAAAGTGGATAAATGTACTTTTATTAGAGTTACCACATGAGTTTTATAATTGTTGTTGTTAGGTGCCATCGAGTCTGTACTGACTCGTAGCGACCCAATACACAACTGAGCGAAACACTGCCCGGTCCTGGGCCAACCTCACTACTGTTGCCACACTTGGCCAAGCCATCTGGCTGGGGGTCTTCCTCTTTTTCTCTGACCCTCCACCTTAACAAACATGATATCCTTCTCCAGAGACTGGTCTCTTCTGACAATATGTCTGAAGTATGAGAGACGAAGTTTGGACACCCACATGAGTTTAGCATAGATATATTTCACGAACAATTATCACATGGTTTAACACAGTTCAATATAGTTTTTAGTTTTACCAAGGAGAGATTAAGGTGCAGGATTCTCTCTGTCCACCAGAGGGCGATTCTAGCACGCACTCCTCGTGTAGGGTTCTCGTCAGCTTTTTAAAATTATAAAATCCGTAGATTGAATCCGTGTAATTATCTCCCTGTGATAGTAGCTAACCGCATACAGTTGAGAAAACTCAAAGATGCTGAAAGTATTGGAGGAATTATTTTCTCCAAATGGATTACAGATGTCAGGCACAATAATAACTGAAGGCGCTTTGCTCACTATAGCCTTGTTTGTGGCTTTTCTCAAATAAATGGTCCAGGGAAGGACTCATGTCTGCCCCACGGGGATGATTGGGATCTTGTGATCGGGATTCCAGAAGAAAGCCTAAATTCGATGCTCCACAGATACACACGAAGCTGGGCTGATGGTGGTGAATGAGGCAGGTCAGGCAGGAGTTTCCCCACATGGGGTAAATGGCAGGATATTTTTGGAGCCAAGAGTTGGCCCCTTGACTAAGACCCCTCAGTTACTAATCATTGAGAATCAGCCCTTATCTCCCATGTGGTACCCCAGATGGAGAAGGAATTTCCTTTGATAAGGTAGAAAGGGAGGAGTTCTAAAGCACTTATCTTATCTTGAAATAACTGTGGTGTTGGCTTTATTTTTGGTTGTATGTGTGCTATGATGTTGGTGTCCCTGGGCGGTGTAAATGGTTGATGTGCTCTGAGCCTGCAGAAAGGTTGGAAGTTGAATTCCTTCAGAGGTGTCTTGGAAGAAAGACACCTCTGAATACAGCCATGGAAATGCCTTTGAACCATTGTTCTACTCTGCCTGACACATATAGGATCATCATGAATCAGAGTGGACTCAGAGGAAACTGGGTTTTGGCATGGGACTTCATGACATTGCCAGGCAGATGGTATGTGAAAAATGTGAAAAAGGGAATTTGAAATATGACACACACTCTGCAGAAAATGACAACAGTTCATAAAAGATATTTTTCTGATAACTTTCCATGATGTTAGCCATCACTTTATAGTTTTGATCATATATTATCCAGACAAAATGGCTACTAAGATAGTTTGGGAATACTTCAAAATCCCAAACCATTCTTTAAAAACAACTTGTTTGCTTGAATGGAAACTATAAAAACTTGTTCTTCAACCATTCTTTTGATGCTGAATTATATTTGTGATAAAAGTTATCTGATTTAAGCTTGAAACTCCTCAGATGCTAGATACTGCCAAGACATGTGATTCCATTTTGGACAACACTCACTATTAGGAAATACAGTCACCTTTAATTGCTATCCACTAGTCTTGGATTTTTAATAACAATTACTAAAGTTTTTTTGTATCCTGGAAGCTGATTCAGATGCTCTTAGTTCACCCTCTAATGCATCTCTCTGAGTATCAATAATCTTCTTTTCCAGGGAAAGAATTTATAAGTGGTTGATTTGCTTTCACATGCACCACGTGTTGAGATTGGTATGGGAACCAGATCTGCCTGACTCCAGAGTTGGTGTTCTTTTCACGTAGGACACACTGCCTCTCATGCCTTCATTTTTGGAACTAGACGATCATGTGCTAAGTCCTAGAAGTTCATACTTTGTTCCACTCAGTTCATTGGAGCAGGAAGCCTGGTAAGGATTTGGATCCACAACTATCTAGTAACAG
Source organism: Chrysochloris asiatica (assembly GCF_000296735.1). NCBI lineage: Eukaryota > Metazoa > Chordata > Mammalia > Afrosoricida > Chrysochloridae > Chrysochloris > Chrysochloris asiatica. Next base: position 8,926,085 of record NW_006408582.1, on the reverse strand, counting down.
AATCTGCAGTTCTCAGGAGTGGGGATGTAGTGGGAGAGGCTGTGTACATGGTAATCAAGGAATCGAGAGTGTCGTCCATTTCATCCTGAGTCATGACCAACAGATGGCGCTCATGCTCACAGTATAGCTACTGGGAATAGGCAGGTCAGATCCTCCATTGCCATTGTAGAAGGATTCTGGAATACAACTTGTTCCTCCTCAGTGCACCCCAGTTTACTTGTATACTCCACCTACTTCCAAGTGGCAGGGAGATGAAAAGAGAGACAACTTTAATGTAATAAACTATTGTGGCCTTTTGGAAACCCTGAGATTGTTTTTCTGTTACCAGAAAACATTGCTTCCTCCATTAGATAACATCTCCCTCAGTATTCTATTTACTTTTTCTTCTTGCACTTGCCTTTTGTCCCCTCCCATCTGGCAATTACTATTAAATTACATAAATTGGTCTCCTAACCTATCATTACATAGAAGTAGCTTGCCCTGGGTACACACTGTCCTCTACAAAGGGCACTGAGTTATGAAACTAAGTCATACCAGGACTTTAAAAATATTTGAAAGAAGATAAAGAAGAACCCGTAAGCTAGTCACACTGAAACAACTGTTTTCATTTTGTGTACTGCGTGTCATTTATTAGCTGCATGCTTACATATTTCACTTCACATTCCTTAAGGATCCAGTGAGGAAAACAGAAACTCAAGTAGTTGTTTTAACAGAGACAATTTGATGTACGGAATTGGCTAAGTCAGTACAGGAGAACTTAAAAAAGCAAAATGGGGACACTGAGGTAAAACAGAGGTAGTAATTGTAGGAAACAGCTACAAACTCTGGGTCTGGTGCAATGGAGGGAAAGGGGTGAGATGATCAGAACCCAGAGATTTGGGGGCAGGTCTCTGCAGACCTGGGACTTAGATCTCTGAGGAGGCGGGCAATACCCAGCTGTGATTGGTATCTCTGGGGTGGCACAGTGAAGCCGGTTGTGGAATATGGAAGGATGTTGCAAGTTGGAAGCTACTGCTGCTGTCATGGTAAAGTGCTTTTGCTGGGGTGATCTGACAGGAACAAGTAAGCAGGAAGGAGCATGTCCCTTTTCTTCCACCTATCTTCTAATCTGTTGCTGCTATTGTTAATTGCTGTCTTATCGACATCCACTCATGGTAACACCATGCACAAGAGAATGAAACATTGCCCAGTAACAACAACAACAGATATCATCTTCACAATTGTTGGCATGTTTGAGACCAGTGTGTTTGCAGTCGCTGTGTATTTTGAATGCTTACAACCTAAGGGGTTCATCTTCCTATACTATTTTGAACAACATTCTATTCTGATCCATGGAGTTTTCACTGACTAATTTTCAAAGCTGTCAGTTTGGGTATTAACATGCGCCGGACTCATGCCAGGGTGTTTTCAGTAGCCTCATATGCATGTGAAAGTTGGACAATGTATAACAAAGACCATAGATAAATTGATGCATTTGAGTTATGGTGTTGGAGAAGAATATTAAAAGTACCACGAACTGTCAGAAGAACAGACAAATCTGTGTTGGATGAAGGTCAACCAGAATGTTCCATAAAAGCCAAGATGGCCAGACTTTGTCTCTCATACTTCAGAGATGTTATCAGGAGATAACATCATCTGGAGAAGGATATCATCTTTAGTAAAGTGGAATGTCAGGAAAAAAGAGAGAACCCCTCAATTAAATGGATTGACACAGTGGCAGCAGCAATGGGTCAAGTGTAAGAGCAATTGTGAGGATGGTGCAGGACCAGGTGGTGTTTCGGTCTGTTGTACATAGGATTTCCATGGGCTGGAACTGATGGCACCTAACCAAACAATTTTCAAAGTAGATTTCTAGATCTTTCTTTCTTAGCCTGGAAACTGTTGAAATCTGTGTACCTGCTGAAACCATGATACTACATACCATGATCTGCGGGGATTTAAAATACTGGTGGCATAGCTTCCAGCTTCAGAGCATCATGCAAGCCTCCACTGTACAACAAACTAACAGATGAGTGGTGAACTCGCCCTCTAATGCTCCCTACTGACAGAACAGGAAACCTGCTGACAAAGGAGAAATTTATTTTGCAGAATTCCATCCCTAGCATCACAGAGCAGAGTAGAGAAGTGTGTGTGGGTTTAGAAAGGAGAGACAATGATTTCATGTTAAAATTTCACCTCTTTAAAATCTTTATTTTGATGAAATACACATAACATGGTCACCATTCTAATCATTCTGAAGTATACTATACACTTCAGTGTCATTAAGTATATTCACTCACATTGTGGTGATACCATCATCACTGTCTAGTTTCAGAAACTTCCCATCACCCCAAATGGTAACCCCATACTCAGTCAACAGTCACTCTCTACTCCCTCACCTGTGACCACGCTAACCTGTAGTCTGTATTTATGGATTTGCCTATTATTAGTAGTCACATCAATGGAATCATACAATATCTGACATTTTGTGGCTTCTTTCACTTAGCAAAATGTTCTAAAGGTCCATCTGTGCTGCATCATGTATCAATACTTCATTCCTTTTTATGACTGACTACGATAAAGCACTGGACCACAAGGTTGGTGGTTCAAACTCACCAGCTGCTCCTAAGAAATCCTTGACACGGTCGCTATGAGTCGGAACTGACTCGATGGCGCTTAATAATAACAATATACCATTGTATGAATTTATGACATTGTGCCTATCCATTCATCAATTAATGGGAATTTGGGTTGTTTTGACCTTTTCCTATTATGAATAATGGTGTTATAGACATTTGATTATTTTTGTACCTATACTTAGGAGTGGATTGCTGGGTGGCTATGCAATGATGCTATATGAATTTACTGAGGAATGCCAAATGGCTTTCTGCAGCAGCTGCACTGGCAATGTGTCAGGGGCCTCATTTCTGTACTTTTTTCACCAACACTTACTTGGTTCTTCCTTCTTTTATTGTGGTTGCTTTTGTTATTAAGGGCTATTGATTTGGTTCTGATTCATAGCAACCCTATATAGGGTTCCCTAGGAGTCCTGGTGTGGTGCTGTGAGTTAATGTGCTGGACTGCAAGGCTGGTTTGAATTGCAAGGTCTGTGGTTCAAGCTCACCAGTCACTCCTTGGAAACCCTATACAGGGTCGCTATGAGTCGGAACTGACTCGACAGCACTTAACAAGAAGAAGAAGAAGGAGTGGCTGGTGGGTTTGAGTCACCGACCTTGCAGTTAGTAATGCAGTTCTTATCCTACAGCACCACACCAGGATTCCCTTCCTTGACTAGTGCTGTAGGATAAGCCCTGGATTACTAACTTCAAGGTTGGCAGTTCAAACCCACCAGCTGCTCCTCAGAACCCCTAGTCAGGGTCACTATGAGTTGGAACTGACTCCACAACATTCAGCAACAACAATGACTTGATGGACTACAACAACAACAAGTGGGTGTGAAGTGTTATCTCATTGTGGTTTGGATCTGCATTTCCCTAAAGACTAATGACATTGAGCATCATTTCCTGTGCTTGTGGGTCATTGTGTCTCTTCTTTGGGAAAATGTCTGTTCCAGTTGTTTTGCCCATTCTTAAATTGGATTTTTGTTGTTGTTAAGTTGTAAGAGTTCTTTATGTATATTTAGATACTAGATCCATATCCTATATCTGACCTGCAAAGATTTTTTCCCCATTATGTGGATTGTCTTTTCACTGTCTTGATACAGTTCATCTCTTTGTCTGGCTCTGGCATTCTGAGCAAATAATCCGAGAAGCTGGGTTATATGAAGAAAAACATGGTATCAGGATTGGAGGAAGACTCATTAGCAACCTGCGATGTGCAGATGATACAACCTTGCTTGCTGAAAGTGAAGAGGACTTAAAACAAGATCAAAGAGCACAGCCTTCGATTCGGATTACATCTCAATGTAAAGAAAACAAAAATCCTCATCACTGGACCAATAAACAACATTCTTATCAATGGAGAAAAGATTGTAGTTGTCAAGGACTTCATTCTTCTTGGATCAGCTATCAGTATTCATGGAAGCAGCAGTCAAAAAATCAAATGACGTATTGCATTAGGCAAATCTGCTGCACAAAACCTTTTTAAAGGGTTGAAGAGCAAAGATGTCAGCTTGAGGACTAAGGTGCACCTGACTGAAGCCATGGTATTTTCAATAACCTCATATGCATGTGAAAGCTGGACAATAAATAAGGAAGACCATAGAAGAATTGATGCTTTTGAGTTATGGTGTTAGAGGAGAATATTGAAAGTGCCATGGGCTGCCAAAAGAACCAACAGATCTGTGTTGGAAGACATGCAGCCAGAGTGCTTCTTGGAGGCCAGGATGGCCAAACTTTGTCTCTCATACTTCGGACATATTTTCAGAAGGGCCCAGTCACTGGAGAAGGATATCATGTTTGGTAAGGTGGAGGGTCAGAGAAAAAGAGGAAGACCCCCAGTGAGATGGATTGGCCAAGTGGCAGCATTGATGAACTCAAATGTGGCAACAGTAGTGAGGTTGGCCTAGGATTGGTCAGTGTTTCATTCTGTTGTGCATAAGGTCACTATGAGTCAGTATCGACTTGATGGCACCTAACAACAACAAAGCATCCATACACAGTTTACCACACATATTTGAACTCACAAATGAAGCAATAATATTATGTTTCTACATAATCAGATGCAATTATTTTTCATATAAATGAAGATGCTCCAGTTCTCTTACCCCTTCCTCCTTTCACCCCCAAAAGACACAAAGTCTCAATAGTATCTACATCTATGAGTCAGTCAGGGCATCTAGCGCTGAATAATGTTTACTATTCCTCAAATTCAGTTACAGTCCATTTGGAACATCCTATAACCTAAATGATAAAGTGATAGGTAACCACTAGCAACAATCCCTTTGCAAAATAAAAAGGACAAAGGAAGAGAGAGAAAAGTCAATATATACTAAGCACAAACAACACAAGAAAGGAAGAAGATATGTATAAGGTACTAGAATATTTAATTCTGTATCTAGTTATGAGATATGTTGTTGTTGTTAAATGCCATCGAGTTGGTTCCGACCCCTAGCGACCCTGTACAGGGTTTCCAAGAAGTGGCTGGTGAGCTTGAACCGCCAACCTTGTGGTTCAAATGGCTTTGCAGTCTGGTGCATTAACCCACAGCACCACACTAGGACTCCAGTTATGAGATATAGCTACTATTTAAAACCTCATTCCTCCCCCACAATTACATATAAGCAAGAAGGAAAGACAACAATAAACCCTCTAGTACTAGGTTAGAATTGGAAACATCCATATGAACTCATATTGCCACACACACACACACACACACACACACACACAACTAGATACAAAAGCAATTAGAGATGCATGTGTCTATTGGATTATGACCTGTTTACATATATTATTTAGCTTTGTCCACTAGAAGACCTATAAGCAAGGACACCCCAGTAGCATCTAGTGCATTCAGAGCCCAGGTCATGATTTCTAAATGTTGTTGTTATTAAGTGCCATTGAGTCAATTCCTACTCATAGCGACCCCATATAGGATTTCCAAGGAGTGGCTGGTGGGTTTGAACTACTGACCTTGCAGTTAGCAATCCAGTGTCTATTCTATAGTGACACATTGGGACTCCTGTATGTCATCCTTTAAACAAAAGAATTATGTCTCCTTGGAGAAATGGCTGACCCTAGTTGAACCTGGAACATTTTGTAGCACCAAAAAGTAGGGAATTGCTAAATAAATTCAAAAGGATGGGGTCATGCCAAAGGGACACAGAAACCAAACTGAAGGAGCTCCCAATAACCCCAAAAGGAACAATCTGAACTATATAATAAAGTACTATTGAATTCTAACCCAAGTTATAAATGAGCTTATGCTGATGTGGATAAATGACTGAGTAAATAAACAAATGGGGGAGAAGTGACAGTTCTACCATACAGAAGAATTCCAGTTAATGTGGGTCCCTGCCCCTTTCCAGAGTGCCATTCTCTCTACATATTACCCATTGAAGTTGGGCTGGATTTAGTGAGTCATAGCGTATGGAGAGGAAAATAGTACCCTTACAGTGGAGAAACCTGGCAAGCATGACCTTAAAAATTAAGGTTAATATACCCGTGATGTTATGTGGGTATTATGTGTCCTTGATATGGTGTGATGAGAGGGTACTTCATCCCTGCATATTCTTTCCAAAACCCTATAAACCCAGTTTAATAATGAGAAAAATATCAGACACTTTTGGTTGGAGAGACATCTTACAAAATACCTGACTGGTACTTCTTGAAATTGTCAAGGTCAAGAAAACCAAGGGAAGACAAAGAAACTTTCACAGACAAGAGACGATCATCAAGGAGACAAGACAGTGAAATCCAGGCACCATACCCTAGATTGGATCCTAGAACAGAAAAAAAAAAAAATAATGGAAAAACTGGTGGAACCTGAATAACTTTGGGGTTTTGCAAATACTTTAGTATTGATTCAATGTTGGTTTCTTAGTTTTGGCAAATGTATCACAGAAATGTAAGATGATAGCATTAGAAGAAACTACACGAGGACTATTAATTACACAGACACTCTGCAACTTCTTTGTAAATCTGAAATTACTCATATATATATATATATATATATATATAATTAAAAGCCATTCTTCTTCTACCACTTATTCTCTGTGCCCTTTTTTCTCAGCTAGCACCTCACCTGGTTGGGACCCTTTGCCTACTGTTGTTAAGTGCTGTCGAATCAGTTACAACTCATAGCGACCCTGTATAGGGTTTCCAAGGAGCGGCTGGTGAGTTTGAACCATTGACCTTATGGTTTAAATCCACCTTGTGGCCCTGTACTTTGTCCCTTAGTGCCACACCAGGACTCCTACTAGAGTGACCCAAAACTTTATTCCTAAAGGAATCCTCAGTGGTTTTGCCTTATTTTCAGTTGCAGTATTTTGCAACTGAAATATTAAGGGAAGTATTAAGAGAATCTCAGAGAATCCACTGGGTTCTCCTTCCCTCCTTTGTGTAGTGGCAACCCAGTTGCTTGGAATCACCATCAATTACCCCAGCTAGCATGCCAGTGCCCTTCTTTGTCATTGGTGCAGAGGCATGCAGAGCACAAACTGACCCATGGAATCACAATGGAACCATTGCGTTTGTACCTGGTGGAAGCAGTCTTCCCTTGAGAACAATGCCTCCACACCAGCAAAGTTTATATTCATTAGGATGCAACCAAACATTCTATGAATGGATTATTACTTGTAATTGTGAGAGCAGTCACTCTCATTTTTTCCATCCTTTTATTCTAGGATTCAAGTTTTCTGGTTATAATGGGGAAAAGCACCAGCATATTGGTTGGAGATTGGTGACATACACTGTTTTTATAGAATACACTGCCAATCTTGCATGCATTGTCTTCTAACATTATAACTGAACCTTTAAGAGGTCATTCCACTCTTCTATTAGACATGACCTTTCTAAGTAGGAAGTATATGTTATAGCAAATGATTCACCATGCATTGTTTTATGCATTTTCTTGTGAAATGAGTTCCTTGGTTAGAAACAATGTTGTGTGGAATCATGGTGAATAAGGGGTCTGAGGCATCTGCTATGCAAGTTACTTGTGCCTTTAGAAAACCTGTTCAAATCTGATCTTTTATAACAATTTTACTAGAAACCATGGATCACTGATCTTCTGTATGCCCAACCTAATGATTCAGTATATCAGAGAATACCCAGTTCCTGATGGAAATCCCGGTCAGGTCATATAATCTCATGATATCACCAGGTTAGGTGTTCTGTCCCTCTCAGTTGTAGTAGCAAGCTAATGGTGGTGGTAACGTGCCGTGGAGTCCGTTCTGACTCAAAGTAACCCTGTATAGAGTTTCTGAGGTTGTAAATTTCTACAGGAGTAGAAAGTATCATCTTTTCTCCCACGGAATCGTTGTAGTTTCTAACTGCTGACTGAGATTAGTACGATTCATAACCACTACTCTACCAGAGCCCTTAGCAAGCTAATAGTCATTCTCAAAAGGATACTATCTGCAGGAGAGGGTAAGGCTTTGCTCCCAAACCTCAGAGTCTGGCACTATGATTTCCTTATGGAAGTTTGTCAAAGGACTGGCAGCGGCTCTATTTCTTGTAAACCCAACCCAACCCATTGCTGTTGGATTGATTCTGACTCATAGTGTTGCTTTGTTGTTACAGAGTAGAATTGCTTCATAAAGTTTTCTTGACTATAATCTTGAACTCTACTTGACTTCTTCACCAATTGGAAGTTTTGTAACTACGCTAGTTCCTCTTTTTGCTTTGTAATTATTTTCATTATAAATTAATATCTCTAATTCCTTATTTTCAGGCTTGTAAGTTTGTTTTACTTTGGATATTTCTGTATCTGAAATGACTTCTGGGTCTTGTTGATATGTGTGTTAATCTCAGGTTGTTGTTGGTTCCCCGTCAAAATAACTCCCTTTAGTATTTTTTGTAAGATGTGTTGTGATTATTACAAATTTCTTTAATTTCTGTTTATTTGGAAATATCTTAATTTCACCATCATGGTTGAGAGGCAATTTTATAGGGTATATGATTCTTTTTTTTTTCAGTTTTTTATTGTGAATTATGTTATAGTTTACATGGGAGAACATAAACTTTACATTCATCCTATCTTATTTCGTATCATTGCAATGATTACAATCTTTTGCATGCATCATCAAACAACCAAAGGGTACAACCTGCAAGCCTGTCCCTTGGCCATCAGCACACAGCTCCTTTCCCTCCCTGAGTCTAGAGTCCCCAGCCGCTCCATCTCTCCACGTCATTGTCTCTGCCTTCATCTCTGGCATCACTGCTTCTCTGGATAGGATCCCGCACTTCACTTTTCTACCTTGATGGTTCTAGGGACCTCCACTCCTGGACTGCAAAATCAACCACTCCCCTCCTTTTGTTATAAAATGTCTACCTTTACCTTTCCAACACTCACAGTCAGTCCTGATAGCAATCATTCACTATTGAACCACAAGAGTCTTAACCCTATCCCCTTTCACCAGCCCCATCCAGACAGGTTGGAAACCACTCAGAAAGGAGAGTCTACCTTTTCCTGCATCCTCTGGAACTAGGTTCCCTATTGAAAGCTTGTAAGCCAGTCACTTCTTGCCTTTGTAGCCCCTTACTTTGGGTAGCCAATGTCTAAGTTGCCCATTCTTGTTGACCCTGTGTACCAAGAGGGTGGGAATGATCCTTGTTGTAAAGATTTGCTCCCTCCCTTGACGTACTGCATCAACAAGCATAGGTCAAATTCATCAAATTGTAGTGGATTACTCTTTTTTACCTCTTCTTTCTTCTTCTAGTTGAGTTCTGATCATACAGCCATTGAAGCCAGGTCAAGTGGATATTATCTACAAGTGTGGGTGTTCTTGTGCATATGCCCTCTCTTCTTATCAGCTGGATGCTTCACACTCTACTGTGGTCTTCTGTGGCCATGTCCTTGTTCATGGGCCCAGGATTCCCCAGGTCTTGTCATACTGCTTGTTAACCAGGTCTCAATCCAGGTTAACAGGAGTCTATTGGATGTGGTCGGACTTAGCTTACAACTTCATCATTGGTTTTCCCCCACTTCCTCTTATTGGTGACCAACGTGGTCAGCAGCAAGACCACATGCCTGCTTGTGTATTACCCTTGAGTTTTACTCTTGGAAGGGGGTTTGCCATGAGGGGACATGACCACTTGCCGTGATGGCTCCTGGGGAAATGACTTGTTTGTTCTTGTAGTAGTCTATCAGACTGCCATTATTATGTTTGATTTTTTTTCCTGCTGGTATTTCTTTCAAGAAGTATCTTCTGTTCTTCTAGTCACTCCAGGCTGGTCTGTTTGTCCTTTCAAGTGGAAATTTCCCACCTCAGAAGATTCTAGATAGGGTTCAGGATTCCACCTATGGTCTTATGTAATGCAAAAGCTATGCAGGAAACCTCCTTCACTGGGCAAGTTGTAGCCCCAGTTTAGGTATTCCAACCAGTTATAGTCTGAAGACAAACTTGCAAGTTTTCTATTGTGATGTTTCTGGCTATTCCTTTCTCTCCCCCTTAAGTGTCTATTTTATGATAGTAGGTAAGGGAAACCAAGATTCAAAAGACAGCCAAGCACCTTAACATTATTTCACACTTTTACCCATTCAAACCATGCCTCAATCCTTGTATCCCAGAGCCCTGTTGTTCTAAGGTTGTGCTTACATCGTTATTTACCTCTGTCCTATTTAGCTCATGCAAACCTGCCCAACTGTTCTCCCATCCGCCTTGTTCTTCCTTTCCCCTCCCCAATCTAGTGTATTGCCCCCCTCAGCACGCAAACTATCTTGAGTCTATTACCTACGCTGTGCTCCTCCTTCCCCTCCCTCCTCCCCTCACCTAATAAACCCTGGTAACCAGAAAATATTTTTCCATCCTTTTACAATAATGGTCCTATGCAGTATTTCTCCTTTTGTGGCTGACTCATTTCACTCAGCATAATGTCCTCAAGGTTCATCCATGTTATACGGTGGCTTTCAGCTTCCTTGTTATTCTTCAAGGTAGCATAATAATCCTTTGTGTGTATTTACCACAGTTTGTTTATCCATTCTTCAATTGGTGGGCACTTTAGACTGTCTCCATCTTTTTGCTATTGTAAATAGTGCTGCTATGAACATTGTTGTGCATATATCTACTCGTGTTATGGCTAGTATTTTTTGTGGGTAAATCCAAGTAGAGGAATTTCTGGATCACAAAGTATCTGTATTTCCAGCCTAGTGAGGAATTTTGTTTTCCAGGGAGCTTGGACCATTTTGCAATCCCACCAGTAATGCAAGAGCATCCCAGGCTCTCCACATCCTCACCAGCATTTATTGTCCTCTACTTTTTTGATCTTTGCTGTTATTGCTGGTATGAGATGATATCTCATTGTTGTTTTGATTTGCATCTCTCTAACGACTAGTGATTGTGAACATTTCTTCATATGTTTGTTGGCTGCTCGGATTGCTTCCTTGGTGAAGTGTCTGTTAATGTCCTGTGCCCATTTTTAAATTGTGTTATTTGTCCTTTTCTGGTAGAGGTGTTGTAGGTTCCTATATAGTTTAGGAATTAATTAGTCCCTTGTCTGATGTATCATTACAAAAGATTTTTTTCCCATTCTGTGGGCTCCCTTTTTACTCTTTTGGTGAAGTCTTTTGATTCATATAAGTTTTCAATTTTCAGTATGTCCCAATCATCTATTTTGTCTACTTTTATTTGTGTAATTTTCAAAATGTTTGGTGATCTGTGTATGCCCTGTATTGGTGGTGGTGGTTGTGTGCCATGGAGTCGGTTCCGACTCATAATGCCCCTGTACAGGGTTTCCGAGGCTCTAAATCTTTATGGGAGCAGAAATAAATCTTTACAGGAGCAGAAAGCCTTATCTTTCTCCCGCGGAACAGCTGGTAGTTTCGAACTGCTGACCCTTGAGTTAGCAGCCCGATTTGTAACCACTATGCTACGAGCCCTCATATTTGTCCCTATTTTTTCACTTATGGCCTTTATATTTCTGGGATTCACATTTAGGTCTTTAATCCATGCTGAGTTGATTTTCGTATGTTGTAGTTGTTATGTGCTGTGGAGTCGGTTCCAACTCATAGCAACCCTGTATAGGGTTTCTGAGGCTGTAAATCTTTACGGGAGCAGAAAGCCTCATCTTTCTCCCGCGGAACAGCTGGTAGTTTCGAACTGCTGACCCTGAGGTTAGCAGCCTGATTCGTAACCACAGTTTTCATATAGGGGTGAGGTAAAGGTCTTGTTTCAATCTTTTGCATAACACTTTCCAGTTCTGCCAGCACCATCTGTTGAAGAGACTATCTCCTCCCCATGCAATATACTTAGGTACTTTATCGAAAATCAGTTGGCTGTATGTGGATGGGTTAATTTCTCTATTCTCAATTCTGTTCCATTGATCAATGTGTTTTTCTCTGTACCAGTACCAAGCTGTTTTGACCACTGTAGCCGGTGTAGTAAATTTTGAAATCAGGGAGTGAGAGGCTCTGACCTTGTTGTTCTTCTTAAGCAGTGCTTTGCTTATCCTGGGTCTCTTTCCTTTCCATATAAATTTGATAATTCATTTTTCCATCTCTTTGAAGAATGTCATTGGAATCTGGATTGAGATTGCATTATATGTATAAATTGGTCTGGGAAGTATTGACATTTTCACAATGTTAAGTCTTTCTTAACCAGAATATACCAGGAGCATGGTATATTCTTCCATTTTTGTAAGTCTCTTTTGTTGGCTATATGATTCTTGCTTGGCAATATTTTTTCTTTCAGAATTCTGTATATGTTATCCCATTGCCTTTGCCCATGTGGTTTCTGCTGAGAAATCAGAGTTTAGTCTTATTGGTTCTCCTTTGTAGGTAACTTTTCTTTTCTCCTGAGCTGCTCTCAGGATTCTTTCCTTGGTTTTGGAAAGTTTGATTATGATATGTGTAGGTGACTTTCTTTTGAGGTCTATCTTGTTTGGGATTCATTCTATCTCTTGTATGCTTATCTTCTCATGTTGCATAATGTTAAGGAAGTTTTCTTTAGTTAGGGAAGAACTCTTTGACAAGTTTCTCTGTGATATTTTTGTCTCTTCCTGTTCTTGAATTTCGATCATCAAGTTACAATTGATGGTGTCCTATATAAATCTTAAGATTTCTTTTGATTTTTCCTCTTTTTTCCTGATTGTGCTTCTAGCATTCTAGTATTGAGAGATTTGTCTTTAAGCTCACTAATTAAACCTTCCATTGATTCAAATCTATTTCTTTAAAATTTCAATATATTATCCATTAATGAACTCTTAGTACTGATCTTATAGATTTCTATTTCCAAATTTTGTATTGTTTTTAATTTTTCATTTATTTGTTCTTGTAATGCTTTCCTGAAAAATTTTGAACTCTATTTTCCTGTGTTTATCTTTGCTTTCATTTCCAATCTTTCTCTCAATCCATTGAAGGTACCTAAAATCATTTGTTTGGATTCTCTATGAAGTAGTTCCAGTAGTTTTCTTCTACAGAAATGTTTTCTGGTTTTGTATCTTCATCACTTTTTTGAGGCAGTCTGTCTTGTTTCTTTGTGTGAGCTGAAATTATCTGTTATCTTTGAGACATTGTGGTGCTGTTGTATTTAATTGACAATTACATATTGGTGCATTTTTGGGCATTCACAATCTGCCTCTTGTGGATGTGATTAGAAAATGGAAGTGTGTGTACAGTTCTCCACTCACTATTTGTGCAACTCAGTTCAGGTTGGGTTTGAGTGGTGTTGGCTACTGTCTATCCTTTATCAGGTGGTGTAGGAGTTGGTAGTGGCTCTTGCCAAGAGGTTGGGGCTGTAGAGGGCATGGTTGTGGCTGGGCTGTATGGGTATGGTCATTGTCTCCTGTACATTGGGGTAGGAAGAAAGCACACACACACACACAGAGTCACACACAAAAGAAAAAAACTCAACCATACAACAGTGATAAAAGAAAATAATAAAGAAGAAAAAAAGCAGCATGCAAGAAAAAAGAATATAATAATTTAAAAGAGAAAAATAAGAAAAAAACACTAAACAAAACTAGAGAGGAAAGAATAAAAGAGAAAGAAACAAGAGACTAGTATAAAGGAAAAATCAAGAGAAAATAATAGAAAGAAGATGGAGAGGGGAAAAGGAGAAACTGAAGAAAAGAAAAGAAGGTAAGCAAAGGAAGGGAAAAAGAAGGAGAAAAAGAGAAGAAAAACAACAACAAAAGGGAAAACTAAGGCTGGAGCTATAGAGGAGAAAACTGTGGGAGGCTCATGCCAGTCAAGGTGCTCACAACGTGGGAGGAGGGTGTTGAGAGGGTGGCATGCCCAGCCCTAGATGAAGTTCCAATAGGTCTACTGTTGTTGTTGTTGTTGTTAGGTGCCATTGAGTCGGTACCAACTCATAGTGACCTGATGTACAGCAGAACGAAACACTGCCCGATCCTGGGCCAACCTCACTACTGTTGCCATGCTTGAGTCCATCAATGCTGCCACTTGGCCAGTCCATCTCACTGGTGGTCTTCCTCTTTTTCTCTGACCCTCCACCTTACCAAACATGATATCCTTCTCCAGCAACTGGTCCCTCCTGACAATGTGTCTGAAGTATGAGAGACGAAGTTTGACCATCTTGGCCTCCAAGGAGCACTCTGGCTGTGCACGTCTTCCAAAATGGATTTGTTGGTTCTTTTGGCAGCCCATGGCACTTTCAATATTCAAAGTTCCTGTAGCTACTGTCAAAGATTCATGCAGGTCAAAAATATTCACACTGGCCACGGCATTTTTGCCTGCCTTATCTCTAACAGTTAATTGTTTTCCTTGGTCTCTACTGCTCTGGGATTCCATCATTCTACTGAAATCAGAGACCATCTCAATAGAGACATCTCACCCTGTCACATTGGCAGAAGAGCTTTGTAAGTATACTGATGCTTTACTTCCTATTGTAATTCTCAAAACCTTACTGAAGGGAGTATCTTCTGATCCCTTTTGGTGGATGTGCAGGAGGGGTGAAATTTATGTGAAGCCTGTGTATGATAAATCCACTCCAAGATTTCTGCTTCTAGCTCTTTGAATTAATCCCTCTACATTATGTCAGAAGCACTCTGGCATCCCAATCTCAGTGAAGCAGGTCACCACTGAGTCCAAGTCTCAATCTCCCAGTTAAGCAGACTGCTAGAACCATAATCTCTGGTAATTTTACTCGTGCCAGTACATTTAGTCCAATCCTGTGTTATGATCTGTCCTCCTTGATCTAGCACATTTATAAACCCCTTCTACACAAAAGGCCAGGTTTCTGCTGATATACATTAGCATGGTCCTGTAATACTTTTGGAGTATGCAAAAAATATGAAGCACCATCTGTTCCTCTTACAACCTTCTCTATCTCAGTTGGGCTTGATAATCCATTGCAATGGCCACATACTCACAGTTATGGGTTTTATTAGGAAATTTAACAGGTTACAATGCAGTATCAGAAAATGCTCAGGGAACTCTGTAAGCAAACTTCCTACCCACAGTTACTCAGTTTTATTTGCTTTTGGGCGGGGAAGTCCACTGCTATGTCTTGTGCTCTGGTTCTTGGTTCTGCTGCTGCTCCTATGCCATTCCACTGGTGTCATAACTTTCTGTCCCTGGGTGAAGGAGGTTCAGTGTGCAGGGATCTTGAGGTCCAAAGGACATGCTCTGCTCCTGGGTCAATTTTGATGGTAGTAAGATTCTTCCTCCTGCTTCTGAGATGGCTCATTTTAAACCCATGTTAGAGCTTCAGCTTTTTTACAAAATGAACTCTGCTACCATCCACAACTGAATAATGTCATCCTATCAGTATCTTCTCCTACCTTTCCTTGCCCAGACCCAGCGGGCCATAAATGTTGTTTGGTGGGAGCTACAGACTATGGCTATGAGACATTAGATAATTCACTATAGCATAGGTCACTCCCCGCTGGATCTTCTAGCCAATTCCCCCCTTCATACATGGTTGATTAACTTTTCTCATATGATTTTCATTGTAAGCGCCTATAAAAATGTGTAAGCCAGCCACTTCATGCCTTTATTGCCACCTATTTTTAATATCCAACTTCTAAATTGCCCATCTCTACCAATGCAGTCCTCTGAGGAGACAAACATGATAATTGATGTTAAAAATCTTTTGTCCTTCTTGGAATTTCAGGCATCTGCATTCATAAGCAAAGTTCACTCCACAGTAAGCCATCAAAGCCATACAAGCTCAAACATCTTTCTTCATCCATCCTAGCCAGCCTCTCTAGGTCAAATAGGTACCAGCGTCAAGCTTGGGATTCCACACATTCCTCCCTGCATTTCAGACTCATGCATTCTCTCAGCACTAGCCCCATATTGGCTAGGCCAGTACCCATAAACTCAGACATCCACACAACTCCCTAAAATTCCGATCAGCCAGTGATTGCTCTTCTTTCAACTCACTTCTTCATTGCTGCATTCTCCCACACTGCCACTCAAGTGAACCTAGGTGGTCACCAGTTAGTATACCAGGCTGTTTATGTGCTGGCTCCCTTTAACTTTTCATGCTAAAATGGGGTTTTCTCTGATGGACACATACTTTTCCTGCCTCAGTGCCTCCAATAGCAAACTGTTTGCTTATAAATTCAAAATATCAGTCATTTTTCTTTCTGTAGGTCTACTTTAAACCTCAATCACTTAGCAGTTCTGTGAGTGGCTCAGGTTTTCACGTAAGCCACTAACTCTGTACACAGGTTACTGGCTTAAATAAAGCCTGTTCCATCATAGCAATTCCTAACTCTACTTTGAGCATAACCAATCAAGTATAGACTGAAGGAGGGCTTACAAGCTCACTGTAAACATGACAAGCATTTTCATTCCCATCACACAAGGAAGTCTATTTTATAATACTAGATAGGAGAAGCATTCAATATCCATAGTGCAGTCAGGTAAACACATAATCCTTAACCCTTTTTCAAATACCCAATTTTAATTCTTTCTGCCTTGCTGGATTGTCTTTCCATTTATGTGCATATGACCTTGGTTCTCTGGCAGGATAGGTCCCTGGCCGCTATCAGCCATCTTATTTATCTGGCTTTTTGCCCCAAGGGACTCCAGTAGCAGCTTGTCTCCATTCAGCTGCAGCATAACATCTTACTTTTTTAAAAAATCCATTACAGATAACAATGTGGGATGGCATCAAGAACATTATACAGGAAGAAAGCAAAAAGTCATTAAGAAGACAAGAAAGAAAGAAAAGATCAAAATGGATGTCAGAAGAGACACTGAAACTTGCCCTCCAGTGTAGAGATGCTAAAGCAAATGGAGGAAATGAGGAGGTATAACAGCTGAACAGAAAATTTCAAAGGTCAGCTCGAGAAGACAAAGTCAAATTTTACAATGAAATGTGCAAAGATCTGTAGTCAGAAAATCCAAAAGGAAGAAAACACTCAGCATTTCTTAAGCTGGGGGAACTGAAGAAAAAATTCAAGCCTCTGCTTTCGTTATTGAAAGATTCTCTGGGCAAATTACTGAATAATACAGAAAGCATCAAAAGTAGATGGAAGGAATGAGATCTGGGCAGTGGCAGAGACAGCCAGGTAGGAAAGGCTCCGTGGGAAAGGGATTGAAAACCCCGAGAAGCTGTGCTCATGGAATAACACTAGAGCTCTGGATCTACCATAAGGTCCAGGACGCCAGTTCTCCGCATTTGCAAGTGAAAAAATCACGATATAAAGGAAAATACTGCGAGTTAGGAATCACAGGAAATGGGATTCCCTCTGCGGCCACCCAACTCTGGCAGAGTTTAGAGGGTGGATGGCACAGGGAACCGGGGCTAAAAGCAGTGCAGTGACATTTGCAAAAGGAGGTGCAGGGAACTCTACACATTTTTTCCTCCTCTTCCCTTTTGTGCCTTCTTTGCCAGCCCAGAAGCCTTCAGGCGGGGGGGGGTGCCCCCCCCCCCCCCCCCCCCCCCCCAAAAAAAGTCCAGTACTGACCCCACAGTTTTCCCATTGTACAGAGAGAAAGAGATAGGTGGCTACTTATGACACCAGCCTCGGGGGTGCAGCCCTAAAATTAACTCGTGCAGGTCCTTTGCTCCGGTCTATCTAGCAAGAAAAAAACAGACCTGTCAGGCCTGACAGACAAACCATGGAACAATCTGTAAAACCCCAACATAAAAGGACACAACTATCTGGAGAATTATGCTGTGCACACGCAGATACCTCTAAACTGACCTTTAGAGACAAAAATAGTGGACAATCTTTCTCCCATTAACTTCTCAATGTTTATATGTGCGCCTCCATGGTGGTGACTAGAGGAGGTGCCTAAGTGAGTTCCCCCCCCACTGCTGGAGACTTCTATGGTGCACATACACTACCTGTGTAGCAAGTTGACTGGACAGTCGGCCACAATTTTATTTTGGTTTCAAAGTGGTGGTTTTTGTCTCTGCTTTTATATTGCTTCTGCTTTTGGTTCTTTTGATCACACATTTTCCCTGGAGGTGGGAGCTTTTTCTCCCTATGTTACCCAAGAAGAGACAGCAATAGCGGCCATATAGCCAAGCTACAAGCATAACCCATAATATCCCACCGTTGAGACAAGAGCCAATAACATCTGTTAAGCATTGCATGTGAAAAAGGAAGCCTATCTCCTGATCACCAAGATATGCCTAGTAAGCTTAATAACACAACAACAACCATTCAATTAAGCATTAAAAAAACCACATAACTACTGGAAATGACAAACAAAAGATCTCAAACACAACAAACGATCTCAAGACATGTCCAAAACCAGAAAAGAGTAACTGAGACATATGTGCTGGAGATAGACAAAGTCTCCCCAGAAGAGGAAGAGCAGGATTTGGATTTCCCTGAGAAAGAATTCAGAAGAATGATATCCCATGCAAGTACAGTTTTACTCAAGGTAATACAGAAATGGCTGCAAGCATATATTGACAGAGAACTTCCGGAGGTTCAAGCCGGATTCAGAAGAGGACATGGAATGAAGGATAACATTGTTGATGTCCGATTAATCTTGGCTGAAAGCACAGAATACCAGAGAGATGTTTAACTGTGCTTTATTGACTACTCAAAGACTTTTGATTGTGTAGATCATAACAAGCTATGGACAAAATTGTGAAGTATGGCTATTCCTCAACACTTAATTGTGCTCATGAGGAATCTGTACATGGACCAAGAGGCAGTTGTTTGAACAGAACATGGGATCACTGAATGGTTTAAAATAAGAAAGTGTGCAACAGGGTTGTATTCTTTCATCATACTTATTCAACCTATATGCTGATCAAATAATCCGAGAAGCTGGTTTATATGAAGAAAAATGTGGCATCAGGATTGGAGGAAGTCTCATTAACAACATTAATAACAACAATGCGCAGATGATACTACCTTGCTTGCTGAAAGTGAAGAGGACTTAAAGTATTTACTCATGAAGATCAAACAGCACAGCCTTCGGTATGGATTGCATCTCAGTGTAAAGATAACAAAAATCCTCATCACTGGACCAATAAACAACATTCTTATTAATGGAGAAAAGATTGAAGTTGCCAAGGACTTCATTCTTATTGGATCAACTACCAACAATCATGGAAGCAGCAGTCAAGAAATCAAACGTCGTATTGCATTAGGCAAATCTGCTGCACAAGACCTTTTAAAGTGTTGAAAAGCAAAGATGTTAGCTTGAGAACTAAGGTATGCCTGACCCAAGCCATGATATTTTCAATAACCTCATATGCATGCGAAAGCTGGACAGTGAATAAGGAAGACCGTCGAAGAATTGATGCTTTTGAGTTATGGTGTTGGAGGAGAATATTGAAAGTGCCATGGGCTGCCAAAAGAACCAACAGATCTGTGTGGGAAGAAGTGCAGCCAGAGTGCTCCTTAGAGGCCAGGATGGCCAAACTCCGTCTCTCATACTTCAGACATATTGTCAGGAGGGACCAGTCAGGCTTTGTCAATGCCTTCAGTGCACATGTGACTTCTTCCTTCAGGATCATTTGCTCTTGATCCTATGCTACCTCTTGAAATGGTTAAACAGTCACCATTTCCCTTTGTTACAGTGACTCTGTGAATTCCATCTTCTTTTGATGGTTTCTACATCATTCAATAATTTGCCCATGTTGTTATTGTTAAGAGCTGTCAAGCTGGTTCTGACTTGTAGCAACCATAAATAGAGTTTCCAAGGAGTGTTGGTGCATTTGAATCACCAACCTTGTGGTTCAAACTGACCTTGGAGTGCCTATCCTACAGTGCTACACCAGGATTCTATAGAGTTCTGAAATATTGCAAGCTTAGGCTTGAATGTTTTCTTCAGTTCTTTCAGCTTGAGAAATACTGAGCATGTTCTTCCCTGTTGTTTTTCTAACTCCAGGTCTTTGCACATTTCATTATAATATTTGACTTTGTTTTCTTGAACTACCCTTCAAAATTTTCTGTACAGATTTTTTACTTCCCCATTTCTTCCATTTGCTTTAGCATCTCTAAATTGGAGAGCAAGTTTCAGAGTCTCTCTGACATCTATTTTGGTCTTTTCCTTCTTTCTTGTCTTCTTAATGACCTTTTTCTTTCTTCCTGTATGATGTTCTTGATGTCTTCCCACAACTCTTCTGGTTTTTGGTCATTATCTAATACATGAAATCTGTTTTTGACAAGATCTCTAAATTCAGGTGGAATATGTTCAAGGTCATATTTTGGCCCTTGTGGGCTTGTTTTTATTTTCTTCAGCTTCAGCTGGAATGTTTATATTGATGGTTTGTTCCACAATCTGCCCCTGGCCTTGTTTTTTGGCCAATGATAAGGAGCTCTTCCACCATTTTTTCCCACAGTTATAGCCAATTATATTTTTGTGTATGCCATCTGGTGAGGTTCTTGACTATAGTCATCTTTTATGGTGTTTAACAAAGCATTTGCAATGAAGTCATTGATCTTCCAAAATTCTATCATGCAATCTCCAGCATAATTTCTATCACCAAGGCCATATTTTTCAACTACTGATCCTTCCTCTTTGTTTCCAACCTTTGCATTCCAAGCACTAGTAATTATCAATACATCTTAATTGCATGTTTGATTAATTGCAGACTGAATAAACTGGAATAATTCAGTTTCATCATCACTTGCTTTAGTGGTTGGTGCATAATTTGAATAGTGGTATTAACTGGTCTTCCTTGTAGGCGTGTAGATATTATCAGAGATACCATGGTACTTCAAGACAGATCTTGATATGTTCTTTTTGCTTATGGATGCTACTCCATTCCTCTTCAATTTATCATTCCTGGCATAGTAAACCATGTGATTGTCAAATTCAAAATGGCCAATACCAGTCCATTTCAGCTCATTAATACCTACGATATTGATAGTTATGTGTTCCATTTAATTTTTGACAATTCCCGTTTTTCCTAACATCATCCTTCTATAATCATGTTCTGATTACTAATGAATGTTTACAGCTTCTTCTCCTCATTTTGAGTTGTTCCCCATTATCAAATGAAGGTCCTGAAAGCTTTATTCCTTTTGTATGATCACAGTCAACTCTACTTTGAGGAGGCAGCTTTTTCCCAATCCTGTTTGAATGCCTTCCAACCTGATGGGCTCATCGTCTGACACTATATTTGACACTTTTTTTGTGTTATTATTCATCAGGTTTCAATATTCACTATTATTGTGCTATCTGACATTTGTCACTGTAATTCATAAGGGTTTCAGTGACTAAACGTTCAGAAGTAGTCGGCCTTTCCTTCCTAGTTCAGGAAGACTGTTCACCATCGGTGAGCCTGCTGGTATTTAAAATACTGGTGGTCTAGCTTCCAGTATCACAGCAGCACCAAGCTGCCACAGTACGATGAACTGACAGAATGGTGGCGGGAAGTGTTAGAGAGGTGGAAACACTGTCTTCAGAAGTATATAGACCTAAATGGAAGATATGTTGAGAAACAATAGCTTCATATTTTCCTATTTTTTAAAAGAAGGTTTTAATTATGGATTGAGTGAAAGTTTAAAGGGCAGATCATCAGTTTTACATTCAACAAATCGTACACCTTGTTTCATTATAATGATTATAATCCCCTCCATGTACCATCATTTAACAGTATTTCTCTCTATTCAATTTAGCTCTTGTTTTGTTGTTTTTTTTAAAAATGCTCAGGCATATATAATAATTTACACTACCAAAGGGCACATTCTACAAGGCTGCCTTCTGGCTGCCATCTCTTAGTCCCTCTCTTCCCATGAATCTAGAGTCCTCAGCTGCTCCCT
>NW_006408582.1:8888393-8892877 GCF_000296735.1 Chrysochloris asiatica | reverse complement strand
GCCTGAAAAAAGCCATGGTATTTTCCAAGTGTTCCAGAATACTCACTCTCAGCAATGTGGTCTGTAGCTTGTCATGATTCACACAATCGAAAGCCTTTGTGTAGTCAGTAAAGTACAGGTAAACATCTTTCTGGTATTCTCTGCTTTCAGCCAAGATACATCTGACATCGGCAGTGCTACCCCTCATTCCACATACTTGCATGAATCCAGCTTGAGCCTCTCTGGCAGTTCTCTGTCAATGTACAGTTGCTGCGTAGGTGGTTATTCACTAGAGTTTAAGATCTCAGATGCTTTTGACTAAACCAGGATGTAGAAAATTGTGTTTGTGGACTATCTTATGCCGGTTGATCTAAAAGAATTCTAAGTCTAAGCATTACTTGTGTTTTTCATTAATGGAGTTTGAAAAACAGAATTTAATCATCCCTATCTGAAACTTGTCCACCATTGGTGACCCTACTGGTATTTAGAATACTGGTGGCACAGCTTCCAGAATCACAGCAACACAAAAGTCACCCCAGTATGGCAAATGGAAGAAATGAGAAGAAAAGAGAGCTGAATAGAAAATTTCTAAGGACAGCTCATGAAGACAAAGTAAAGGAATTATAATGAAATGTGCCAAGATCTGGGATTAGAAACAAAAGGGAAGAACACACTCAGCCTTTCTCAAGCTGAGGGAACTGAAGAAAAAGTTTAAGCCTCAACTTGTAATATTGAAGGATTCCATGGGCAAAATATTGAATGATGCAGAAAGTATCAAAAGAAGATGGAAGGAATACCCAGAATCTCTTCCACAAATGGTCAATGTTCAACCATTTCAAGAGATCACATATGATCAAGAGTCAATGATCTGAGAGAAGTCCAAGGTGCACTGAAGGCATTGGCAAAGAACAAGGTTCTGGAAATTGATGGAATACAAATTGAAATCTTTCAACAAAATGATGTGGCATTGGAGACACTCATCTATGGCAAGAAATTTGGATGACAGCTACCTGGCCAATTGACTGTAAGAGATCTGTATTTTGCCAATTCCAAAGAGAGGCAACCCAATGGAATGTGGAAATCATTGGACAGTATAATTAATATTGCATGAAAGTAAAATTTTGCAAGTGATAATTCAAAAATGGCTGCAATAGTACATTGACAGGGAACTGCCAGAGGTTGAGGCCGGATTCAGATAAGGATGCAGAATGAGGGCTATAGTTGCTGATGTCATATGGATCTTGGCTAAATGCAGAGAATACCAGAAAAATATTCACCTGTGCGTTATTGACTGTGCAAAAGCTTTTGATTTTGTGGACCATGATAAGCTATGGACAACATTGTGGAGAATGAGTATTTCGGAACACTTAATTGTTGTGCTCATGTGGAATCTGTACATAGATTAAGAGGCAGTTGTTTGAACGGAACAAAGGAACACTGAATGGTATAAAATCAGGAAAGATGTGTGCCAGGGTTGTATTCTTTCACCATACTTATTCAATCTGTATACTGAGCAAATAATCTGAGAAGCTGAATTATATGAAGAAAAACGTGGCATCAGGGTTGGAGGAAGACTCATTATCAACCTGCAACATGTAGATGATACAACCTTGCTTACTGAAAGTGAAGAGGACTTAGAATACTTACTGATTAAAATCAAAGATCACAGTCTTTGCACCTCAACATAAAGAAAACAAAAATCCTCAACACTGGACCCCAAATAACATCGAGATAAATGGAAAAAAGATTGAAGCTTCAAAGACTTAATTTTGATCAGAATAACAACTAATACTCATGGAAACAGTAGTCAAGAAATTAAATGATGTATTGTATTAGGCAAATCTGGTGCACAAGACCTCTTTAAAGTGTTGAAGAGCAAAGACGTCAGTTTGAGGACTAAGGCGCCCCTGACCTAAGCCATGTATTTTCAATAACCTCATATGCATGTGAAACAAATAAGACAATAACCTCATATGCATGTGAAACAAATAGAAGAAATTGATGCACTTGAGTTATGGTGTTGGAGGAGAATATTAAAAGTACCATGGATTGTCAAAAGAACAACCATACCTGTGTTGGAAGAAGTGCAGTCAGAATGCTCCTTAGAAGTCAGGATGGCCAGATTTCATATCTCATATTTCGGACATATTTTCAAAAGGTACTTGCCCCTGAATTAGAATATCATGTTTGGTAAAGTGGAGGACAGGAGAAAAACAGGAAGACCCCCAATGAAATGGATTGGCACAGTGGCAGCAGCAATGGGCTCAACTGGAACAATGATTGTGAGGTTGGTGCAGGACCGGGCAGAGTTTTGTTCTGTTGTGTATAAGGTTGTTATGAGTCAGTACCTACTCAACTGCACCTATCAACCTAACAACAAAACCTTAAAGCATCAATAAACTGTAAATCCAGTTTTTGAAAACATTTTGAACAGCATCCTGACTTAAAAAAATCCTTGTAGTGCAATGGTTAAGTGCTGAGCTCCTAACCAAAGCAGCTAGCAGCACTGCAGGAGAAAGACCTGACGATCTTCTCCTGCAAAGGTTACAGTCTAGAAACCCTACGGGGGCAGTTCTACTGTCTCACATGAAGTTACTCTGAATGGAAATCAACATGCCTGTACCAACAACAATAAAAACTCTGACTTAATCACAGATGATATGAAGTATATAAATATTTGTTGTTGGTGTTAAGTGCCATTGAGTCAATTCTGACTCATAGCGACCCTGAATAGGGTTTCCGAGGAGCAGCTGGTGCGCTTGAACTGCTGACCTTGTGGTTCAAAGTGAGTTAATGTAGTCCAGCACATTAACTCACGGTGCCACACCAGGACTCCAATGTTTGGCAACCCCAAAACACCTTCAGTCTTAGTATTTACAGATGTTAGCAGAAACCCGTTATTGGGCTGACTTCACTTATGACCCAGCTCCTTATAATGAAGACTGACATCTTGGGTCCTTTCATATCTTAAGGAAGCACTAGCAGCTGTTCATTGCAAATTTGCAAACTTGTAATTGTGCTTATAGACATTAGCAAGTGCAGAAAAGAAGTTATTAGCAATGACAGTTTTGGAAGTTGTGTGCTTTGGTTCTAATAAACCTTTTAGGAACCTAATCTCACCAATCTTGGAAAGCAGTTTCCTTAAAACCAACAGTATCTACACTTTCACTTGTGACCATGGTAACAAGTGAAATACAGAAATAGAGTAGTACTCTTTTCACCTTGTTGTCTGGCATTGTATTCCTCCAAAAGTTATGCTGAAATTCTAACCTCTAGTACCGTGACTGTGAACTCATTTGGTAACAGTCTTTGAAGATGATATTAGTTAAATTAACAGAGATTATGTTGGATTGGGTTGGTCCTAGTTCAATTTGAGTGCTGTCGTCATAAAAGAGGAGAACAGACCTAAAGAGACACAGGGTGTAGACAATGTGTGAAGATGCAACTGTATGCCAATTAGCACCAATAAACACCTGAGGATGCCAGAAACTGGAAGAGCCAAGGAAGGTTCTTCCCCTTAAGTGGATAGGAAACATTGTTCTGTTGATGTCCTGAATCCAAAGTGCTAGCCTACAGAACTATGAGACAATAAATTTACATTTGTGTAAGCCATTCAATTTGTGATACTTTGTCATGACAATTCTAAGAATTGTCTGGCCTTGAAATCTAATAGAAATCAAATGCTGGAGTTTTGAATTAGGTGTCCCTTTCTCCAAGGTATTCGTAGCAGGCACTGTATTCCTTAGTGTAGGAGAATGAAACCTGTTACTGAATGCATCATCCAAACTAGGACACTTTTAAGAATGGAAGGTGTAAATCTGAGCTGTTTTGTACTAACTGGGGATGTGTGATCACCATATTGAAAGCCCTAGCTAGAAACAGTATTGACAAAATCTGCCGCAAATACTCTGGTAACTGATATTTAAGCTTTAGAATGCGGGTACCTGGGTTCTCCATAAAATCTTAACTTTTATTTTTATCAAAGTGTATGCACAAGGTGGGATTAGTGGTGGCTCAGTGGTAGAACTCTTGCCTTCCCTGTGAAAGATCTGGGTTCAATTCTTGGCCCATCTACCTCAAGCACAACCATTTCCTGTCTTTCAGAGGAAACGTGTGTTGCTATGATGCTTAACACATTTCAATGGAGTTTCTAGACTAAGGGGGATTAGGAAGAAAGGCTGATGATCTTCTGAAAATAAGTCAATAGAATTCTCATGGATTGTAAGGTTCCAGCTCACAACTGATTATGGGGATGGGGCAGGACAGAGTAGCAGTGTTTGGCTCTGCTGTACATGGGTTGCCTATGGCTGGAGGCAGACTCAACAGCAGCTGCAATAATGCATAGGGTATACTGAGGACCACATAATGAAAAGTACGATTTTTTTTTTTCCATTTCATCCTCTTTTTGCTCCTTGTTGTGTTGTTGTTGTTAAGTGCCATCGAGTCGGGTCCGACCCATAGCGACCCTTACAGGGTTTCCGAGGGTGTAAATCTTTACGGGAGTA
>NW_006408582.1:8881132-8888293 GCF_000296735.1 Chrysochloris asiatica | reverse complement strand
TTCTAGAACCCCTGTTAGGTATTCCAGTCAGTTATAGGCTGAAGACAGGCTTACAAGCTTTCTGTAATCATGTTTCCTGACATTCCTTTCTATCCCACTCAAGTTTCCATTTTACAATAGTAGGCAAGGGAAACCAATATACATAAGACAGTCAAGCATCTTAGTATTATTTTTCCCTCTTCCATTTTAAAAAATAAAGTTTTCTATGACATTGTAACAATATTTTCTTTGGCTTAACTCACAACCTAGACAATGATAGCAAAGTTGGTCAGCATCTATGTATGTCTTCTAGATAACTATGAATCATTCAGTCACACTTTGTTCTACTTCTCCAATTTTTTAAAAAACTGTTTTATTGTCAATTATGTGGTAGTTTACATGGGAGAACATTAGTGTTACATTCATCCTATTGTAGATAGTTACATTGCCATGGTTACAATCTCCTCCATGCAGCATCAACCAACCAAAGGGTACACCCCGCAAACCTGCCCCCTGGTCGTCAGCACACAGCCCCTCTCCCTCTCTGGTTCCAGAGTTCCCAGTTGTGCCATCTCTCCATGTCATCGTTTTCTGCCTCCATCTCTGACATCACTGCTTCACTGGGTTCTCCAATTTTTTAGGACTAGGCTTCTGCCTCTATTTTCTTTGAAACAGGGACTGGCACCCTGTTTCATTTTCCAATTAGCCTAGGTCTTGACTACATACTGACTTCTAGGTACCACTATTTCCTGGTGCCTTGATTCTGCTTCTTATGCAGACTCCATCACAGATTGGGGCTCTATTGTCCATGGAGTCAAGGGATTGCAGTTACTGTAATAATGACTCAGACTCTTCTAATTGGGTTAACTATTGCTGATGCTTAAACAAACCATGCCTGGTCTTCTTTCCGTTTTGATTATTCACTTGCCTTGATGGATGTAATCGTTCAGTTTCACTCACCAAAATTCCTGTTGGTAAGACTGTTGTTGTTAGGTGCCATTGAGTCAGTACCAACTCATAGCGACCCTATGTATAACAGAATGAAACACCGCCTGGTCCTGGGCCAACCTCACAATTGTTGACACGGTTTAGCCCATTGATGCTGCCATATTGCCAATCCATCTCACTGGGGTCTTCCTCTTTTTCTCTGACAGACTATTGAATTCATTAATAAGATTCTCTATCACATATTAGTATAAAACAAACAAACATAAAATCCTCTAGCTACCTCTTCAAAGACTGAATCCAGTTAACTGAAGAAATCTGTGATGGTTTTCCATGTGCAGATTGGACACAGGGGTTGGGCATCAGACACAGGGGTTGGGCCTTTAGTGAGGAGTTTAGAGTGTGCTGGTTTGTATGATACGACACAGAATGCTCCACTGTATTCTTTTTGAGTTCTTTAGAAAAATCCAAAGTAGTTGCTAATGATTTTATGTGAGTGGATCCTTTGTTTTTTTGGGGATGTGGTGGAGATTCCCAGTAAAAAGCCTAAACCCAGGTGTTCAAAACATGTTGTAGAAGTGTCTATCTATAATCCCCGTGACCAGGACTAAGGTTCATAAATCGTCTATTCCTGCCTGCATTTCTCCTTCTTCAATTGCTTTTCACTAATTCTGTTTGTTCTTGGAAGGTAGCCCAAGAAAAAGAATTGCTTGAGTGGAATCCTTAAAATATTGAGCAGAGGGAGTGTATCAAGATCTAGCTAGCCCTTGAGACTAATCCAAGACAATGACAGAGCTGTTAGGAAACTCCATCAATATATCCTTCTAGCCAAGGCAGACTGTTCAACATCAATAGGACCTTCACTGAAGCTCTTCCTACTTGCCCTAATTTGCTCCCTGGAAAATGACTTGGAAGGAGTAGGTAGTTCCTTTACAGCTGAGAGAGAATTCCATCATGCAATTACAACTTTTGCATTCTGAGCCTTCTAAGGAGTTTATTTCCCCACTGTTTCTTACAGTTTTTATCTCTCACATTACCCTGTTCATTTCCTTCATTAGAACTCATCACAATTTATAATAATGCATTTATTATTGTGTAATACTAGTAATTCTCTTTGCCCATCAGGGGATTCATAGAAATTTTAAGGCTTCTGAGGTGATAGAAGTACCTAAAATCCTAGGTCAAGAGAACAATGCCAGGGCATTTCAGTTGATATGTCCACTAAACTGAATGATTAAGTAGCACACTCTGATTTGACTGCCCTAATGTGGCACTGTAGGATAAGCACTGGACTTATAATTACAAGTTGGCAGTTCAAACCCACCAGCTGCACCTCAGAACTCCTACTCAGAGCCGCTATGAGTTGGAATCTACTTGTAGGCATTTAACAACAAACCTGTTTGACCTTTACTTATTCAATTTCTGAAAGTAGCCTTGCAAGAAACATGTAGGGCCAGTTCCCTGATGATTCCCTGAGAATGGAGTGGGACAGTCTCCTGCGTCTGTGCTCTCTATGTGGGCAGCAGGAGCAACATCTGGAGGCTGCTTTTCACAAAGAAAAGAAAAGATACCAATGGTTGGAGAGCATAAAACTTGAGAATAAAGTTTCTGTTTTTGAAATAGACTTGAATCATGCAGCTGGTGTATACTTCTCAAAGCTCAGGAGAAGATCCAGAGCTTGGAGGCTGGCTTTCAACAAAACAGACCAACATGTGAAAGCTTGGTTGAATACTGGCATCCCAGAGCTATTAAGATCTTCCCTGCACCTACTATGAAGCTCAAAACAAAATGGAAGAGATCAAATGGACTAGATCCCTGTAAGCTTAAGGGAAAATTAGCACAACTACAAAGTCAAAAAGAACAAATCTGCCTCTTAGAATGAGCATTAATGTTTCCATTTTGGAAACTTACAGCGGCTATCTATACAAAAGAATTGCAGTATCTGATTTTGATTACTTGGAGATTCAGGAATACAAGCTCTAATGCTTAACTCACAACCTAGACAATGATAGCAAAGTTGGTAAGCATCTATTAGAAAGTCAGGAAACACAGTTGTATAGTATGCTAACTCTGTTTCAGCCAATAAGTCATAACATTAGCATGAGTTTTGTTCACAGGAAGCACAGAGAGAGTGAGGCTGGATTTAATGCAGTCTTGAGAAGACATTTTCAACATTGCAGGAGGCTTCATTTTTATTTTCCCTGCTAGGAACGTCATGGTCTTGTGATTTGTTGTTTGGCAGAATAGAAAAATACAAAGGATTGCTATTATGGATTCCTTGACATTTCAGGGAGTACTACACAAGGTTCAGAGCTTTGATTCTGGTCGTTGATAATGTGACTAATGTTAGCTTCTCCAAAGGTTCACTCCAGCCGGCCTTTAAGTCCAATGAGTTAGTTTGCTCACTACTATGTTTGCTTTTTTGATATTGAAAAGGTCAAACAGCAAATACTGGGTTGTTTGCTTATGTGGATTCCTTGAATTTTCAAGTCAAACTAAAATCTCAGTTTTAGCAATCCAGATCACTGTTTGGAAACTTCTGGGAGTACTTGTTCCAATTTGGAATGAGTTCAAGGGAGGAGGTACTAATTTCTCCATTTCATCTGTCATGGGTGGGGCGGGGAAGGAAGTATATTCACATGGACTACCTGGAGTGGATTCCTTACTATTTAGGAAGGTCTGTGATATTGGTAAGGAACTCTGCTAGCATAGTGGTTATGAGTTGGGCTGCTACCCTTAAGACTGAAACTACCAACTGTTCCACTGGAGAAAGATGAGGCTTTCTGCTACTGTGAAGATTTATAGCCTCGGAAATCCTATACAGGGTAGCTATGAGTTGGAACCAACTCAATGCCACTTAATAACAACAACAACAATGATATTGGTGGTTCAAATCCACCAGTTGCTCCTTGTAAACCCTATGCAGGACCGCTGTGGTTTGGAACTGACTTGACATCACTTAACAACAACAGCAACATGATATCAATGGACCCTGGTGTGGCACTGTAGGATAAGTACTGGGTTAATAGCCACACGGCTGGTGGTTTAAGACCATGATCCACTCTTGGAGACCATATACAGGGTCTCTGTGAGTTGATACTGACTCAATGACACACAACAACAACATGATATCAATGCTGGGAAGTTTTTATCCTCAGTGAATATAGTTGCAGCAATGAAATAGTCTACTAACTGCTTCATCGACACTTATGCCTTCAATAACACTTAACTTTGTAAGAACTAGACTTAGGCTGATTTGTAGAGGTTACTTCAAGAATAAGTAGTTCAGATTTTCTTTTTGTGCCCCTCCTCAAGATGATAAGAGTTAATCAAAGTCCAGGATATAGACTGGGTAAGTTTTGCTGCTAGGTGAATTCCTTGTGTGCTAAAAATGTAATTTGTTATATATGTATGTCTGTGATGCATTCTGCAGAATCCAAAGAGACATTTTCCTTAGGAGAAAACTTGGCTCTTTTTCCTTTATGTGGTTGGAATACTAAGGAACCAGGGCCTTCCTATAGAAGAGAGAAGACTGGGTTATATAATATTGATGATAATAATATCGATAATAGTAGACATTTGTTGTTGTTGTTGAGTGTCATCAGGTAGGTTTCTTTTCATGGTGACTTTATATAGGGTTTCTGAGGAGTGGCTGGTGGATTTGAGTTGCTGACCTTTTGGATGGCAGTCCAGTGCTTATCCAACAATACCACACCAGGAGTCTATTGTGTGTTTGTTATGGGTTAGGTATTGTTTTAAGTGTTTTATATAGATTAAGTGATGTTCTGTATGGCTGTCGTCTGTCTGTTTATCTCTCTATCTTCTCTCATTCATTTTTATATAAGCTACATTGGCCATGGCCTGGGCTGACTTGGTGATGCCCAGTGGGTGAAAATGCTAACTCTGTTGTTCACAGTCTTTTTTGGATTATATTTCCTCCAGAAATTTCCTGACAATCAGGTTTGGAGTTTTGAGCAAATAGATTGTGATATGCTTTTGTTTCAATCTGTTTAGTCCTCACTAACTAAATAAAGTGTTCAAAGATGGGCCCTTCAGGTTGGAAGACACTCATAATATGATTGGGGAGAGCTGCCTCCTTACAGTAGAGTTGACCTTAGTGATGTGAATGGAGCAAACTTTCTGAGACCTTCATTTGCTGATGGGCACAATTCAAAATGAAAAGAAAGTTTCAGACATCTATTAATAATTGGAATATGGAATGTACAAAGTATGACTCTAGGAAATGTGAAAGTTGTCAAAATCAAATGGAATGTATAAAGATAGATATCCTAGGCATTAGTAAGCTTAAATGGACTGGTATTGGACATTTTGAATCAGACAATCATATGGTTTACTCTGTCAGGAATGGCAAATTGAAGAGAATGACATCACGTTCCTTGTCAAAAAGAATATTTCAAAATCTATTTTGATATGTTGAATATACAATGTTGTCTGTGATAAGATAATTATACATATACCTACAAATAAGACCAATTAATACCACTATTATTCAAATTTACATACCAACCACTAAAGCTAGAGATGATGAAATTGAAAAATTCTAGCAACTTTTTACATTTGAAATTGATCAAACATACAATCAAGATGCATTGGTAGAATTGCTAGGCTTATAGGCTGGGTCTAAAGGCTCAGGACTATAGACACAAGGGACAACATGGTAAATTGGCACAATAATATAGTCCACAAAGACAATGTTCTATATCCTATTTTGGTGAATAGCCTCTGCAATCTTAAAAACTCATGGTGTAGAAATTGGCTTTTCTAAGTGCATAAGAAGGAAGAGTGATGAGAATTGAAGAGGCTTGGGATCAATTAACCCAATGGATTAATGGAACATGTGAACATCAGTTTCTATAACTCTGAAACCAAAAGAACTAGATGGCACCTGACTATCACTACCAAATGCTCCGAAAGTGATCTCATACTGAGACTATCACCCTTAACCACTCTTCAGGTGGTCCAACTTTCAGCCAAGCAGTAGATAGGTATATAGAGGGACAACAGTAGTAAGGTATGCACACTATGAATGATGGAATGGCCAATCATTCAAAACCAAAAGTGCAACATTTATTTAGGGACAAAGTTGAGAAAGGATGGGAAGGTGGGTGGAATAGATATAGGAACCACAGGGAGGAAGCAGGGTAACTGTTGTATGGAGGGGATTGCAGTCATTGAGATGAAACAGTGCATGATCTGTTGAGTGTAAAACTGATGATCTTGTCTGTAAACTTTCACTCAATTCACAATCAAAAGTTTAAAAAAATTTTGTTAAAGAGTCATTGATAATAACTGGTGATTAGAATGTGAAAATTGGAAACAAAAAGTAAGTATCAGAAGTTGGAAATAATGGACTTGCTGATAGAAATGATGCTGAAGATCTCTTAATAGAATTTTACAAGACCAACAAAATATTCATTGCAAATACCTTTTTTAAAGAACATAAAAGGTGCCTATACATGTGGATCTCACCAGATAGAATATATCTGAAATATAGGAATCAAATTGTCTACATTTGTTGGAAGAGATGGTGGAGAAGCTCCAAATCATCAGCCAAAACAAGACCATAGGCTGACTATGAAACAGATAATCAGTTGCCCATTAGATCAGGTTAAAGCTGAAGAAAATTAAAGCAAGTACAAGAGCCGAAATGTGATCTTGAACATATGTCACCTGAATTTAAAGACCATCTCAAGAATAGACACTAGTGACCAGAGAGTTGTGGAATGACATTAAGAACATCACCTGTGAAGAAAGCAAAAGGTAATTAAAAAGATAAGGAAGAAAGAAAAGACGAAAATAGATGTTAAAAGAGACTGACATTTCCTTTTGAGTATAAAGAAGCTAAAGCAACTGTAAGACATGAGGAAGTAAAATAAATGAACAGAAAATTTCAAATGGTGGCTTGAGAAGACAAAGAAAAGTATTATAATGAACTGTGCACAGATCTGGAGTTAGACAATGAAAAGGGAAGAACATGCTCAACATTTTGCAAGCTGAAATCAATGAAGAAAAAATTGGGGAATATTGAATGATTTTATGGTCAAAATGTAGCCCTGGTGTGGCACTATAGGATTAGCACTGTAATGCTAACCACAAGTTTGGTGGTTCAAATCCACCAATTGCTACTTGGAAACCCTATACCAGGTCACTAAGATTCAGACTAGATGATATTTAACAACAACAATGATCAAATATTGAATGATGCCGCAAACACAA
>NW_006408582.1:8879696-8880272 GCF_000296735.1 Chrysochloris asiatica | reverse complement strand
ACTTTCCTGTAGCAAGAACTGCAGTACAATGAAGTCATATGCTAACTTCTCTAGTTTATGAGCTATGAAATTCAAACCACCAATGCTAATGTATTTGCTGGAAAAAAATCTGAGAGAGATATCTGATATGAATCTCATAACATTTCCATGATAATCAGTTGAAAGTACAAGAGATGCTAGTTATACACATAAATAACTATTCTGTCATTGCTGTATGGCCAGGGTGGACACTCAGCAATGTTTTAGTTCACACAGCCATAGTTTTCATTACTCACTACAATTCCATTTATCAAAAAAATATTCTTCTTGATGGAATACAAATTGAAATCTTTCAACAAACTGATGTGGCACTGGAGGCACTCATTCATCTATGCCAAGAAATTTGGAAGACAGCTACCTGACCAATTGATTGGAAGAGATCCATATTTGTGCCATTCCA
The DNA here is from genome assembly GCF_000296735.1 of Chrysochloris asiatica. Lineage (NCBI taxonomy): Eukaryota > Metazoa > Chordata > Mammalia > Afrosoricida > Chrysochloridae > Chrysochloris > Chrysochloris asiatica. Next base: position 8,879,833 of record NW_006408582.1, on the reverse strand, counting down.
AAGATAGGTGACCCAACAGAATGCAAAAATCATTGGACAATATCATTAATATCACATGCAGGTAAAATTTTGCTAAAGATAATGAAAAAACAGCTGCAACAGTACATTGACAGGGAACTTGCAGAGGTTCAAGCTGA
>NW_006408582.1:8865444-8874446 GCF_000296735.1 Chrysochloris asiatica | reverse complement strand
CTACCAGAGCTCCATTTTGCTCCTTAGAGGCAATTAATTGCCTTTTGGTATTTCTGATTTAATTTAGTAATTACTTTCTTATTTTTAAATAACTTACTTATGCTACTATTTTGTGAAGTTATAAATTTGAGTATCTTGGTTATCGAGTGCTGTTATAGCACAAGTGCCGCAACAAACAGAAATTTATTCTCTGGCAGTTTAGGAGGCTAGAAGTCCAAAATCAGGGAGCCAGCTCTAGGGGTAGGCTTTCCCTCCTCTGTTGGCTCTGGGAGAAGGTCTTTATTTGCTTTTAACATATGGGGACCTGGTGGTCCTTGATATCTCCATGTGTCTTGGCATCAATCTGCTTCTGGGTCTAGGAACACATTCTGCTCCTGGCATTTCTTACTTGGTGGTAATTTCTGCTGGTTTGTTTAATCTCTGATAGCATAGTGATTATGAGTAGAGCTGATAAACTCAAGTCAGCAGTTTGAAACTACCAGTGGTTCCGTGGGTGAAAGATGAGGCTTTCTGCTCCTGTAAAGATTTACAGTCTAAACAGGGTCGCTATGGATTGGAATCGACTCGACAGCACTTAACAACAACAACAATATCTCAAAAGAGATGAACTCAAAATACAATTTAATCTGGTAGATTCTGTCCTGCCTCATTGACCTTGGTGTTAGGTGTTGTCCTTTCAGCTCTGACGCATTTCGACTCCATGCACAACAGAACAAAACACTGCCTGGTTTTGTGCCATCCTCACAATTGTTGTTATGTTGAGTCCATTGTTGCTGCCACTGTGTCAATCCATCCTTTTGGGATCTTCTTTCTTTTCAATTATACTCCACTTTTCCAAGCATGATGTCCTTCTTCAGCGATACTGCTAACAGCATGTCCAGAGATAGAGATACTAAGTCTCATATTCCTCACTTCTAAAGAGCATTCTGGCTGTACTTCTTCCAAGATAGAATTGTTTGTTCTTCTGACAGCCCATGGTACTTTCAATATTCTTCTCCAACACCATAATTCAAAACCATTGATTCTCCTCCCATTTCCCTTATTCATTGTCCAATTTTCTCAAGCATATGAGGTGATTGAAGATATCATCGTTTAGGTCAGTGACACCTTAGTCATCAAACTGACATCTTTGCTCTTGAACATTCTAAAGAAGTGTTTTGCAGCAGATTTGCCTAATGTAATATGTCATATGGTTTCTTGACAGCTGCTTCATTCAATATTTTGCTAGTAGAATTCTTCAATATTACAAGTTGAGATTTGATTTTTTTTCTTTAGTTTTTTCAGCTTGAGAAATTCTGAGCATGTTCTTTTCTTTTGGTTTTCTAACCCAGGTCTTTACACATTAATACAGCTTTCCTCATTGACATTTGTTGTTGTTAAGTGCCGCCAAGTTAGTACTGACTCATAGTGACCCTGTAATATGGTTTCGGAGGAGTTGCCTGTAATTCGCAACATTAACACCATATATGTTAGACTTACAACACAAAGGATAAATACATCAGAACACAAAATGGAGGATAATTATATAATAATCATGGTCTAGTCATGTTGATACAGATTATTTTGGGGAACACAATTAAGTCCATAATATGCAGACATTATCTGTTGACTTCCTGCTTTATTAATAAAGGCTTAGCTTTTACAGCACTCTCTGCTCAGGGCAAAATATTGCATGATATTCAAGCATCAAAAGAAGATGGAAGGAATATACAGAGTCACTGTACCAAAAAGAACTGATCCATGTTCAACCATTTCAAGAGAGAGCATATGATCAAAAACTGTTGGTATTGAAGGATGAAGTTCAAGCAGCACTGAAGGCATTGATGAAATACAAGGCTCCAGGAATTTCAATATAAATTGAAATCTCTCAAAAAAATGATGCAGCACTGGAGGTGCTCACTCATCTATGCCAAGAAATTTGGAAGACAGCTATCAGAAGAGATCCATGTTTGTGTCCATTCAAAAGAAAGGCAACCCAATGGAATACAGAAATTATTGAACAATATCATGAATACTACATGCAAGTAAAATTTAGTTGAAGATAATTTAAGAATGGTTGCAACAGTTCACCTACATGGAGTTGCTAGAAATTCAAGCCAGATTCAGAAGAGGATGTGGAACAGGCTATCATTGCTGATGTTAGATGAATTTTGGTTGAAAGCAGAGAATGCCAGAAAGATGTTTACTTGTGTTTTATTGACTATTCAATGACATTCAATGGTGTGGAGCATAACAAGCTATGGATAACATTGTGAAGGATGGGTATTCCAGAACATTAATTATGCTCATGAGGAACCAACAGTTGTTTGAACAGAGCATGGGGATACTAAATAGTTTAAAATCAGGAAAGGTATGAACCAGGGTTGTATCCTTTCACCATTGTAAGGAAAAGAAAGAAAGAGATGAAGGAGAGAGTCTTGGCTTCAACAGCAGGCAGGTTTATTGAGAGTAAACCTGGGACGGGGTACTCTTAAGTCACCAAAGGAGACACCAAGAGCCTGTCTGTTCTCTTACAGACTGGGGTATTTAAGGAGGTGTGATCTGGATACAGTTCTGGTAAGTTTATAATGGGCGGGAGTATGGAGATTTTCCTGAAACCTGCAATTACAGGGGTGGTGGGTGGGGTGCGGGTCCTCCAGGTGTAACAAAGACCCAAGTCTTCTGGAGACCGGAAGCTCAAGCAGGACCCCATTCAGTGACAATTAGGGGTAGTTGCAATGCAATTCCGTTGATCAGGCACAGGTTCCTTCAACCATATTATTCAATCTATATGCTGAGCAAATAATTTGTTAAGATGGATCATACGAAGAGAAACATGGCATTGGGATTGGAGAAAGAGTCATTAACAACTTGTGATATGCAAACGAAACAACCTTGCTTTCTGGAAGGGAAGATAACTTGAAGTATTTACTGATGAAGATCAAAGATTCTACAGCTTTCAGTATGAATTACACCTCAATGTAAAGAAAGCAACAATCTTCACAACTGGACTGATAAATATCATCATGATAAATGGAGGAAAGATTTTCAAAGACTTCATTTTACTTAGACCCATAATCAGTACTCATGGAATCAGTAGTCAAGAAATCTAATGACAGATTACTTTAGGCAAATCTGCTGCAAAAGACATTTTAAAGTATTTTAGGGCAAAGATGTCAGTTTGAGGACTGGTTTGTGCCTGACTCACGCCATGGTATTTTCAAAGTTTCATATGCATGTGAAAGTTGGATGATGAATAAGAAAGGCCATAGAAGAGTTGATGTATTTGAAATATGGTGTTGACAAAGAATATTGAAGGTATCGTGGACTACCAGAAGAACAAACCTGCCTTGGTAACAGTACAGAATGCTCTTTGGAAGTGAGGATGATGAGTTTTTGTTTCTTGTACTTTGGCCATGTTGTCAGGATGGACCAGATCCTGAAGAAGGACATTATGCTTGGTAGAGTGGAGGGTCATCGAAAAAGAGGAAGACCTCCAATGAGATGAATTATCATAGTGGCAGCAACAATGGACTCAAATATAACAGCAGTTGTGAGGATGGCACAGGACCAGGCAGTGTTTTGTTCTGTTGTGCATAGGGTAGGTATGAGTTGGAATTGGAACTGAGTGGATGGTATCTAACAACAATAATCACCCTGCACATATCTATTGTTGTTGTTATGTACCTTGGACTTGGCTCTGACTCATATTGACCTGGTGCAGGATTTCTAAGGAGTGACTCGTGGCTTGAACCACCAACCTTGCATTTAGCAGTCCAGTGCTTATCCTACAGTACCAAACCAGGACTCTCTGTATAGTTATATATCTATATTGATTCTTGCACTGGATACCATGGTAAGATCTTTTGGCTCCCTGCTGTTTCAAAGGGAGATATCGTTTCATTTCACTCTTTCTAATTCTGTGTCTTCTATCTTCCAAACTTTACTGCACTTTTATTATTTCATTTTCAAGGTAGATAGCATTTGCTTTTTCATAGCCATGATTTGTTTTTCATGATTTGTTTTGACCCAACATTATTCTAAAAGTGAAAAATCAGAAAACCAGCCTTAATGTTATGACAGTGTAACACTTATTCAAATGAGTGGTTATAATAACATTTATACTTCTTGGTTTTAATCTCATGAATTCATGTGGCACTGAAGGGCCAGATGATTTCTATTTCCTTTTATACTTTTGGATCATGCATTTTTTCTACATTTTTTTTTTTTTTTTTACTTCTCTTGAGTGTTTCGAAAATTATAAATATATTTGCCTAGGTATTGTTCTTTTAAATTTATTTTCCTTGTCACCTACACTTTCAATTTGAGGAAGCTTGTCTCAAACCTTCACTTTGAGAAATGTTTGTGTTTTGCATTTTTCATAATTTCCCCCTGAATTTCATTTCTGTTCCCTCTCTGGAATAATGGTTGATCCTCCATGTGGCATAAACACACACACACACACACACACAGACACACCATCTCTGTCTGTGTTGTATTTATTTTATTTGTTCTGACAACCACATTTCTAATCTCTGAACCCTAATTATGGTCCTTTGTTTTATGGTGAAATAATTATTTGAAATGTATTTTTGTTTAGATATACTTCAAGTTCCTAAATTTCTTAAATGTCTTCTGGCCTCATTTATTGTGGCAAAGAAAACAAATTGGTCTCACAATATTTATTCTTCACGTCATCCATAAACCCAAACTAAGAAACTAAGTCAAACCCATTCTGTTGAGTAGATTCTGACTCAGTAACCATACAGGACAGAGTAGAATGGTCCCAAAATATTTCTAAGACTGTAATCTTTATTGAAGCAGTTGGACACATCTTTCTCTTATAGAGTGGCTAGTGGGTTCAAACCACCAACCTTTTGGTTAGCAGACAAATGCTTAATCACTGTATCACCAGGAGTCCTCATCTATGGCGATGGAAAATTCATCTGACACATAATTGCCATGACAAATACTAAATTTCCCAGCCTCCTTTGCAGGTGGATGTGGCCATGTGAGTAATTTATGACCAATGATAAATAAGCAGTGCATTGCACTTTAGAGAAAAGACTATGTCCTCTCAATCCTCCCTTCTGGGGTGGCATTGTAGGGTAAGTGCAGGACTGCAAGCTTGGTTTGAACCACGAGGTTGGCAGTTCAAACTCACAGCCGTTCTTTGGAAACCCTATACTGGGTCACTATGAGTTGGAATTGACTCAATGGTAATTAATTACAACAGTCTTCCCTTACCCGTTCCTTTAGGCTGGAATATGAACTTGGTGGTGAGTCATTATGATGAACCATCTTTGACTGTGTAGACAAAAGCGAAGGGGAGGGGGCAGAACAACAAGATAGAAGGAGGTTTTACCCTCATAACCTATTAGCACTAACATTTTTGGGCAAATTACACTTAAGTTGTAAATGAATGAAAGATAGGTTGATTTGTGGTTTAATTCATTCTTATTACGGAAGCTAAACTTCCCTTGAATTAGAACATTTATTTTGGTCTGGCTCTTTTTTTTTTTTATGTTGTGTGTTTTCCTCAAATGTCTGGTAAACTTTGATGGTTGTTCACATCTAAATATAGGAAAACTGATTCGGAGCTGTGAAGGCTGAGCAGGCAGAGGTCAGCCATTACAAAGTGCCCTTCAGATTGTGCGGTTAGTCATATTGTAGGGCTACCCAGGCAGCTTTTGGATTTTTTTCAAAGAACACCCTTTAACTGTATGTGTGCCTTTCTTGGAAGTATGTTGTGGAGAGAATATAGACACCTAGTTACTCGGCTTGCTTTGGGGTGGTGGAGGTGGGTTGAGGTTGTTGTTGGACTCTTGCATTCACAGACCTTCTGTTATGATCCCCTTTGTTTCCCTCCCACCTTCCCTCTTGTCTTCTGCCATTGGAGCCAAAACTGTAGGGCTTCCTGGGCTGAAATAAAAGCTGTGTACAACTCTGTGTAATTTGCCATACTCTTTCATTAGCTTTCCATATTTCAGAGATGTATGGAAATTTCTTAAGGATCTCTGGTAGTGTAGTGGTTATGAGTTGGGCTGCTAACCTCAAGGTTAGCAGTTCAAAACTACCAGCTGTTCTGCGGGAGAAAGATGAGGCGTTCTGCTCCTGTAAAGATTCACAGCCTCAGAAACCTTATGCAGGGTCGCTAAGAATTGGAACCGACTCCACAGCACGCCACCACCACTATTGAAATTTCTTATCTGCTGTGGAACTTTCTCCAATTCTTTTCATAAAACTTTAAGGATTTGACTGTAAGCATATTAGGTTCAAAGTAAGGGAAACTAGAGATTCATCATTCTACTGCACAATGTGTGATGATTCAAAGACTTCAAGAAATACATCCCAGCTATTCACAGGAAATGTATTTCAGGCAAAAAAAGAAGCAAAACCTCAGCATTGTGTATGTGGGATGAAAAACATGGAATATAGAAACAGGCCTCCTGCTTTTGTAAGTTTACTTTTTTTCCTTTAAATTTGTTTTTCTGTTGTTATTATTTGTTAAGTTCCATTGAGTCAGTTCTGATTCGTAGTGATCTTATGCACAACAGAAAGAAACACTGCCCGGTTGTGTACCATCTTCACAATTTTTGTTCAACTTACTTCTGTTAAAATTACAGCTGCCACTATGCCTATCCATCTCATTAGGGGTCTTCCTCTATTTTGCAGACCCTCTACTTTATCAAGCATGATGTCCTTCTCCAGGGACTGATCCCTCCCGATAATATGTCTGAAATATGAGAGACCAAGTCTCACTATCCTGACTTCTAAGGAACATTCTGGCTGTGCTTCTTTTAACACAGATTTATTTATTCTTCTAATAGTCCATGGTTCTTATAATATTCTTATTCAACACTATAACTCAAATGCATCAATTCTTTGATGGTCATCCTTTTAAACTGTTCAACTTTCACATGCATTTGAAGCTACTGAAAATACCATGGCTTGGGTCAGGTGTGCTTTAGTCTTCAAACTGACATCTTTGCTTTTGAGCACTTCAAAAAGGTCTTGTGCAGCAGAGTTGCTTAATGCAATACATTGTTTGACATCTTGACTGCTGTTTCCATGAGTGTTGGTAGTGGATCCAAGCAAAATGAAGTCTTTGATAGCTTCAATATTTTCTCCATTTATCATGTTGTTATTTATTGGTCCAGTGGTAAGGACTCTTGTTTTCTTTTCACTGAGGTACAACTCACACTGAAGGCTGAGGTTTTTTATTTTCATCAGTAAGTATTTTAAGTCTTCTTCATTTTCAACAAGCAAGGTTGTATCATCTGCATATCACAGATTGTTAATTAGTCTTCTGCCAATCCTGACATCAAATTCATCTTCCAACTATTCAGTTTCTAGGATTATTTGCACAGAGTACAGATTGAATGTTGCTGTTGTTGTTAGGTGCCATTGAGTCACCACTGACTCATAGAGACCCTATGCACAGCAGTGCCTGGTCCTGCACCAACCTCACAACCATTGCCTCGTTTGAGTCCATTGCTACTGCCACTATGCCAATCCATCTCATTGAGGGTCTTCCTCTTTTTTCTCTGACCCCAAATGTTACCAAACATGATAATGATATCATTATCCAGGGACTGGGCCTTCCTGACACTATGTTTGAAGTATGATAGGCGAAGTCTGGCCATCCTGAAGGAAGCACTCTGGTTGTACTTCTTCCAACATAGATTGGTTTGTTCTTTTGTCAGCCCATGGAACTTTTAAATTCTCCTCGAACACCATAACTCAAATGCCTCAATTCTTCTATGGTCTTCCTTATTCACTGTCCAGCTTTTACATGCATACAGGTTATCGAAAATGCCATGGCTTGAATCAGTGAACCTTATTCCTCAAACTGACATCTTTGCTTTACACTTTAAAGGGTTCTTGTACAGCAGATTGGCCTAATGCAATACATCGTTTACTTTCTTAACTGCTGTTTCCATGAGCGTTGATGGTTAACCCGAGCAAAATGAAGTCATTGACAACTTCAATCTTTTTTTCCATTTATATGGATGCTGTTTATTGGTTCAGTGGTGAGGATTTTTTCTTCTTTACATTGAGGTGCAACTCATACTGAAGGCTTTGATCTTTGATCTTCATCAGTAAATATTCTAAATCCTCTTAACTATCAGCAAGCAAAATTGTACCATCTGCATATTGCAGGTTGTTAATGAGTCTTCCTCTGGTCCTAATGCCATGTTTTCCTTCATATTGAATAAATTTCTTCAGATTAAACAGATATGATGAAAGAATAAAACCCTGGTATATATTTTTCCTGATTTTAAACCATTCAGTGTTACCTTGTTTTGTTAAAGCATCTGCCTTTTGGTCTATGTAAAGCTTCCTCATGAGCACAATTAATTCTGGAATATTCAGTCTTTTGCTGTGTTGATCATAGCTTGTCATGATCCACACAATGGAAAGCCTTTGCATAGTTAATAAAGTACATACAAACATCTTTCTGGAATTCTCTGCTTTCAGCCAAGATCCATCTGACATCAACAATGATATCCCTTGTTCTATAACCTTGTATGAATCTCTGGCAGTTCCTTATCACTGCACTGTTACAACCATGTTTGAATTATCTTTAGCAAAGTTTTACTTGCATGTGATATTAATAATATTGTCCCATGATTTACACATTCCACTGGGTCACCTTTTTTTTTTGGAATAGGCACAAATATGGGTCCCTTCCAATCAGTTGGCCATGAATCTATGTTCCAAATCTCTTGGCAGAGATAAGTGAGTGCCTTTAACACGGCATCAATTTTTTGAAAGATTTCAATTTGTATTCTGTCAATTCTCAGAGCCTTGTTCTTTGCTAATACCTTCAGTGCACCTTGGACTGCTTCCTTCAGTATCATTGGCTCTTTATCATATTTTATCTCTAGAAATGGTTGAACATAGACCATTTCTCTTTGGTACAGTGACTATGTATATTCCTTCCATCTTCTTTTAATGCTTCTGCATTATTCAGTATTTTGCCCACAGAACCCTTCAATATTGCAACTCAAGTCTTGTGT
>NW_006408582.1:8862515-8865014 GCF_000296735.1 Chrysochloris asiatica | reverse complement strand
CCATGGGAAAATATGGCTTTGGTGATAGACATGATGCAGAAGATCAAATGATAGAATTTTGCAAGACCAATGACTTATTTATTGTAAAGACCTATTTTATACAACATAAAAGACAACTATACACATGGACCCCACCAGAAAGAATACAAAGAAATCAAATTTACTACATCTGTGGACAGAGACTCTGGAAAAGCCCCATATCACAAACCCAAACAAGGCTAGGGTCAGACTGTGAAACAGTCAGTTGTTCGTATGCAAGTTCAGGCTGAAGGTGGAATAAATTTAAATAAATCCATGAGAGCCAAAATTTGACCTTGAATATATTTCACTTGAATTTCTCAAGAAATTCAGATTTGATGAATTTCAAGAATAGATGCGATACATTAGATTTGCATTTCTCACTACTAGATGAGCTATATACCAAAATTTTGTGAAAAAAATTCCATTTGGTATTGAGATGCCCAAGATGAGAAACTGAAAATTTTTAATAAACTTTTGTAGTCTGAAATTGATCAAACGTGCAATCATGATGCATTAATAGTTACTGTTGATTGGAATACAAATACCACTACACTACCAGAGCCCCTTCAGAAGCCATATACTAGGTCATTATGAGTCAGAACCTCTTTGACAGCACTTACCAACAACAACAAATCCTATACAGGGTTGCTGTGAGTAGGAACTGATTCAATGGCACTTGAGAATTGGCACCCCTGAATTGTTGATAAAGAATATTACCCATAGTACAGACAGCCAGAAGGATGAACAAGTTTGTCTTGGGAGACGTGCAGCCAGAATGCTCCTTAGAAATGAGGGTGGCAAGACTTGGTTTCACATACTTTGACCTGTTATCAGAAGGGACTAGCCCGTGGACATCATGTTTGTAAAGTCAGTAAAAAAGAGGAAGACCCTCAATAAAATGGATACACAAGTGGCTGCAATAATGGGTCCAAACATGGGCTATGCTTATTTTTACCAGCAGATATTCACCAACAGAATTACAAATTATACATCTAAGTTTCTTTCAACACCGTTAATTACTGTTATTGATGTTCTATATTTAAAAGCAGCTTTGAGTTAATTACTATCATTGAATATGTTGGCCTATATAGTTACATGTTTAAGTTCTTCCTCTCTCTCTTTTTAAATAAAATTGGGTCTTTGGCCAGCATTTCCTTTAATATGTCAATAAATTTAAAATACTTTTCAGATAATGCTCTGCTGCTATTCATGAGGTTTTCAGTGGCTAAGCTTTCAGAAATGATCCACCTGTTCCTTCTTCCTAGTCTGTCTTACTCCGGAGGCTTCTCTGAAACATGTCCACCATGGGTGAACTTGCTGGTATTTCAAATACTGGTGTCATAGCTTCCAACATTACAGCAACACACAAGCCACCACAATATGACAAACAACAAAGTGGTGGAGATGGAACTCTAGACACCCTCCAAGAAACACAAATGTATTTAAGCTTATTAGTAGTACAATTCAAATTGTAAGTAATAATAATGGAATTAGCATTGATCTTTAAAGTGTAATATTACTGTTGTACTACTCATCTATTAGTTGGTCATATTGTGGTGGCTGTATATTACTGTGCCACAGGTGTTGTAAATATAGCAGGATCATACATGAGGGACAGGTTTCAGCCCAGTTTACGGATTAAGACAGACTAAGAAGAAAGAGAGGTAGATCACTGCTGAATGGTTAGCCATGGGATATTTAACAACCCTCAGGTAGGAAGGCACTCAAAATACAACTGGGAAAGTGCTGCCTCCTCACAGTAGAGACGACCTTAATGATGTGAATGGAACAAAGTTTCAGAGACCTTCATTTGCTGATGGGCACAACTCAAAATGGGAAGAAACAGTGACAAACATCCAATAATAATTGGAATGCAGAATGTATAAAGTGTAATTCTAGGAAAATTGGAAGTTGCCAAAAATGAAATGGAATGCATAATGATTGATATCCTAGGCATTAGTGAGCTGAAATGGACTGGTATTGGCCATTTAAAATTGGATAATCATGTAGTTTACTCTATTGGAAAGGAAAAATTGAAGAGGAATGGCTTGGCATTCATTGTAAAAATGAAAGTGCATTTCAAGATCTTTTTTGAAGTATAATGTTGTCTGTGATAGGATCATGTCCATACCTTTACAAGGAATATCAGTTAATACCACTATTATTCAAATTTATGCACCAACTGCTAAAGTCAGTAAAGAAGAAATTGAGGCATTCTCTCAATGTCTTCTGTCTAAAATTGATCAAATATACAATGGAGATGCATTGATAATTACTGGTGATTGGTTCACAAAAGTTGGAAATAAGGAGGATGGGTCAGTAATTGGAAAATAGGTCTTTGATAGAAATGATGCTGGAGATCGCAAGATAGATTTTTTTTGTTTTTGTTGTTAAATATTTTATTGTGAGTTATGTGGTAGTTTACATGGGAGAACATTAGTTTTACATTCATCCTATTGTATATTGTTTCATTGCCAT
>NW_006408582.1:8838161-8854990 GCF_000296735.1 Chrysochloris asiatica | reverse complement strand
CATTCAACAAATCACATACTTTGCTTCATTATATGATTGCAATCCCCTCCATGCACCAACAGTTAACAGCATTTATCTCTAGTCACTCCAACCATTGCATTCCTTCCTGTGTCTCCCACCATCCCCATCTTTCCTCTGCCAACCTCTCTCTGGTTGTATATTGCCTGCCCCGTCACCCATGTCAATGTGTGTCTACCCTCTAGTACATGTATTTAAAAAATCACACAGGGATATATAATCATTTAAACAACCAGGAGCATATTTTGGAAGCCAGGCTCTTGACTGCCAGCACACACCTTTCTCTTTCCATGAGTCTAGAGTCCTCAACTGCTTAGTCTCTCCATGCCATCACCTCTGACTCTATCTCTGGTGTTGTTGCTTCTCTGGTTAAAGTCCCAAATTCAGCTCATGCTCTTGTCTCTTGATGGTCCTAGAATCCTTTGTTCCTGGAATGCAAGATTAACTATTCCTCCCTTTTTGTTACACAACCTCTACCTTTACAGTTGTGACCATCACAATTAGGTATGATAACAACTACTCACTATTAAATCAATGAATCCCATCCTCATCTCGTTTTACCAGACTCATTTAGACAAGAGGAAAACTATTCAGTGGGGATTCTACCTTCCCCTGCATGCTCTGATGAATAACTGATTTTAACCCATCACAAGTATATACAAGGATAGAGAAAGGTACTTTTTTTTCTTACCTATCAAACTCTTGTTAAATAAAAAATGTTTTGGCTGTTTAATTAAGAACATGTGTCAAAGTTTTATTTCAATCTTGCTGCAAAGGAAAAGGCTTTAATAGGGTAATCTTTAGTAGGTTTTAGTAAAGTGATCTTTAGAAGTCCCCACATTGTAACAACAATTCAGCATTCCACTATTAGCTGAAAGATTTGAACCCATTTAGAGGCACCTTAGAAGACAGGCCTAGCTTTGTTTCTGAAAGGTCACAACCTTGAAAATCTTAGGGAACAGTTCTCTGCACACATGGGGTTGCCCTAAATCACACTCAACTAAACAGCAACAAACAACATCAGGGTAATCTGAACATTCACTTTTGGAAGGAACATTTTATAGAATGATTGGATAATCATTTAAAATTATATGTAAAAGTTAATGTTGCTGTTGTTAGGTGCCATCAAGTATGTTCCGATTCATAGGGACCTTGTATAGGGTTTCTGAGGACTGGCTGGTGGGTTTGAACAGCCGACCTGGCTGTTAGTATTCCAGTGCTTATCCTACAGTGCCACACCAGAACTCCAAAAAAGGTTATATTATATATTAAAGAAAAGAATGCATGTTAAATAATTTATTGTTCCAACTGGCACATGATTAATGATTACACTGAGAGGAAACTGAAATGCCCTGCCACAGGGATGAGTGACCTTAGACTCTTTAGTAGATGGAGTCCCTCAACCAGTTGTCATCCTTTAAAATTTATCAGAAAATTGCTCAAGGCTTTTATTGTTGCTGTTCTTGTTAAGTGCCATCAAGTCGATTCCCACCCATAGTGACCTTGTACAGTGTTTCCAAGGAGCAGCTGGTAAGCTTGAACCACCGACCTTGCAGTTTAAATGACTTTGCAGTCTGACTCATTAGCCCACAGTGCCACACCAGGACTCCAAGGCTTATATTAGGAGTACTAATTTCATTTCAGAAGGATGTAAATTATATCATAGTAAAGTCTCACCTGGGTTAGGTGTAGGATAGTGTTTTTTTTATATTGCTTCCGGCATTACAGAATCTGCTTCCTGCGACTGCCAGGGAGTCCTTTCTCTCCTGAGTTCTCTTCTCCCCATGCTCTCCTTGTCTCTCACTCCATGCTCCTAGTTTCAGATCCAGGCTGGTGGTACTTTATCTTAGAAGTCCACAGTCAAACATGTAATAAAAGCCAAACCAAACAAAAACTAGGTGCCACTGAGTCCATTCTGACTTACAGTGACCCATGTGTGTCAGCAGAACTGTTCCACACAGTTTTCAATGGCTGATTTTTTGGATATAGATTGTCACACCTTTCTTTCAAGGTGCCTCTGGGTGGGTTCAGAAGGCCAAGTTTTCAGCAGGCGATTGCTTAATTGTTTGTGTTACCCAGGGACTCCATTGTAAATATAATAATAGCAGCTAATTCTTATATGGAATCCTGTGGGTTAATGCACTGGACTGCATAGTCAGTTTGAACCTCAAGGTCGGCAGTTCAAGCTCCCAAGCTGCTCCTCCAAAACCCTATACAGGGTTGCTATGGGTCAGAACCAACTCAGTGGCACTTAACAACAATAATTCTCATATATTTGCTAATTTAATTCCTAAAAGAGTCCTTTGAAATAGTTGCTGTACACATTCCATTTTAGATGAGAACACTGTAGCACAGACCGGCTAAGTAGCTTGCCACATGTCACACAGCGAGTAAGGGGTATATTTGAACACAGACATATGGGGCCCCTTCATTGAGCCATTCTGCTACGACAAACAGCATCTATCAGACAAACCATTCTCTCTCTAAACTGGACCACTTCTCACCTGAGGAAATTAAGTAAGATAAATGGGAGTGAGAGGTATAGAAAACCATTGTTTGACATGAAAAATAAAGCATGCTCACACATGTAACACATTAAGAGAACATGTATTACCAGAAGAGGTGATGTACTTTTTGTACATTTCTATTTTTTAAAAAAGAAAGGTTGTTTTATGTAAGGGGGGAAATGTTAAAACACCTTGCATTTGAAAAAATTTCTCCCAAATGTGCTTCATCCTCAGCTTTGCATTAGACAATGAGAAATTCTCTGTAAATTCTAGGACAAAAATGTATTACAAATGCTATTTTTAAAATGGTTGACACGTACACTGCTGCTGACAGTAGCATCCAAATCCATACCGAGTGCACATCCGGGCCTCACAGGAATTACTGACCAGCGGAGGTAATCTTGTAGTCCAGGCAGGGGAGGTTCCCTCACATATTCAGAGCATAGTCTTGAATGCCCATGCTATTCATCATTTTCAGCTCATTCCAAGTTGCAGCATACATCATCCCCTTCCTATTAAAGAGCACACAGAAGAGGCTGCTGAGACCTGGCAATTAAGAACAGTATAAATCAAACTGGAAAATTGCCTACAATTTGGACCATTTGCTCAGACACTCTTCCCATATCTCATTTTCTCTGCTTGTTCTTCATTCCCACCCACTCTTTTTTTTTTTTTTTTGGTTAACATAGGAGTCAATTATAGATGGTTTCGTTTTTCTTTTATGAGAACAATCAGCTAAAAGAAAAAAGCTATGGCGTTAGGAAGGCTGTGTTAGGATTCCAGGAACATCTAAAAAAAAACAAAAAGGACAATTTCATAGAAAACACTGCTATAGAGATGGTTGAAAAGATGGACCAACATTTCCCCCAGATATTGACAAAATACCCCTGTTGTTATTGGCATTATCAAAAAGGTTATTGAATATCTTAGACACTAAATTCATGAACTTGGAGCACAAAAAAATGGAAGTTTGTTAAGTTAGTGGTTTTGTGATGTGTACTTAATGTCAAAATAACTTAAAAAATTTTCTGAGAAATATAACTCAACTCTGTGGACAAAACTCAATCTAACTAATTTGGAGGTCTTAGTTGAGCAGTGGGCTCAAGCATAGCAATTGTGAGGAGGTATAGGATGGGCAGTGCTTCATTCTGTTGTTCATAAGATTGCGATATGAATTGGAACCAAGTCGGTGGCACCTAACAACAACAACAATCCTTTATATCTTATGTCCAATAATTCTAAGAACATAGATGCTGATGTGATGGTAACCAAAGAAACCATTTTTCCAAGGTCATTTATATGCCTGCCAATGCCTTAGTAAGGAGCCATGGTGGCATAGTGGGTTACTTGTTGGATTGCTAACAGCAAGGTCAGCAGTTCAAATCTACCATCCGTTCTGCAGCGGAAAGATGAAGCTTTCTGCTTCCATAAAGATTTACAGCCTTGGAAACTCCCTACAGGGTCACTATGAGTCATAATCAACTGAATGGCACAAAACCACCACAACAATGCCTTAATATAAATTACATTTCTTCCTGGTTAAAAACAGAAAAAAATAAAGGAACTCTAAATATTTTA
Source organism: Chrysochloris asiatica (assembly GCF_000296735.1). Taxonomy (NCBI): domain Eukaryota; kingdom Metazoa; phylum Chordata; class Mammalia; order Afrosoricida; family Chrysochloridae; genus Chrysochloris; species Chrysochloris asiatica. Next base: position 8,850,887 of record NW_006408582.1, on the reverse strand, counting down.
TCTTTGGGAACAGATTGCTCATCCTTTCTTTCAAGGTTCCTCTATTAATGATCACACTGAGACCAACTTTTCAGTTAGTAGCTGAGTGCTTAATGTTGTTGTTGTTAAGTGCTGTTGAGCTGGTTCCTACTTACAGAGTTTTCTATATAAGATTTCCAAGAGGCGGCTGATGGGTTTACAAATGAATTCCCAGTTTTGACAGCACCATTTGTTGAAGAGACTATCTCTTCCCCATTTTGCTCTTTATCAAAGATCAACTGATCATCTGTGGATGGAATAATTTCTGGATTCTTTATTATGTTCCATTGATCTATGTGTCTTTTGATGTACCAGGCTATTTTGACCACAGTGGCTGTGTAGTAGGTTTGTGATCAGGAAGTGAGGACTTACTACTTTCTTCTTCTTCTTTATTGCTTCTCTGGGGTCTCTTGCTTTTCCTTATAAAGTTAGTGATTAGTTTCTCCATCTCTTTAAAGATTGATGAATAGGGATTGCATTATATCTGTTGACCACTTTGGATAGTGTTGACATTTTCACAATGCAAAGTCTTCCTATCTATAAGCATGGTATATTTTCCCATTAAAAAAAAAAATCTCTTTGGTTTTTTGTAGTGGTGTTTTGTAGTTTTCTTTGTATAAGTCTTTTGTTTCTTGGTTAGATTCATTCCTAAGTATGTCATCTTTTGGGTGGCCATTGTAAAGGGTGTTGCTTTCTAATTTCTTTTCAGAGCTCAGAAAGATTAGTTTTAGAAAATGGGAGGAATCAAAGACAAGACATTGGAATAAAAGATGCAATAATGATGTTTTGAATATTTTATCATTACTTGCCAGCTATATAAGGTACTCCATGTGAAGCTACACACAATATTTTGCATTTATTTTTGAACTTTTCAGTGCTAGCCAGAAACTAATACTTTTATAAAATTATTATTTTATTCTAAAATATTGTATGCAGAAGGTTACATTACGAATAAATATACCATTTAATAAATTACTGAGAAATGAGCACTTGTGTAATTACTACCCAGGAGAAGAAGTAGAATATTCTTAGCAACCTGGAGGACCCCTAAATGCCCAATTCTGGACCATAATTCCTTTCCTTCCTACTTTGTTTTGCTTTATGGTTTTATTACTGATACATGCATACCTAAAGTTAAATGAATTTTTCCTGATTTTGAATTTTCTGTATATGGAATTGTGCAAAATGAATATTTTTGTGTCTGGCTTGTTTTAGTCAACATTCTTTTTTTAAAAATGTTCATCACTGTTGCTGTGCATAACTGTAGTTTCCTCATTTTCATCACTATTTAGTATTCTACTAACTGAATATGTCATAATTGATCCATTCTTTTTTTGGTGGCCATTTGTTTCTAGTTTTGAGCTATTGTCAACTATAATGCTATTATGACCATAAAGCACTTGACTGGTAACTGCAAGGTCAACAATTCAAACCCACCAGCTGCTCTCAGAAACCCTATACAGGGTAGTTATGAGTTGGAACTGACTCGGTGGCACATACCACCACCACCACCGATATGACCATAACACTATTTAAGACTAGAATAGAATGAGCGCATTTGGATTATGGTGTTGGCAAAGAATATTGAAATTACCATGGACTACCAGGAAAAACAAACAAATCTATCTTGGAAGAGGTACAGCCAAAATGCTCCTTGGAATTGAGGGTGGAGAGACTTAGTCTCACGTACTTTGAACATGTTGCCAGGAGGGATTAATCTCCTGAAAAGGACATCGTGCTTAGTAAAGTGGAGGGTCAGTGAGAAAGAGAAAGACCCTCAGATTGATGAGACATACTGACTGCAACAATGGCAGTGTTTTGTTTTGTTGTACATCGATTTTGTCACTTTGAGTTAGAATTAACTCAACAGTACCTAACAACAACAATATGAACATTTAGCAGGAATACTTAAACAGGTATTTCTGTGGGGTAATTACTTGAGAGTGGAAATACTAAGTTGTACCGTGTATGAGTCTCACACTCCTAGATATTGACAAACTGTTTTCCAAAGTGATTGAATTACTCTTTCATCAACAGTATATGAGATCTCCCACCTTTAATTCCCCTCTAATGTACCTCTCCTCCCTTTCTCTTTTGTTTGCCTTCATGTCTTATTCAACTTTATGAGATAATGTAAAACTGCTTTTCCAAATAGTCACACCATTTTGTATGAGTAAAGTATGAAAGAGCTTCAAAAAGTTCATGAAAAATTTCTATTATGTTTTAACTCCATTTTTCCATGAACGTTTTGAAGCCTCCTTCGTACAAGAAATTCCTGGCTCCATATTTTCTCCCACATTTAGTATTGTCACACTTTAAATGCTTTCCAGAAAATTGGGTTGAAGTGGCATCTCATTGTAATCTTGATTTACATTCCCTGAACACAATGATGCTGATCATCTCCATACAGTTATTGGCTACGTGAATTTCTTATTATGTGAAATGCCTCTTTACTCTCATCTTAAAAATGAGAAAACTTAAGCTCAAAGGCATTCATGTTACATAAGAATCATGTGGCCGACCTGGGCTTCCAACTGAGGACTACCTGATTACAAAACATTTGTTTTCTCTACCACCTGACACAACTTTCTTAAACAATGAGTCCAGTTTTTAAATAAACATATCTGAAATCATTCAAACAAATGCATCCTTTCAAAGGATTGACTTTGGAAGTCTATACTTTCATTTTAGGCCATTGTTTGAACAATTTGTAGATGTTTTCCTTCCACAATTACTTTCATTTGAAATGGTCAGTGTATCAGCCTTGTAAGAAAAATAATCTGGTTAAACATTTCTCTGTTATTTCTTGAAATCCAAATGATAGTTCCCAGATTGTTTCTTCATTTTAAGAGTCAGATCCATTCTGAATGACTATTGGCTGTTTCCAAAAATCAAATCCACTCTCAAAGCATGGATATTTTCTACTACTAAAAATATTGAAGAAAAAAAAAAGTGCTTCATGGGATTCATTTCAGTGATTTTCCAGCTGTGTCTCTTAAAGTCCTAGGGTTTGCAAACATTCTCAGGACTCCCTGAAGGGGGCAAGAGGAAGCTGGGTGACTAATTTTTACTAGACAGTCTGTGTTTTCCATATTGGAATTTCATATAATATATACTTTAGAAGTAAAAGTACTGCTAAAAAATCAGTATTTTAGAGATGTCTTCCCTAATTTAGCCTCTTCCATCACTTTCCATCTCCTTACCCAGCTAGGATTTGTCTGTGTGTTGTAGCCTAGTGGCTTGCATGTTGCTCTGATGTATTCGGTATTGTGAACACCATCAGGATCACCCACGATTGACAGGTTTCAGCAGTGCTCCAGGTTAAAACAGATTAGGAAGAAAGGCCTGGTGTCTAATTTCAAAAATGTCAGTTTTCAACAATATAACTGGTGATGAAACGCATGAACCTTGCAGGATGAAATACACAGAAATCGAACTGACTACATCTGTGGACAGAGATGGTGGAGAAGCTCAACAATTTCAGTTAGAGGAAAGCCAGTGACTGGCTGAGAGACAGACCATCAATTGTTCATAAGCAAGTTCAAATTGAAGCTGAGGAATATTAAAACAAGTCCATGAGAGCCAAAGAACAACCTTGATACATCCCATCTGGATTTAGAGACCATCTCAAGAATAGATTTGATCCAGTGAACACTAGTGACTGAAGATGAGGTGAATTATGGGATGACATCAAGTACATTAGAAATGAAGAAAACAGAGGCCATTAAAAAGACAAGAAAGAAAAGACCAAAATGAATGTTGGAAGAGACTCTGAAATTTCTCTAGAATGTAGAGTGGTGGTGGTGGTGTGCCATGGAGTCAGTTGTGACTCATAGTGACCCTGTCAGTTCTGACTCACAGATTTCCAAGGCTGTAAATCTTCACAAGAGCAGAAAGCCTCATCTCTCTCCAGTGGAACAGATAGTAGTTTTGAACTGCTGACCTTGAGGTTAGCAGCCCGACTCATAACCACTATGCTTCCAGAGTTCCCTTACTAAGACATTGTTGTTGTTAAGTGCTGTCGAGTCAGTTCTGACTCATAGCGACCCTGTATAGGGTTTCTTAGGAGCAGCTGGTGATCTTGAACTGCCGACCTTGCAGTTCGAATGGCTTTGCAGTCTGGTGCATTAGCCCACAGCGCCACACCATGACTAAGGCATTAGCAGTCATATAAATGACCTTGGAAAAATGGCTACTTGGTTTTCAAAATTAGCCAGTTGAAACCTTATGAATCACACTAGAACACTGGCCAATCACTTGTTTTGTACAAGTCATTAAGAGAGATCAGTTGCTCAAGGATGGCATCATGTTTGGAGGCCCAGAGAGTTGGGGAAGGCCTGTGAGAGTCTCAGTGAGATGGATTTACACAGTAGCTGAAACACTGAATCTGAACATGCTGGTGATAGTGAATCTGATGCAGGGCCAGGCAGTGCTTCACTGTTATACTTGGGGTCAGAGTCCACTTGACAGCAGCTGCCCACTTTCTACGCTGTCTTATGCTTCTTCATCGCACTTGTCCACCTGCTGTATTTATTTCTTGGTCAGCAGCTCTGTACCCATTAGGAGGTAACCTCCATGAGAGTAGGCACTTTGCTCTTGTTACATCATCATCTAGCAAAGTGCTGGGCACAGAGTGGATAGGTAGTAGCTGTCTGATGAAAGGGAGAATGACAGGTGTGATATTGAGTAGCTACTGGTTTTGGAGTCAGAGGGTTATTCCACACCCTCCTTCCAGATTTACCTATTCTCCTATCTCCACTCACTGATTGCATAAAGAAGAGGGGAGGGATGGCAGGATGTGCGGCATCACAGGAGACTCAATCCCCCCCCATAATTAAGCACTCCATGTGGGAGTCAGAGACAAAAAGAACTTGAAAGCACTGTATTTTGGAGACTGGACTTTTATATGTACTTTACCTATTCACAGTAGGAGAGAGACAGGTATTGCAAATACAATTGGATTACATTTTAGCGTAACAGAATCACATCAGATAAAAGCTTCCTAGACATGGAAATTGATCCAGAAGTTGAACATATCAACTCCTCTCCAGCTACACATTGTAAAACAAAATTTAGCCAGCACTCTAGTAGAGAGAGCTCAGAGCCAAGGACAGCCTACACACCGTGAATTTTAGTAAACATCAGGTCTAGATGGTTATCTTCTCTTCACTGAGTGAGTAAACAAGAAAATTTCATCCTGGAGCTTATGAAATCCTACTGCAAAAGAAAGGAGAGAGGCCATCTTCCTGAAGATTCAGGTAAAGAATAAAATCTGAAATATTCTACTTGAGCAATAGAAGGAAATTTTAGGGATACAAGAAGACATCCCTAAAATAACTGGATGTGAGGACACATGGCTTCAATATACCAAAATAAGAATAGAAATTTAGAATGGGTGAATGCGTTGCAATGAAGATAAGAGGATGAGAAAAGAAAGGGAGTTGGGTAAGTTTAGGAACTGCTGCAAAGCAATTGAAAATGCAACAGCTGAATTGCAATGCACACACCAAGTAGTAAACTACAGACTGACATGAAACAATGGAATCACTGAAGTTGAGAACAAATTTTAGAATCTCTTCTGGAATGCCCAGGAGAAGTACAAGGTCACTAAAATGCTGTAGGAGTAGGTAATGGCCACTGAGGATAGAAAACAGAGAATCAACCTCAACATTTCAGATAACCCCAAGGAAAGAATAAATCAACTGAAGTGGAAGAAATAATCAAAGATGAGATTGAAGAAACTTTCCTGAGTTTGTTCCAAAGAGGGCATAAGTTACCATATTCTAGGAAAAAGCATTGGAATGTCTCCCTCCTTGTCCTAGCACCTTTTTTTTTTTTTTTTCCCTAAGTAGCTAATGAAGTGATGAAGTAAGGAGTCCTGGTGTGGCCCTGTGGGCTAATGCGTCAGACTGCAACGTCCTTTGAACTGCAATGTCGGTGGTTCAAGCTCACCAGCTGCTCCTTGGAAACCCTACACAGGGTCGTTATGGGTCGGAATCAACTCCATGACACTTCACAAGAACAACAATGAAGTGAAGTCTGTATTATGATCATCTGATAGTCTGAGGTGGTATCTTGGAACTAAAGCCTATACTAGTCAGGAGACGTTAGCTCAAGCTCTTTGTAGTCTTTTCTTAGGAAATCCAGGTCAATGGTTTCTTGTTACCTTTAAACTGGTGCAATTTAGGCCTACTTGTCCAGTGACTGTGAATTTCATGGTCAAATGGTTATGGTGTTTAGCTGCTAACTGAAAGGTTGGAGGTTCTAGTCCACCCAGAGGGGTCTCAGAAGAAAGGCCTGGTGATCTACCTCCAAAAGATCAGTTCTTGAAAAACTGTGGAGCACAGTTCTACTCTTATACATATGAAACCACCATGAATAGGAACTGGTAACTAATCATGTATCCAATATTTAAATATCTTTTGATTTTTGTAGTTGGGATTGGGTGGGATCAGAGTGAATTTTTAATAGCCCAGAAATGCACAACTCCAGCCTCTGCTATGTCTCAGAGGGTCAGTTCTTGGCGTTGGGCAAGATCTCGAGAGACAGAAATCCACACTATTTATAAGGAAAAGCATCTCTTTAAGAACCTACATCCCACTCAGATTGTAACAGGTGGGTGTTGACTGACAGAATTTGCTTCTTGGAGATAGGGACTAAGCTGCTTACAAAGCAGAAATTTCCATGTCGAACAAACATTACTCATATAGATTCTTAACCTTGATTACACACAAGAAACCCTGGGGAGCTTTAAAGTATAAGCATATTTGGCTCCCACCCCACACATTCTGAATTAATTAGTCTGGGCATTGGGATTTAAAATAAGACGCATATAGTAGAACTCACTTGTTTGGGGGAATGCATTTCTTTGAATTTGGACACAAGCCTAGATTCTTGTTACCCCACTATAAACCGGATACAGAATAATTCCAACAACCCCAAGATTTCCCTTGTGTTGCTCTTTAAAGGTCAGACACTTTCTGAACCCTAATCTCAGGCAACCAACCAGCAATCTATTTCCTGTCCCTATCAAAACCAAAAATATCAAACCTGATGTCATTAACTTTGATTCTGGCTTATGGCAAGACCATGTGTTGTTATAAAGTAGAACTGTACTCCACAGGGTTTTCTTGGCTTTTGTCTTTATAGAAGTACATCTCCAGACTTTCTTCTGCCGTGCCGCTAGGTGGGTTTGAATTACCAGCCTTTCAGTTGTTGTTAAGTGCTGTTGAGATGCTTCTGACTCCTAGTGACCCTGTATAGGGTTTCTGAAGAGCAGCTGGTGAATTTGAACCCCCAATCTTGTGGCTCAAACCAACCTTGAGGTCTAGTGCTTATCCTATAGCACCACACCAGGATTGCCTGCAGTTGTACTAGCGAGTAACCTTTCTGTTCCTGTAGTTTCCTCCTTATTTTTCCAGAAAATTGTGTAAATGAAGTCATATTTGAGTGTTCTTCTAGACACTGGGGCTTTTAAAAGTTCTGTAGGTACAGCCAACTGGAGAGCTGCTGACACGATTTTTATAATTTGTTCCTTTGATAAGCATGACCATTGCTTCTTTCTTAACTGAAATAGCATGAACAATGGGTAGACACCCAAGGACATTTCAACAGGGGATCAAGAAAAGCGACCCAATGTGGGAAGAAGATGAATCATTGTTAAAGGAAAACAGGTGATACAAATTATTGAAAAGCTAGTTCAGATAAAAACATATCCTAAAATGGGATTATCCTAAGAGCTTAAAAATAGGAAACAGGACTTTCTTGGCAAAGAGCAGCATTGATGACATGTGAGAGATTTGCCTCCTCTAATGGCCATATTTGAGGGTTTTTCACATAGGGAGGAAATAGGACACCATTTATTCAGTCCAAATGAGTTAAATTATGAGTGCTGCCAGATGTCCCTGGGCAAAAACAGAATTTCAAGCAAATGATGAAGCCTGTCTCTTTCAATGGCTCATCTTTGTAAGGATAGCTAGGATAATTACAACAGCGAGACCTATGCCAATTAAGTTGCAATCTACCTTGGAGCTAATTCACCGTAGGGACTTTCAGAAAGCTTGAGGGATAAAGCATGTATGGGTCTTTTCTGTATTCCTTTGTGTCAAGAGTTTAGGTAGGATTTCCTCTGGAGAAATGACAGCCTCATTTCCTTCATTTATGAGCTGACTGTTAAGGCAGGGTTGTTTTCCCTCGCTGGACCACATCTTCCTTCCTTTCATCCTCTCAGTGGCTGTTCCTCTTGTACCATCAAATCCTATCCTTAGGCAGTACCAGGAAGAGCATGGAAATTCAGTTGCTGGTGGAAGCTGATTGTGAGGAAGCCCTTGGAACTCATCATTGTTCCCAGAGCCATGTGCAAATACACCTGAGGGTGAAGTTGAGAGCACGGTAGTATTCTCTAATAGAAGTAGAAGCCTTTCTGGGTAATGCTAGGAGACGAGGAATAAGAAAATTAAGCTTCATAATTTAATTTGACTGCCTCCTTTGGATTCGTAGCATGAATCTGGGGACTCAGGATATTACAATTTTAGGTTCACCTAAGAATAGCTAGACTGCAGATCTGAGACTGATGAAGGTTTCCTTCTGGCAACAAGGATAATAGTCTACTAATGGGAATAATGCCATTTTATTTAAAAATTAGGATACTGATTGTGGTTTCAAGGTTGGAAGCCTAGTGTTCATTTTGTATGATCTTAGGAGGTCAGTCTGGTTTACTTGCCTGAGACTCTACATTTGGGGTCAAAGGACTGTAATGTTATTGCAGCTCCATTAGGCAATAACATTTCTTCTTTCTTGAGTGTGAGTCTCTTGCTGGACTGAAGTTCAGGCTGGATGATCTTGCATTTAATTACTTTTCAGTTATGATAATGGTCAAATGATGGGCAACGAATCAATAATTGCAATAGTCGAATCAATTGCATTGCTTTAACAGAAGCCAGTCCCAGGCTTTAGGAATGCCATTGATCTTGGCTGCTTAGTCATCTGCATTGTCATTGCTAGGCCTGTGCAAATACAGTCTTAGTTTTGCAGCCTGAATCTTTAGTATTTTCATTCTTCTCTGAGATCTGTACACTGACATATTAACAAGCATGTGATATTGCAGTCCTGTAAGTATGGTTGGGAGGGGGAAAGGTACTAAGACTAAGGAGTCCTGGGTGGTGGAAATGGCTAACAAGTCAGCTTCTAACTGAAAGGTTGAACGTTCAAGTCCACCCAGAAGCTCCTTTGAAGAAAGGTCTTCTTCTGAAAAGTCAGTCATTGAAAATTCTATGGAGCACAGTTCTACACTGACACAGATGACAAATACTTTTACTGAGACCAAAATTCAGAGCAGGAAGAAATGGATTAGATGTTCTAAAGTGGGTTTGTTAATTAGCTATTGGACTAATGGACCTTGTGAACCTCATCTTCTATGACCTTTAGACCAGAAGAACTAGATGGTGCCTGGCTACTACTACCACAGACAGCTCTGACAGGGATCACATTGGGAACTCCTGAATAGATGGGAGGGAAAAGTGCAACAAAACTCAAAATAAAAAAATAGATAAGGCTTACTGGTCCTGTTGTGGCACTGTGGGTTAATGCACTGAACTTCAAAGTAGGTTATTTTGTTAACTGCCTTCCTCTTTTTCGCTGACCCTCCACTTTGCCAAGCATGATGTCCTTCTCCAGGGACTGGTCCTTCCTGACAACATAACCAGAGTTCCAAGAAACAATCTGGCCGTACTTTTTCCAAAACAGACTTGTTCAACCTTCTGTCCATCAATAGTAGATTCAATATTCTTTGCCAATATCAAAATTCAAATGCATAGATTCTTCTCCTATCTTCTTTATTCATTGTCCAGCTATTGCATGCATATGAAGCAATTGGAAATACCATGGCTTGGGCCAGGCCCACTTTAGTCTTCAAACTGACATTTTTGCTTGCTAATATTATAAAGAGATCTTTTGCAGCAGATTTGCTCAATGCAATACATTGTTTAGTTTCTTGACTTCTGTTTCCCTAAGCATGGATTGTGGGTCCAAGCAAAATGAAGTCTTTGGCAACTTCAATCTTTTCTCCAATTATCATGATATTATTTATTGGTCCGCTTGTGGGGATTTTAATTTTCTTTACACCGAGGTATAATCAATCCATACCAGAGTCTTTGATCTTCACCAGTAATTATTTCATGTCTTCTTTTCTTCCAATTTGAAAGGTGTGTAATCTGTGTATCACTGGTGGCTAATGAGTCTTTCTCCAATCCTGACACCAGGTTTTGTTTTTAGGTGCCTTTGATTCACTTCCAACTCATAGTAGCCCTATGCACAACAGAATGAAACTCTGCTTGGTCTTACATCATCCTCATAATTGTTGTATGCTTGAGCCCATTGCTGCTGCCTCTGTGCCAGTCCATCTCATTGGACATCTTTCTCTTTTTTGCTGACCCTCCACGTCCTTCTTTGTATATTCCAGCTTCTCAGATTATTTGCTCAGCATACAGCCTGAATAAGGATACAGTGCTGGTACACACCTTTCCTGATTTTAAACCATTCAGCAGCCTCTTGTTCTGTTGACAGGTTCCTATGAACATTTCTGGAATTCCCATTATTTGCAATGTTATCCATAGTTTGTTATGATTTTTTTTTTTTTTTTTTCAGTTCTTTCAGCTTGGGAAATGCTGAACGTGTTCTTTCCTTTTGGTTTTCTAACTCAAGGTCTTTGCACATTTCATTACACTACTTGACTTTGCCTTTTGACTGTCCTTTGGAATTTTCTATTGAGCAATTTTATTTCCTCATTTCTTCCAGTTACTTTAGTTTCTCCATTTTCAAGAGCAAGTTTTAGAGTCTCTTTTGACATTCATTTTGGTCTCTTTTCCTGCCTTTTTAATGATCATTGGCATTCTTCCCTTATGGTATTTTTGATGTTATCCCACAACCCCTCTCGTCTATAGTCATTATTGTCTAATGCCTCAATCTGTTCTTGAGATGATCCCTAAATTCAGGTGGGATATACTTGAAGTCATATTTTGATTCTCATGGATTTGTTTTAAGTTTCTTCAGTTCATCCTGAATTTGCGTATAAGCAACTGATGGTTTGTTTCATAATCAACTCTGGCTTTGTTTTGACTGATGGTGGTGAGCTTTTCCATCATCTCTTTCATTAGGTGTAATAGATTTGACTTGTGTATATTCCATTGGTGAGGTCCGCATGCATAGTTATCTTTCATGCTGTTCAAAAAAGTTATTTGTGATGAATAAGTCATTGGTCTTGCCAAATTCTATCATGCGATCTCTAGCATCATTTCTATCACCAAGGCCATATTTTCCAAGTACTGATCCTTCCTCTTTGTTTCCAACTTTCACATTCCAATCACTAGTAACTATCAAAGTGTCTTGATTGTATATTTGATCAATTTCACATATAAATAGTTGTTGTTGTTGTTGTTGTTAAGTGCCGTCGAGTCGGTTCTGACCCATAGTGACCCTGTACAGGGTTTCCGAGGGTGTAAATCTTTACGGGAGTAGAAAGCCTAATTCTTTAATTTCATCATCATTGGCTATTGTGGTTGGTGCATAAATTTGAATAATAGTGGTATCAACTGGTCTTCCATGTTGTTATTGCTGTTAGGTGTCATCGAGTCTGTTCTGATTCATAAAGATCCTGTGCACAACAACAAAAAATGAAACACTGCATGGTCCTGTGCCATCCTTACCATTTTTATTGCAGTTGAACACATTGCTGCTGCCACTGTGTCAATCCATCTCATTGGGTATTCCTCTTTTTTGCTGACTCTCCACTTTATCAAGCATAATATCCTCTAGAGACTAGTCCTTCCTAATAATATATCCAAAGCATGAAAGATGAAATCTCTTCATCTTTGTTTCTAAGGAATAGTTTGGTTGTAGTTCTTCCAATAGAGATTTGTTTGTTCTTCTGGAAGTCCATGATACTTTCAATATTTTTCTCCAACACCATAATTCAAATGTATCAGTTCTTCTATGATTTTCCTTATTCATTGTCTAACTTTCACATGCATATGAGGCTATTGGAAATACCATGACTTGGGTCAGGTTCACCTTAGTCCTTAAACTATGATATCTTTGCTTTTGAACACTTTAAATATGTCTTGTGCACAAATTTGCCAAATGCAATTAATTCATTGTTTGATTTCTTGACTGCTGTTTCCTTGAGTGTTGATTGTGTATCTAGAAAAATGAAGTCTTTAACAACTTAAAATATTTTCTTCTTGTTGTTGTTAAGTACCATAAGTCATATATGTTATCTAATTGCAGACAACATTGTACTTCAAAATAGATCTTGGATGCCACACTATTCCTCTTCAATCTGTCATTCCAGGTATAGTAAGCCATATGATGATCTGATTCAAAAATGTTCTATACCAGGGCATTTTGGCTCACTGATACCTAAGATGTGAGTCCTGGTGGGGCGCTGAGGGTTAATGTGCTAGACTGCAAAGTCATTTGAACCACAAGGTCGGTGGTTCAAGCTCACCAGACACTCCTCGGGAACCCTATATAGTGTCACTATGGGTCGGAACCAACTTTGACAGCACTAAACAACAACATTAATGCCTAAAACATTGATCTTATGGGTTCCATTTATTTTTTATTTTTTCTTAAATGTTTTATTGTGAATTATGTGATAGTTTACATGGGAGAACATTAGTTTTACATTTATTCTATCGTATATCATCTCAT
>NW_006408582.1:8798129-8830026 GCF_000296735.1 Chrysochloris asiatica | reverse complement strand
AATGGATTTCTTGCTTCTGCCACAAACTCCCCTGCTGTAAGTCTTCCAACCTTCTAAATATTCCTTTATATGTGGTTCAGAGTACTGGGACCATTCCCTGAGCCTTCTTGGTCCTGTATTCTGTGTTGTTCTCGGCAGAGCTCGTCACTACACTTCCACCCGATCCGCCATCTTTTTCTGGAAGATGGTTCCATTTATTTTTGATGACTTTCAATTCTCCTAGATTCATACTTTGTACATTCCATGCTCTGATTCCTAATGGACATTTGCAGCTATTTCTTGTCATTTTGACTTATACCCTATCAACAAATGAAGATCCTGGAAGCTTTTTCCCAGCACATCATTAAGTTTGACTCTACTTTGAGCAGACAGCTTTTTCTCAGTTGCATTTTGAGTTCCTTGCAGTCTGAAGGGCTCATCTTCTAATTCTTTATCAGATAGTCTTCTGCAACTATTCAGAAGGTTTTCAGTGGCTAATCTTTCAGAAGTGGTCTGCTTCTCCTTCTTCTCTCTTTGTTATAGTCTGGAAGCTCTGTTGAAAGCTGCACTATAGATGACACTGCTGGTATTTAAAATATAAGTTTGAATCTACCAGTTGCTCTATAGGAGAAAGATTAGATTTTTTTCTTCAGCAAAGATATACAGTCTCAAAAACCCTATACAGGGTCACTATGAGTTGGAACCTACTTAGTGGCACACAACCAAAAATATCTTCCAGCATCATAGCAACACACAAGTCACCACAGTACAAAATAACTGACAGTCTAGTGGTGGTAATTATCTGTATCTGTATACATATGTGTGTGTATGTATATGCATAAATTTTTGAGATAGGAAAGAGATGTAGCAATAAATGGGAATTCTAGAGTTTGGGATTGAATGCAGGAGGCATGAAGAAGATATAGGAAAACTAATATATTCTTCCTTGAGATGATTTTTTAAAGTGGTATGATAATTGATGACTTTTGCTGTTGTTTTTTTTTAAGTAAAAAATGATACTCATTTTTACTAAACTAGTTTGATTGCTTGAAATTATGTAATAGCTCGGAAAGATGAACATGCTACAAAATAAAGTTGGACATAAGTACTTAACATCTAGTAGGCACAGAGTGATATTTAATAAACAGATTTGGCAGAAACTACAGAAATCAAGCGTATTTATAACCTGGGGTTTGAAAAGTAGCTTTTTCTTTTGTTTCTAATTAAATCTTTTATTTTGGGATCTCAGCAAGTGGGTTCACATGCAGTTGTAAGAAACAATACAACCCCAATTTAAAAATAGGCACAGGACATGAGCAGACACTTCAAGAAGAAAGATATTCAGGTAGCCAACAAACATAGGAAGGAATGCTCATGAGATGCAAATCAAAACATCAATGCAATATCTCACACTAGCATTAATACGAAGTTCAAAAAACCCCAGAAAACAACAAATGTTTGTGAGGGTATGGAGAGAATGGGACCCTCCTACATTGCTGGTGGGCTGTAAAATGATCCAACCACTTTGGAAAACAGTATGACAGTATCTCAGAAAATTGGAAATAGAAATACCTTATGACCTAGCATTCCTCTACTTGGTATGTATATATAGCCACGAGAAATATGAGCCAGGACATGAGAATATGTATATATGCACATCGATGTTTATCTTGGCACTATTCACAATAACAAAAAGATGGAGACAGCTTATGTGTCTATCAGTGGAATAGTGGATAAACAAACTTTGGTACATACACACAATGGAACACTAGGTAACATTGATGAATTGTGATCAATCTGCGAAATACCACATAACTGTATGAACTTGAAAGACACTATGCTGAGTGAAATTAGTCAATAATAAAAGGACAAATATTGTATGAGACCATAATTGTAAAAGCTTAACAAAAAGTTTCCAGACTAAAAGAAATATTCTTTGATGGTTAGCAGGGGCAGGAGGGAGGGGAGAGTAATTCACTGGCTAAAGGGTAGGCATATGGGGAGGGTAATATCCAAGAAGGGGAAGGGCAATATACAAGAAGAGTGGGGTAGAAGAATAATAATGAAGACAGGTGAAGATACAGGCAGGTATGCAAGGGCTAAAGGGGATAGAAGTAAATAGTGATATGTGCACAGCCTTGGAACAACAGTGTTCTGTGAGTGGATACATGGATAGAGACTTAGGAGAGAGAGTGGTATATATATTTATAGATAAGTCCCGGTGAGGCACAGCCCTGGTGTGTGCTGGACTGCAGTGTCGGTTTGAACTGTAGGGTTGATGGTCCAAGCTCACCAACTGCTCCTTGGAAACCCTATACAGGGTCATTATGAGTTGGAACTGACTCCATGGCACTTAACAACAACATATATATATATTCTACAAACATGAAGTAGTTTGAGAGAGCATATTTGTACAGGAGTATTTACCTTTCTTGCAAGCACAACTATGAAAGTGATGGAGCATACATCAAGCATAACAATGGGAACGTCCTAGATATTGCCAGACATCTTAAGGCAATGAGTTGCTGGGCCTGGGAGCTCAGGACCATAGTCTCAAGAGACACCATGGTCAATTGGCACAACACAGTCCTCAAAGACAATGTTCTACATCCTGCTTGGGTGAGTAACATCTGGGATCTTGAAAGCTAATGAGTGGCCATCTAAGGTGCAGTTATTGGTCTCTCAATGTATGGAAGAAAGAAGAGTGATAATAATTGAAGATGCTTGAAATCAATTAGTCCAATAGACCAATGGAACATGTGAACACCATTCCTCATGACTCTGAGTCCAGAACTAGACAGTGCCCAGTTACCACACCCAACTACCCTGATAGGGATCACATTAGAGGGGCCTTAACTGTGGGAGAAAATATGGAACAAAGCTCAAAACTATTAATAATGATAATGAAAAAAGATCTGATTTACTGGTCAGAAAAAGACTAGAGGAAACTGAGAGTATGATCCTCAACCACCCTTCAGGCATGGAAAGAACTCACCCTTGTGGCACTATTTTCAGATTTATAGGTGGGACAACAACACTAGCAAGGTATGCTCACCATGAAATGGTCAATAATTCAAAATCCAAAGGGCAACCTATGCCTAAGGACAAAGCTGAGAAGGGAAGAAGGTGGGTGTAATGGAAATAGGAACCACAGGGAGTAAGCAGGATAGCTGTTGTTGCATGGAGTAGATTGCAGTCATTGAGATGAGACAAAGTGTATGATTTGTTGAGTGCAAAGATGATGATCTTGTCTGTAAACCTTCACTCAATTCACAATAGAAAATTTAAAAAAAGAAAATATAGCAAGATCCCACCTACTCTTTACCCAATTCCCCATGATGATAGTATATCATGAAACTATGGTGGTGATGGTTATGTGCTGTGGAGTTGGTTCCGACTCATAGTGACCCTGATTAGGGTTTCCAAGGCTGTAAATCTTCACTATAGCAGAAAGTCTCCTCTTTCTCCCACGGAACCATTGGTAGTTTTGAACTGCTGACCTTGAGATTAGCAGCCTGACTCGTTACCACTACACACCAGAGCTCCTTATACAATATATCACAATAAGGATCTTAACATCGATACAATTCACTGATCCCATCCATATTTATCATTTAACTGTACTAATCTGTGTGTAAGGAGCTCTGGTAGCATAGTGGTTACGAATCGGGCTGCAAACCGCAAGGCCTGCAGTTTGAAACTACCAGCTGCTCCACGGGAGAAAGATGAGGCTTTCTGCTCCCGTAAAGATTCACAGCCCAGGAAACCCTGTACAGGGTCGCTATGGGTCGGAACAGAATCAACGGCACTTAACAACAACAATCTGTGTGTGGGGTCCTTGTGTGACACCATAGGATCAGCACCAGACTAGTAACCATAAGGTCAGCAGTTGAAACGCCCAGCTACTCCTCAGAAACCCTATATGGGTATGTTTATCCAGTCACTTGCTGAAGGACATCTGGGTTGTTTCCAGTTTGGGGCTATTATGAATAAAATTGCTATGACCATTTATGAGGTTATAAAAGGGCAACACAAGGGATCCTCTGGTTATAGACTGTTTGGTATCTTAACTGTGGTAGTGGATACAAAAGCCTAAACAAATAATGGCATGCAAATTTCTCAGTTTTTAACAATAATACATAGTACTTCAGAGGATGGATACATCATATTTAACTACTCCGCTCTTAATGGAGCAGTTGTTGTGAAGTGCCGTTGAGTCAGTTCTGAGGTTTCTGAGGAGCAGCTGGTGAGCTTGAACTGCCGACCTTGGAGTTCAAATGGCATTGCAGTCTGGTGCATTAACTCACAGCACCACACCAGGACTCCTATTACAAATGCTGCTAAGTGCCGTCCAGTGACCCTATGCACAACAGAATGAAACACTGTCTGAGGTATCCTACGTTTCTGCCCCTTGCAGTTACCAGTGTGTCAAGCCATCTCATTGGGGGTCTTCCTCTTGTTTGCTCACCCTCCATTTGACCAAGCATGATGTCCTTCTCCAGGGATTGGTCCCTCCTGCTAACATGTCTGAAATATGAAAGACAAATCTTGCGATCCTGACTTCTAAGGAGCATTCTGGCTGTACTTCTTCCAACACAGATTTGTTTCTTCTCTTGGCAGCCCATGGTACTTTTAATACTCTTCAACACCATAATTCAAATGTATCAATTCTTCTATGGCCTTCCTTATTCATTGTCTAACTTTCAAATACATATTGTTGTTGTTGTTAAGTGCTGTCAAGTAGGTTCCTGTCGAGGTCCTATGTCAGATTCCAGCCTCGACAAGGAGTGTGGGTGTCACGAAGAAGGGAGATCTGGCGGCGAAAGGGATAGAGAAAGAGAGAGACGAAATATATACAAAAAAGACAGACACACAGATATGATGATGCAAGCTGGCAGGTAGACAGATCTGCAAACATATTGCCTAGCATTGCACAGCATTGCACACAGATCTAACTCTACCTCAGTCTTTTATTCTCTTTTTTAGGGAGGGATTTGTTATAAAGGAAGGATGTAATTCACAAAGGGAGGATGTAATTTCACAAAGGGAGGATGTGATTAAGACAGGATATGGAACTGAAATGTGATTAATCATTCAAAACAGGACATAATGATTCACAGGAACAACTTTTAAAATATTTTCATGGTTTTTCTTAACAATCTAACATTTTTATTTTTACAGAAGAAAGGTTCAATCAAGCTGTTATATATTAATTTTTAGGCTTAAATGATCTAGAGCAGTGACCTGCGGTTTCTTAAGGATACTTAACATAAAGCAAGGTTCCTGAAAGGAGCCAGGCTGTCTCTGTACACTTTGCAAACTTTTGTTTGTGAGCAAGATCTCAGGCAGTGGGCTTCATTTATCTGTATCTAAAATGCTATATTGTTCTTAATTATCAAATTCCTACTTACTTTCAGGAGGAAGGACAACATCTGGGTTAAACTGATTATATTCAGAGGCGGTTTAATGGGGCTGCCACTGATCAACCCAGGGTCTGCATATGCTGTCCCCAGCAGGTTCCGACCCATAGCGACCCTTCACAGGGTTTCCAAAGCTCTAAATCTTTACAGGAGCAGAAAGCCTCATCTTTCTCCCGCGGAACTGCTGGTAGTTTCAAACTGCTGACCTTGAGGTTAACAGCATGATTCGTAACCACTATGCTACCACATGCATGTTAGGCTATTGAAAATATCATGTTTCAGTCAGGTGCACCTTAGTCCTCAAACAGACATATTTGCTCTTGACCACTTTAAAGAGGTTTTGTGCTGTAGATTTGCCTAATGCAATACATAGATTGATTTCTTGATTGCTGTTTCCATGAGTGTTGATTGTGGATCCAAGTAAAATGAATTCTTTGACAACTTAAATCTCTTCTCCATTTGTTGTTGTTGTTCAGTGCTGTTGAGGCAGTTCCAACTCAGCGTCTCTGTATAGGGTTTCTGAGGACTGATTGGTGACTTTGAACTGCTGACCTTGCTTAGAAGATGGATACATCATATTTAACTACTTATGGTCGACTGCTTATCCTACAGTGCCACACACCAAGACTCACATATCATGATGTTATTTACTGGCCCAGTTGTGAAGACTTTTGTTTTTCTTTACATTGAGTTGCAGTGCATAGTGAAGGCTGTGGTCTTTGATTTTCATCAGTTAAATATGTAATGCTATGAGTTAGAACAGACCCGATGACACTATATATAGTTGTTGTTGCTATTAAGTGCCATCGAGCTGGTTCCGACTCATAGCAACCCTGTATAAGGTTTCCGAGGAGTAGTTGCTGGGTTTGAATTTCTGACCTTGTGGTCACACCAGGAGTCCCAATACATACACACATATACATACACACACACATATATACACACAAATGCATTTTAAAAAAAATTTATAAAATGAGACCTTTTATTTATTTATTTTTAATAAATAAATAATTTATTTATTTTATGTATTTATTGTGAGGTTTACATGGGAGAACATTAGCTTCACACTCATCCTATTGCATTTTGTTTCATTACAATGATTATAGTCCCCTCCATGCATCATCATATAACCCCAAAGGGTACACCACAAAGGCCTGCCCCCCTCCCCGCCGTCAGCACACAGCCCTTCTTCCTACTGAGTCCAGTGTCCCCAGCTGCTCCATCTGCCCCTGTCATCTTCTCTGTTTCCATCCCACGTGTAACTTCCTCTCTGAGTAGGGTCCTGCTCTCCGTTCTTCTCACTTGATGGTCCCAGGAACCTCCACTCCTGGGCTGCAAAATCAATCACTCGCCTCCTTTTGTCAAAAAGCATCTACTGCTGTATTTCCTACCCTCACAGTCAGTCCTGATGGCAATTATTCACTATTGTACCACAAGAGTCTTATCCTCATTTCCTTTCACCAGCCCGGTCCCAATGGATTGAAAATCATTTAGTGGTGATTCTACCTTACCCTGCCCCATCTGGAACTAGGCTCCCTCTTGAAAGCTTGTAAACCAGTCACTCCTGCTTGTTTAATGTTGCAGTTAGCTTGGTATATTTTTTTCCATCCTTTAACTTTTAGTCTGTTTTTGTCTTTGTGTGTAAGGTGTGTCTCTTGCAGGCAGCATACAGAAGGGTCTTGTTTTCTTATACAATCTGCCACTCTCTGTCTCTTCACTGGTGCATTCAATCCATTGACATTCATTATAATTATTGCTATGTATGAATTAATTTCTGCCATTATGTTAATATTTTGGTAGTGCTGTTCGTTGCTTTGTTCTGTATGCCTTCTTGTACTGAGTTTGTGTTTTTTGTGCTATTCTTGTTGGTTTTCATGTTTGCTTGTTCTTGGAAATTCATTTTCACGGTAAGTTGTGAAGTATTAACTTTCTTTGGGGTTACCTTATAGTCTATTAGCTTTCCTTTCCATTTAAGAGAATCTATTGTATCCTGTAATCTACCTGACATCCTCACCACCTGGATCTCTGTTCCTACATATATCCCTTCTTTGACATTGATATTATTTCGATCTTCAGTTGACCTCCCAGATCCTTTGAATTTGTTGTAGTTTTATTCTGTGCTGGACTTTGCTATCTGTTGACTGAGTTCCAGGTGGTATTGCCACACTTGTCAATATCTGGTTATTGTCTGTTCTTGTTGGTTTTCAGTCCAAAGAACTCCCTTTAGGATGTTTTGAAGTGCTGGATTGGTTTTGATAAAATCACTTAGATTCTGTTGATCCTGGAATGTTTTGATTGCACCATCATATTTGATTAATAGTTTTGCTGGACAGATTCTTGATTGACAGTTTTTTTTCTTTTAGGGTTTTGTATATGTTTCCCGATTGCCTTCTTGTCTGCATGGTCTGTGCTGAATAGTAAAAGCTTAATCTGATTTGCTTGCCTTTGTAAGTGACACTTCTGTTCTCCCTGGTTTCTTTTAGAATTCTCTCCTTGTCTTTGATTTTGGAGAGCTTGATTATTATATGTCTTGGTGACTTTTTTTGGGGGGGGTCTATCTTTCTTGGGGTACATTCAGCTTCATGAATGTTTATCTTCTCATCTTTCAAGATGTTAGGGAAATTTTCTTCCAGAAGCTCTTCAACTATCTCCTCTGTGGACTTCTCTGATTCTTTCTGTTCTGGAATGCCAATAATTCTTAAGTTGTTCTTCATGTTATCCACCATGAATCTTAGACTCTCTTCAGTTTTTTCTGCTTTTTCTTCTATCTTAGCAGTATTGAGAGATTTGTCTTCCAGCTCGCTAGTTCTGGCTTTCATCTCTTCTATTCTGCTCCTTTCCCCTTTCAGTGTATTGTACATTTCTGATATTTTATTATTAATCATCTGGACCTCTTTTTGCAAGTTTTGAATTGTTTCCTTTGCTATATCAATCTTGTTTGATTGCTCTTGTAGTAATTTCCTGACTTCTTCCTTTCTTTCCTCCAACACTTTTCAGAGCATTTGAATTTGTTTCCGTATCATTCTTCTGAATTCTTTCTCAAGGAAATCCAAAACCTGCTCTTCCTCTTCTGAGGAGCCTTTGTCTATCTCCAGTGCATTTGTCTCAGTTACTCTATTCTGTTTTTGGACATGTTTTGAGATCGTTTATTATGTTTGTTATATAATACAATAATAAATGTATATTGTGTTTGAAAGGAGCTCTGGTAGCACAGTGGTTATGAATCAGGCTGCAAACATTAAGGTCAGCAGTTTGAAACTACCAGCTGTTCTGCAGGAGAAAGATGAGGCTTTCTGCTCCTGTAAAGATTTACAGCCTCGGAAACCATGTACAGGGTCACTATGAGTCAGAACTGACTTTACAGCACACAACAACATTGTGTTTGAAATCTTTTGTTTGTCATTTCCAGTAGTTGTGTGTGTGTGTGTTTAATGCTTAAATGAATGTTTTTTGTTGTGTTATTAAGCTTACTGGGTGTCTGTCTCCTGGTGGATATGATCAAGAGATAGGCTTCCCTTTTCACATGTAATTCTTAGCAGCTGTTATTGGCTCTTGTCTCAATGGTGGAATATTATGGAGTATGCTTGTAGCTTGGCTATATGGCCATGATTGCTGTCTCTTCTTGGGTAATGTAGGGAGAAAAAGCTCCCACTTCTAAGAAAGATGTGTGATCAAAAGGATCAATAGCAGAAGCAATATAAAAGCAGAGACAAAAACCCACCATTTTGAAACAAAAATAAAACTGTGGCTGAGTGTCCACAGGCAGTGTGTGTGCACGGTAGAAGCCTCAAGAAGTGGTTGGGGGTGTCCACTCTCTCAGGCCTCTCGTCACCACCGTGGAGGTGCATGAATACATATTGAGAAGTTAATGGGAGAAATATTGTCCACTGTTTTTTGTCTCTAAAGGTCAGTTAGGTATCTGTGTGTGCACAGCATAATTCTTGAGGTAGTTGCGTCCTTTTATGTTGGGGTTTTACAGATTGCTCTGTGGTTTGTCTGTATGGCCTGATGTGCCTGCTTTTTTCTTGCTATATAGGCCTGGGTAAGGGTCCTGCACAAGGATTTCCGGTAACGCAGTGGTCATGAATTGGGCTACAAACCGCAAGGTCAGCAGTTCAAAATCACCAGCTGTTCCATGGGAGAAAGACAAAGTACTCTGCTCCTGCAAAGACCCACAGCCTTAGAAACCCTGCACAGGGTTGCCACGAGTCAGAACCAACTCCATGGTACACAGCCACCAAGGGTCCCGCACAAGTCCATTTTAGGGCTGTGACCTCAGGCTGACATCATAAGTAGCCTCCAAGTTCCTTCTTACTGTACCATGGGAAAACTGTGGGGTCAGTGCTGGACTTTTACGTATTTATTTATTTTGGGAGGCTGTGCACCCACCCACCATAAGGTGTCCAGGCTGAACAAAGAAAGCATGACAGGGAAGAGGAGGAAAAAATGTTTAGAATCTCTCACACCTCTTTTTGCAAATATCTCTGCATTGCTTTTAGTGCCAGTTCCCTGTTCACACCAATGCATTTTGTATATGTACACTGAGTTTCATGTTGTCATTGTTGCTAAGTGCCATTGACTCTGTTCTGACTCACAACAACCTTGTATAAGGTTTTTGAGGAATAGCTGGTGGGTTTGAGTCGACGACCTTGTGGTTCATGGTCTAGTGCTTATGCTATAGTGTCACATCAATTCAGGACTGTTTTATTTTTCTTTATTGTGTGTCTGTTGCACTTTGTATTGCATGTTTTCTAAGCTTTAGCAATGCTGCAATAAAGCATCTTTGTAAGTGTAGTTTTGTGTATTATTGTAATATTGTTCTTGTTGTTAAGTGTTGTTGAGTTGGTTCTAACTCAGAGCGACACTGTATAGGGTTTCCAAGGACTGGCTGGTGAGCTTGAACTGCTCACCTTGTGGCTCAAACAGACTCATGGTCCAGTGCTTTATCGTACAGTGCGAAACCAGGACTCCTCCCTACTCTTACAGACAATGTTTTAAAAGATGAAGACTCATTCATTGACAGAAATAGAACAAGCAGGGAGGGCTATGTTCTATAACATCTGGCTCATCCAATTAGTATGGTGGTATCTGTATAGTTGATCTACTCTAAGCAACAATATTGGGAACAGTGTGGATCCAAATCATCTCTTTGGGAGTCTCTGTCAACTTCTAAAATGACTTCACCCATATCCTCGTCTGTAGCTTGGCAAACTCAGTTAAGTCTTAGTCTTACCTCAACAGGGAGAGGACAGCACATAGAGCTTTCTCAGGACATTGCTGGTCTCGGTCCTTTACCAGAGTGACACCCTACTTGTCTCCTGCTCTGTGGTCATCCACAGGCTCTCTGAGTCCTGTCTCCATGGGTTCTCAGTGCCCACATTTTTTTCAGTTATAATGACCTAGTCCAATGATGCAATGGCCTGTCCTTTCTCCACTCTTACTGTACTAGATCCCTTGACCATGTCTTTATTCTGCATGGTCATGGACCTTGGCCTCCCTGGTGCCTGTGGAGGAATGCCTTCACATAATAGAGCGTAGTAGTTAGTTTGGAGAACAGACTTGTATGTTAGACTTGTCTGAGCTTGAGTTCTAACTATTCCCTTGGCAGTTGAGAGACCATGTGCACACTATTTAACCTCATTAAGCCCTAGTTTCCTCAGCTATACAATGGGAATAGCAATATTACATCATTGCATTGCTGCAAGGTTAAATGTGATAAAGCATACTACATTTTTGACACAGCACCTGACACTTACACCTTCCTAGTGTCACCATCCACAGTCTTGGTGTGGCGTGGTAGGTTAATGTGCTGAACTGCAAGGTCGGTCTGAACTACAAGGTGGGTGGTTCAAACTCACCAGCCACTCCTCAGAAACCCTGTACAGGGTCTCTATGAGTTGGAACTGACCCAACAGCACTTAACAACAACAACAATAAGACTAACCAGCCAGAATCTATACAATGAGATTACAAAATCTTTTCATGCACTGGCTTACTTTTTGGAAATGTCACCTCAATATATCAATGTCCTCTTCACTTCAGCTATTTTTGAGAGAAAATCCTTTCCTGGCCAGACTCAGACCCTCTTTACTTCCAGCCCCAGGATCAGCTGCTTCTCAGAATGACTGACTGACTACTGGAGAGCCAGTCATTTTGGAGGTACCTTGACCTTCCTGCCACCCTTCTTTCCATGCTTGGCCATGTAAGGGCTTATCTAGAGCAGTCACAATATAGATGGTCTCAGGGTGGCTTATTTTCTTGTACAGGATGCCAAGAGTCCAATGAAGTGTGCTTTGCATCAATCCAGGATTTTTATAATTATTTTTCCTACTTCAGGCCAGGCTCAGGTCCTCATTGCTGATGAACATATACCTGGGCAAAGGATGCATGTGCTTATGTGTGTGTGTGTGTGTGTGCACACACACACGCACACCAAGAACAAGTAATTGTTTTAATAATTGTTGTGGTTAAGTGCCGTTGAGTTGGTTCTGACTCATAATGACCCTGTGTAGGGTTTTCCAGGAGTGACTGGTAAGTTTGAACTGCTGACCAGTGCTTGTCCTACAGTGCCACACCAGGAGTCCTTAAAAATTAAGAAGTCAAGAAAAATGTTAAGGAACACCTTTTCTAACTTCGTAGTGTAATGAGAACAATCCCATTTACCTTGTTGAGTAGAATATCTAAGCCAGAACCATCTACATGTGAGGCTTGTTTAATGTCTGGAACATCTGCAAAAGCATCTGTACAACTAAACAGATACTGAAAAGTGATCTTGTCCACAAAAAAGAGAGGTTCTGTCTTTAAAACATAGTAGATTTTCACTATGTTGTTGTTGTTGTTAAGTGCCATTGAGTCAGTTCTGACCCACAGTCACCCTGTACAGGGTTTCTGAGGCTGTAAATCATAATGGGAGCAGAAAGCCTCATCTTTCTCCCGCAGAGTGGCTGGTAGTTTCAAACTACTGACCTTATGTCAGGGATGACATACACAAGCACTGAGAAGCTGTGGCCCTGTGACAAGATGGATGAAAATCCAATCCCGGGGCCCCTCCTCAGGATTGCGAGCCATGGACCCTGAGGGCCAAGAAAGTGACCCCCTGAAGTCCCGGGTTCATAGGTTTTTGCGAACTCACTGGTGGGCTACCTCTGTATAATTTTCTTTGGTCTTATTGTTCATTCTATGCTTCTAACTCCAATAATTGTAGCTTCTGAGAAAATGGTTTCTTATGTGTCTCTCTTAATGTCTCCACTGTGTTGGCAGTGCGTAGGGTCCTGGGAACAAATCTTTTTGAGGAACAAGCAATAGTCACCTGGGATGCATGTCAGGACTGCATCTTGATATTAACCGGAAGCATGAGCCTTTGATGTCCATATACATCAATGGGACCAAAACCCCTCTAAAGCTGAGATAGTAAAAAGTCTCCTCAGAGGACTCAGAAAGGCCAGGAACAGGTATATTTTCTACTCAAGGTTTGTAAACCAAGTAGATTGGTAAATTCTGGGAGTATTGATTAGAGGACAATAGTGGCAGCCCCCTCAAACCCTCTCTGGGTATAATCAGTTTAACCCAGATGCTCTCCTTCCTCTTGGAAGTATAGGGAAATGTGATGTAGCATTTAGATATAGAATCTGGAAAGAAGAAAGAATTATTCGTTGATAAATGAAGCCAGGTGTTTGAGATCTTGTTCACAAACAAAAGCATGAGCTTTTGTTTGCAAAGTATACAAAGACAGCTTGACTCCCTTCAAAAACCTTACTTTAAGCCTTCTATGACCTTTTAAATCTTTTTCACCTTTACCCATTAGAGATTAAGTGCTAAAAGTATGTTAAGTATCCTTGAGACAATTGTGATGTATATTTTAAAATTTGTTCCTGTGAATTATTGTGTCCTGTTTTGAGTGATTAATCACATTTCAGTTCTGTATCCTGTCTTATCTGAATAATCACATCCTCCCTTTGTGAAAAATCCCTCCCTGAAAAAAGAAAATAAAAGACTGAGGTAAAGTGAAGGCTGCATGCAATGCTGCATGCAATGCAAGGCAATGTTACAGACCAGCCTGCCTTTCAGCTTGCATCAAACTTGTGTGTCTGTTTCTTTGTGTCTGTATTGTCTCTTTGTCTCTATGCTATATCTTTCACCTATCAGACCTCCCAACTTCGCGCAACCCACTCTTCCTTTGAGGCAAGACCCCGACAACCTTAAGGTTCACAGCCTGATTCATAACCACTTTGCTACCAGAGCTCCTTAGCTTTTCACTATAAAGTATAGAAATTGCGTGCAACATCCCAAATGCCAGCTATTTGAGTTTCAATAATTTAGAATGCCATTTTAGGGACCCTATGTTAACCAACTCTCTGGCCTCCTGGTCCAGAAACACTGAGTGGTATAAATTACTCTTCTTTCAAATCTTCACAACAGTCCTGAGAGATGAGGGGGTGAAGAATTAGTAGTGTTTTGAAGATGAGTAACTTGCTGGCGACAGCATCCGCAAGAACTGAGAAGCTGTGGCCCTGTGACAAAATGGATGAAAATCCAACTTTGGGGCCCTCCTCAGGATTGCGAGCCATGGACCCTGAGGGCCAAGGAAGTGACCTCCTGAAGTCCCAGGTCCATAGGCTTTTTGCGAACTCGCTGGATGGCTACCCCTGTACAATTCCTTCTAGTCTCATATTGTTCATTCTGTACTTGTTCTTCATGCTCTTAACTCCGGTAATTGTAGCTTCTGGGAAAATGGTTTCTTTAGATATCAATGCACACAATGCCTCTTTTAATGGCACTACTTTGAATGTCACTGCCTTAAAAGTATTAGCAGTGCACGAGGTCTTGGGAACAGATCTCTTTGAGGAACAGGCAGTGGCCACCTGGGAGGAATGTCAGAACTGTTCGTTATCTAAGTATTTAGTTATGTTTGATATTAACTTAAAGCATGAACTTTTGATGTCCATGAACAACAATGGGACAGAAAGCGCTTCTAGAGCTGAGCAGTAAAGCTTCCTCAAATGACTCAGGAAAATCAGGAACAAGTATAATGAGATTATGAGAAAAGGTTTTGGAGAAAAACTGCCCAGAATTTGCAATTGGAATGGAGTGGTAAAATCCGGGAATATTTTATTAAAGGACGATAGTGGCAGCCCCCTCAAGCTGCCCCCGGGTATAATCAGTTTAATCCAGATGCTCTTCTTCCCCCCTAAGGGTATAGTAAACATTGTAGCATTTGGATATGGAACCCGGAACGAGGAAAAGGAAGGTGGAGGTGAAACCTCACCTTCATTAGTAAAGTTAAAACCTGTTTCTCACCTTCCCTGGAGTTACAGAAGTAAGGAAGAAAGGATTATTAGTCAATAGATAATCTGTAATAGCTTGCTTGATCTTTTCATATGGAAAAAAGGATTTTAGATTATCACGAGAAGCATGAAGCCTTTGATAAGCTATTTTAATATAAAACCTGTGAATCATCGTGTCCTGTCTCAAAAAAGAACAACCACATTTTTTCCATTTTTCTCTTTTGTGTCAAGTTCCTCCTTGATAAGAATAAAAGACTGGGGTAGAATTAGTTTTGCGTGCATTCTTGGCAGCAGGACTATCTGCCTGTCAGCTTGCATCCACTCTGGTCTCCGAGTGGTTCTTTCTCTTTTGCCTCTCCAGACATCCCACCTTTGTGTACTCACTCCCTTGTCGAGGCTGGACCCCGGCAGAAACTTGAGGTTTAGAGAAGCAAAATGAAGGCTACACAGCCAGCTAATAATTGAGCTATAAGTAGATTCTATAAAGAAGACCGTAGAAGAATTGATGCATTTAAGTTATGGAGTTAGAGGAGAACATTGAAAGTATCATGGGCTGCTGAAAGAACAAACAAATCTGTGTTGGAAGAAGTATAGTCAGAATGCTCCCTAGAGACCAGGATGGCCAGACTTCATCACTCATGCTTTGGTCATATTATCAGGAAGCAGCAGTCACTGGAGAAGGACATCATGCTTGGTTGGCAAAGTGGAGGATCAGTGAAAAAGAGGAAGATCCCAATGAGATGGATTGGCACAGTGACATCAGATCAGCAATGGGCTCAAGTGTAGCAATGATTGTGAGGTTGGCCTAGGACCAGGCAGTGTTTTGTTATGTTGTGCATAAGGTCATTATAAGTCGGTACTGATTCAGCAGCACCTAACAACAACAACAACAACAACAATTCTTTGAATTAATGCATTGACCTCTAAGATAATGTCTTTGGAGTTCAATAGATACCAACTCTTTTTGTCGACTTGAGTTATGGACCAAATGAGAGATTAATTCCAGGAGTCAGGCTTTGGGTCTAATGGCTAAATGGGTTTGATATAGGCCAATTCTGAATTAGCCAGGTTTGCTAGACAGTCACGGACAGCACTGACCATAACAAGTCTCTCTGTAGACGCCTATCTGTAAAACTTAGAGCATGGAGAAGGAGAGCAGCACCTGTAAGAGGAAGATAGACGGGGCTGAGCATTGAATATCCAGCTTCTTGACCCATATTTACTAGTCCCTCCTGTGGCCTGTGATGGGGATGGCAGAGAGTGGCTTGAAATATTAGTCTAGTGAATATCCCAACATCAAGTCAGAACAAAAGAGGTTCCTCCTGTAACACATACTTTTAATGTCAGTGTCTTCCTCGTCTAACTTATTCTTCTTATGAATATTGAGTTAGTCTTTCTGATGAGACTTCATCTTGCTTTGGACATATTATCAGGAAAGACCAATTACTGGAAAAAGGTATAACGTTTGGTAAAGTAGAGGGTCAATGAAAATGAGAAAAATTCTAAATGAGGTAGACTGACACAATCACTACAACTATCTACTCCAAAATATCAAGGATCATGAAGATGGCAAAGAATTGGGCCGTTTCATTCTGTTATACGTGGGGTTGCCGTGAGTCAGAGCCAACTTGACAGCAATGACTAACAAGCTTTCTGAAGCATAATTCCCTCCCCCCAAGCACAGAATTTCTTTGAACACCATAATGTGCATGTCTTACCACTGCATTTTTTTCTTTTCATGACATTTTTATAATAATTTCTACACATTTTATTCTTTTAAAAAATAATACCTTATTGTGTTTAAGGAGAACGTTATCACAGTAAAGTTTTCCAGTTAGCAATTTGTACACAAATTACTACATTGTCCACAATTCATTCTGTTCTGGTTGTACCTTTTTCCCATTGCCTCTTGCAT
Source organism: Chrysochloris asiatica (assembly GCF_000296735.1). NCBI lineage: Eukaryota > Metazoa > Chordata > Mammalia > Afrosoricida > Chrysochloridae > Chrysochloris > Chrysochloris asiatica. The sequence goes on along the minus strand of NW_006408582.1, from coordinate 8,813,428 downwards.
CAAGCCAGAATATCTGCCAGATGCTTTCTAGCCTCTACAACTTTATTTATCATGGAATTTCAACCAACAAAAATCCTCCCTTACAGCCAGGTCACTCAGTGACTGTTTCTACACAATCTTTCCTCATTCTCTCCTATACATGTTTGCCCATTTTCCCACCTCATATAAAGTACTTTTCCCCACATTCTTCCCTACCTAGCAGTACTTTTCTATTTCTTGAGTCCTGACTGAGTACTGAGCTCTTTCATGAAATCTCCCTGACTTTCCAGCTCAGAATAATCCCTCCTCTATATCTCATAATTTTCAGTCCTTCCACCCAGTTCTTTAAGGAGTTCTGGTAGGGTAGTGGGTTGTGAGTTGGACTGCAAACAGAAAGATCAGTAGCTCGAATCTACCAACCACTCCACAGTAGACAATCGAGGCTTTCTATTCCTGGAAGGATTTACAGTCTTGGAAATCCTATGCAGGGTCACTATGAGTCAGAACTGACTCCATGGCACATAAATACCTTCCACCACCCAGTTTTCTATGGCTAAGGTCACTAATTTTCTTTCTGTCTTATTATTATTATTATTATTATGGGGACCAGAGATAAACCCCTGTGATAAAGATACATGCCAAACCTGTTTGGAGGTAAAAGGACCATTTGTTAGTCCTATTTGTCTATCAATAACTTAATAAATTCTCACCTGTCTCTCTTTTTTAAAATTGAGGGCTCGATCAATGGAATCTGAAGGGCCAGGTGCTCTGTTACTTTGTCTCACCATGCCTAGAAGATAGATGTAGACAAATAACCTAAGTTTACCCAACCTAGAACTTTGAATTTTCAGAGTCCTGTAGCTTTGGTAATAAATTATACAAGGTGACAGCATTGGTGCTAATAGTCTAGCACATGATTGAGTCTCCACTAAAACTAGTCTTCATGGCAGCAGAGAAATTAAGTCAGAGAAATTGTGGTGTCTTAGGAGTTTCTGACTGGTACAAATGATTAAGTGCTTGGCTACTAGCTTAGAGGTTGGTGGTTCAAATCAACACAGAGGTATCTTAGAAAAAAGACCTGGCAATCTACTTATGAAAGATCATAGCCATAGAAAATCCTATGGAACATAGTTCTACTCTGGCACACATGAGTTAAAATCGACTCAATGGCAACCTGATGTTTTCTGTGGTGTCACTCATCCATATTCTTGCCTGGACTCCTTTAATGTACTGGTCCATTTTATTATTTCTCTGTCCTTCATGTCAATTTTGTGAATTTCTTGGTAGTCTTTTGTGAAAAAGGATATGAAGATGATGTCTGACCTCCTCTAAGTTTGCAAGTAGGAAGGAAGAGAATCACCATCAGCCCAAGGCTGATTCTGATGAAGCTGAGGTCAGACATACCTCTACTGGCTAACCTTCTTCATTTCTGACACCAACCATCTCTCCCACAGCACATACGTGACTCAGCTGGGCTCAAAAATTCATTGCAGTGCCACACAGAACTCAGACAACTGTCTCACAGTTGACTGAAGAAGAGAAAACTCATGTTTCGTTTACAGATGTTTCTGCACAATGTGCAGGCACCACTCAGAAGTGGGATTTGTGCTGGTCTTCTGATAGGCACTCATTGAGACAGGGCTAAATGTACAAAGATTTTATTAAAGACAATGTCTGTTTGAAAGGAAATAGGGATCCAGGGAAGGTTGGGAGAGTCACTAGTCTGCAATGTAAGTCTAATCCTGTGGGGGCGTCCTTGAGCCAAAGTCAGTCGACAAAGGAATCCTGTGTCTCCCAGGAAAGGGTCTGCCTTAGTGGTCCCATTGCACTCAGCCATTGGCAACTGTAGCTTTGGTGCTAACATAGCAATGCTTTTAAAGCTCAGCACATCTGTTCACTGCTCTGCTTGCAGTAGAAGTTCTGAGTCATATTCTCATGGTTACTACATGAAAGTGGAGGTATGAGAGCAACACAAACTGTGACCTTCTGATGGCTGCTTCTATTCATATATTCATCATTAGACATCTAATCTCCTGCTGTGACACTGCAGGATCAACAATGGACTGTGAACCACATGGTCGGCAGTTCAAACCCATCAGCTGCTCCTTGGAAACCCCACACAGGGTCATTATGAGTCAGAATGGACTCAACAGCACTTAACAATCACACATAACAACAAACATCTAGGCATCCTGGTGTGGTGCTGCAGGATAAGCACTGGATTGCTAACCACAAGGTCAGCAGTTCAAACCCACCAGCGGCTCCACAGGAGAAAGATGAGGCTATCTGCTCCCATAAAGATTTGCAACCTCGGAAACTCTATAAAGTGTCGCTATGAGTTGGAATTAAGGAGTTCTGGTAGCGTAGTGGTTATGTGTCAGGCTGCTAACCTCAAGGTCAGCAGTTCGAAACTACCAGTGGTTCCACAGGAAAAAGATGAGGCTTTCTGCTCCTGTAAAGATTTACAGCCTCAGAAACCCTGTATAGGGTCACTAAGAGTCGGAAACAACTCCATGGCACATAACCACTACCCACCACCATAAATTGGAATTAACTTGATGACATAACTTGATGACAGTGAGTGAATGAGTGTGTAAATGAATGAATAAATGAGTAAATGAGCAGACAAATGATGCATGAGCTGATAAAAGTTTAAGAGCTGACTCGGACTCTCCATAACTAAGTCATCTTTATGAACAGTGCAGAAATAAGGGAAAGGTGTGTGAAAAAGTGTGCGGATGTTTTTCCTGAAAAGTTGTGATCTTCACACAGGTGAAAATTACTCCTAGCAAGAGGTGTCACTTTTCCATAGGTTCAAGATGAATTTGTAAGGGTCCTTCTTGAGTTTTCTCAAATCTGGCAAAGTACACTTTGTATTACAAGGACTAGTAAATTTCCAGTATTGGATTACAAGGTCTAGAAAATTTCCAATATTGGATTATAAGGACTAGTAAAATTTCAATACAATGGGTGAAAGAATACCCCCCCCCCAATACCACAATGTACAGATTTTCCTATTCAAGTCCTAAAAGTCCAAAGAGTTTTGCCTGCTTTATCAGAACTCTAAAGTACTACAAAGAAGGGAAACTTCCAAATACACTATGTGAATGAGAAAACAATAATCACTATTTCCCATTTAGGTCCCCAAAGTAATAGTGTTTTAAATATTATCAAAGTGCACTTTGTTTTACAAGGACAATGAAAATAAGAAACTGCTGCTAACTACCAGGAATTTGCAAGTAATACATGTAATTCTTCATTTAATTCTCCCAACAACTTCTTAAAGGCAAGTTAAAAGAGAGGGAACCAATGTTCAGAAACATTAAGTGGCTTGCCCTTATTTGCCCAAAGTCAAACAGGTAGTACAATGAAGATACAAGGCTTGAATCCAGGTATTTTAGCAGAATGTTTAGTGTTCTTTCTGCAGAAAGTCTCCCAATTATACTCCTATTGTATTTTAAGTATTTTGCTAATGTCTGCATTTGGCAATGCAGTAGTCTCCTGCAGCCTTTTCCCTTAATGTAAAACAGCAAAACAAAAACAAAGAAGCACTGGATTAAACAAAAGGAACAGAATCTCACCACAGGGTCCAATCTTTTTCTCATTATGCCCTGTATCTTTTTCATATACAAACATTTAGTAATACAAACTTTTCTTCCACTTGACCTTCGGTCCCTAGCAGATTCCATGGTGCTCAAAATCTGTGAGCTAAGCAAAATGCTTGGGAACTTTGGCAAACTCCCCAACGAGAATCACAGCGCAGATTCCCTAGGGCTTTGTTGAAAAGACTCTTTTATATGAACATAATTATTTTTTCTTTTGAGAAATAACTGTTGGTTTGTTATGGGCTAACATAGAAACCGAATCTTGACCTTGGGACACGGAGTAACCATGCTATCTGAGCTGCTCATCAGAAATGAGCTGTTATCTGATTCACCAAGATACGAAGTCGGACTAGTGCAGTAAAGCTTTGCAATCAAGTGGAAGTGGTTTATATAAGACTGGAATCAAGCAAAACCCGAAGGAACAAGTAGTTTGCATAAGCAGATGGCTCAGAGTCTCACAGAACCTCCATCAACAACAAGAGTTATTGACATTACTAAGAAATGGGTATGGTTACTGATGCGATTCTGTTGCTCTTTTTTGGGGAGAGTGATCTGTGTTGATTTTTACTATGTTGAGTTCTGGTCTGCTGTTAACAAACAAGAGTTGTTGCTGTTTTGCATGGAAATTTACATTTATATGGAGGCTGAGTAAGCAAACGTGTCGTTTCTCAGCAATGTATTTAATCTCTTATATTCTTCACTATACTTTTGAAAAGTGCTGAAAGTTTCCAAAAACCAACTTCCAGACTTCATTGTCCTTTTGCTTCCTGCTCATTTCTGCTTAACGGAAATTAGAAGACAGGAAGTTGGGAGAGCCATTTTTCTACCTCCGGTAGCATCTCTTCGTGGTGACAGCAGCGTTAGTAGGTGATGGAAGGAGGTTGCAGTCCTGTGCGGGCTCCCACAGTGGTGGGGGGATCTTCAGCAGCAGCAGTGGGGCGTGGGCCCTGGTTTCCTGCTCAGAGCCAATAGCACCATTGCGCCAGCAGCAATGGTATTGCCCTGAAAACTCAGCATCTAGTATGGGTTTGGGGTTCTAGGTGCGGGATGATAGCAGTTCTCTAATGGTGGATGACAATTCTCTTCTCCCTTTTTTTTTTTTTTTTTGTTCTCTGGCCTCATCTTTCCACACCCCCTTTGTCCTTGGGTCCTTCCAGTTGTTGTTGTTGTTATTAAGTGCCGTTGAGTAGGTTATGACCCATAGCGACCCATATAGGGTTTCTGAGGAGCGGCTGGTGAGCTTGAACCACAGACCTTAAGGTTCAAACCGACTTTGAAGTCCAGGGCATTAACCACAGCGCCACACCAGGACTCCTTCCAGCCATTATAAGTAGTTTAAAATCACTTCCATGCATCACCACCCTCTTTGGATTGAGCTATTTAGATGTCCATTTGCCTGGCAGTTACTAGTACTGTGACAGGTCCCTGATTTATAAGCCTATGGGTTGTAACCCATGGTCTAGCATGTCCTAGAGATGAATGAGATATGCTATTTTAAAATGAATTAAATTGCTGCTGGAGATACATAGAAACTGATGTGAGAATCAGAGGCACTGGGGAGTGTCACAGGAAAACTTTTTCAAGTCAAGAATATATTTTAAAAAATGTGGTGTTAGTTAGGGAAGACATTATCTACAACTTAGAGGAAGAGGCAGTGGAAGAAAAATTACTGTTACTGAAAATATTTATTTTATTTTCAAGAACTTTTCATTTATAGAATTAATCAAAGTGTCCTTCTCAACTATAAACGTCCCAGTTGATGAAATACAATATCACATTCATGGGAGATGAGCATTTTAGCAGTATGTGCTTAAAAGTAAAAAAAGACAGTCTACAGTCATTGATTCAATAATATTTATTATCTGTTATGTGTGAAGTACAGGGCTTTAGATATGCACTATTAATATGACCTTCCAGATAGAGTGTAGTTGTTATTAAGTCCTGTTGAGTTGGTTATAACCCATAGCGACCCTGTATAGGGTTTCCAAGAAGTGACTGGTGAGCTTGAACTGCTAACCTTTGGATTCAAATGACTTTGCTCTCCAGCACATTAACCCACAGCGTCACACCAGGACTCCAGATAGAGGGATTGGTGTAAATATAACGAGTCTCTTAAGCCTAAATCCACTGCCATCAAATCAATTCTGACTCATAGAGATCCTATATAGAATTTCTGAGATTGTAAATCTTTATAGGAGCAGATATCCTCATCTTTCTTCTGTGAGCAGCTGGAGAATCTTGCAATTAGCAGCCCAACACCTCACCCAAAGCATGACTACAGCTCCTCTGTTGTTGTTAAGTGCTTTCGAGTCAGTTCTGACTCAGTGAACTTGTATAGGGTTTCTGAGGAGCAGTTGGTGAGTTTGAACTGCTAACCTGTGGTTCCAACTGACTTTGCAGTCCAGTGTTTTATCCCACAGTACCACACCAGGACTCCATAGCTCCTCTAGGGAATCTTTTTTTTTAAAATGTTTTATTGTGAATTATATGATAGTTTACATGGGGGAACATTAGCTTTACATTCATCCTATCGTATATCATTTCATTGCCATGGTTACAATCCCCTCCATGCATCATCAACCAACCAAATGGTACACCCCACAAGCCTGCCCCCTGGTTGTCAGCACACAGCCCCTTTCCATCTCTGGGTCTAGAATTCCCAGCCACTCCATCTCTGTCTCCATCTCTGGTGTGTCACTGTTTCTCTGGGTAGGGGCTGGCACTCTGCTCTTCTCCCTTGATGGTCCCAGGGACCTCTGCTCCTGGACTACAAAGTCAACCACTCCCCTCCTTTTGCTAAAAATGTCTACCTTTACATTTCCAACCCTCACAGTCAGTCCTGATAGTAATTATTCACTATTGTACCAAATGAGTGCTATCGACATCTCCTTTTATCAGTCCCTCCCAGGCAGATTGGATACTACTCAGTGGAGAGTCTACCTTCCTCTGTGCCCTCTGGATCTAGGCTCCCTCTTGAAAGCTTGTAAGCCAGTCACTCCTTGCCTTTGTTGTTGTTGTTGTTGTTGTGAAGTGCCATCAAGTCGGTTCCAACCCATAGCAACCCTGTATAGCGTTTCCAAGGAGCAGCTGGTGAGCTTGAAATGCCAACCTTGCAGTTCAAACGGCTTTGCAGTCTGGTGCATTAACCTATAGCGCCACACCAGGACTTCCCCATTTTGGGTAGCCAATGTCCAAATTGCCCACCCCTATATACTCTGTGTCAATAAACAACATTCTTATCAATGGAGAAAAGATTGAAGTTGTCAAGGATTTCATTCTTCTTGGATCAACTATCAACACTCATGGAAGCAGCAGTCAAGAGATCAGACGATATATTGCATTAGGCAAATCTGCTGCACAGGAACTTCTTAAAGTGTTGAAGAGCAAAGATGTCAGTTTGAGGACTAAGGTGCGCCTGACCCAAGTCATGGTATTTTCAATAACCTCATATGGATGCGAAAGGTGGACAGTGAATAAGGAAGATCATTGAAGAATTGATGCCTTTGAATTATGGTGTTGGAGGAGAACACTAAAAGTGCCATGGGCTGCCAAAAGAACCAATAGAGCTCTTTTGGAAGAAGTGCAGCCAAAGTGCTCCTTAGAGGCCAAGATGGCCAAACTTCGTCTCTCATACTTTGGGCATATTGTCAGGAGGGAGCAGTCACTGGAGAAGGATATCATGCTTGGTAAGATGGAGGGTCAGAGAAAAAGAGGAAGACCCCCAATGAGATGGATTGGCCAGGTGGCAGCATTGATGGACTCAAGTGTGGCAGTGGTAGTGAGGTTGGCACAGAATCGGACATTGTTTTGTTCTGCTGTGCATGGGGTCGCTATGAGTAGGTTCCGACTCAATGGCACTTAACAACAGCATATACACTGTGTATGGAGGGGGGTGGGAATGATCCTCACTGGAAAGATTTTTCCCCTCTTTTGAGCTACTGCAACCATAGGTATAGGTCAAATTCATCAAATTGTATCAGATTACTCATTTTTTCCTCCTCTTTCTTCTTCTAGTTGAGTTCTGATCATCCAGCCATTGAAGCCAGGTCAAGTGGGTATTATCTATATATGTGGTTGTTCTTGTGCATATGCCCTCTCTTCTTATCAGCTGTATGCTTCACTCTCCACTCTAGTCCTCTGTGGCTATGTCACTGACTTTGGGTCCAGGAGTTCCCAGGTCTTGCCAAACTGCTGGCCAACCATGTCTCCACCCAGGTTCACAGGAGTGTATTGAACGTGGTTGGATTTAGCTCGCAGCTTCATTGCTGTTTTTCCTCCTCTAGGGAATCTTACCAGCCGCTCCGCGGGAGAAAGAGGAGGCTTTCTACTCCCATAAAGATTTACACCCTCGGAAACCCTGTACAGGGTCGCTATGGGTCGGAACCGACTCGATGGCACGTAACAACAACAACAACAACAGGGAATCTTAAAACACTCCTTTTGGAATCCATGGGCTTGATTTCTCAGTCTCTCTCAAGAATAAAACATGAGAACTGCTCGCATCTGGGATATAGTTTGAGAATATTTTTCTCTCCCATTTCAGAAGCTAGTAGAGGGATAATAATTGTTCTGTTACCAAGGGGGCATGCTTGGAAACCCTACAGAGGGTTGCTATGAGTCGGGACCGACTTGATGGTACTTAACAACAACAAATAGCTAATCAAACCTGCTGGGAGGTTTAGAGGTTCCAAGATTTAGTAATTCCAAGCTGCTGAGTTTCGGGTTTTAAGAATCTGTGATGCAGTATTCATTAGTAGAGTCAGGACCTGGGGGTGCAGTGGTTAAAGTTCTTGATTGCTAACCCAAATTGTGGTGGTTCTAACCCACCAGCTGTTTGGTAAGAGAAAGATGTGGCAGTCTGTTTCTGTAAGGATTTATAGTCTTAGAAACCCTATCTGTCAGTTCTACTCTGTCTTATTGTTACAGCAGCTCTAAATTCTAGAGTGTTACTACAGCTCTAGGCCTGGGAGTGTCACAGCAGCTCTGGGTCTGAGAGTGTCACAGCAGCTCTTGATCCATCGTTGAAGAAACCGAGGCCACTTGGAGAGGTGAAGCAGAGTTTCAGATTTATTAAGCCGGCTGGCTCAGAGGAGCTAACTTCTCCAGATTCTGAGTGCTGAATGCAGGTCAGCTGAGTCTTCTATGGGGTCAGAATTGGGGAGTGACTAGGTTGTGTACCTATTTGAGGACAGGAGGGAAACCAGGGGATTTATTCCACTAGGTGACCTGTTTAACATTCTAGCTTGTTTCCTGGGCGGGGAAGATTGGTCCCACTCAGTTACCTGATTAACATTCTAGCTTGTCTTTTGGGTGGGGAAGAGGCAGTTAATGTTTTACCTTTCCTGTTTACTCTAAGGTCACTATGAGTCCAAATGGACTAGGTGGCAATGGGTAGCCCACTAAATCAAAGCAACAAAAGGTCCTTGGGTGGAATGCAAGCAACTTAAATGTAGGTGGTTCTACCTTGTTGTTAAGTGCAGTTGAGTCTGTTCTAACTCATAGAGACCTGTATAGGGTTTCCAAGGACCACTTGGTAGGTTTGAACTGCCAGCCTTATGGTTTGCAGTCCAGTGCTGATCCTACAGAGCCATACCAGGAGCCCTATCTTATTGGAATTAAAATCTGGGAAGACCGAGCAGAACTATGTAAAATGTTAAATAACACCATAATCTAAGTAATTGCTCAAATATAAACAGAAAAGATGCTAAAGCTCCTCAAATGGAAAGTACAAACAAGAGATGTTTGTCCTTCAGCCAGATGCCTGTATCATCAGGAAAGCCTTTTAGGAGGAGTTGGATTTAAAATGGGTCTCAAAGGATGGGGAAAAGAGGGAGAGAGCACTCTAAGAGTGGAAATGGGAGAGAAAACTGTGACTTGGTAGTGGCACAAAGGTGTAATGGAAGTGTTGACTAGATGTTGGAGAGAAAAGAGAGATAAGATTGGAAGGCAGGGTAAGATAAGGTTGTGGAGGGTACTGAAAACCACATAACACATCACTGAATTTTATATGCTGTGTCTTGTTACTGGAATCTTAGTGTGGTGCTGCAAGGTTAGCTTGAACCACAAGGTCGGTGGTTCAAACTCATCATTTGCTCCTTGGAAACCCTATACAGAATTGCTATGAGTTGGAACCAACTCAACGGCACTTAACAGCAACAACAACAACAACAATCTTGCTACTGATGATTTGACTGCCAAATGATATTCATGAAAAATTAATTTGGTGGAGTATGAGGGTTGATTACATGGGCAATGAATCTACAGACTGAACAGCTAGCTGGATTTCCACAACTCAAACTATTCTATAAATTCTACTTTATCAAGGGCTAAAGGGGTCACTTGTCTATGACAAGAAATTTGAAAAACAGCTTCTTGCCCAACCAATTTGAAGACAGCCATATTTGTGCCCATTCTAAAGAAAGGCGACCAAACAGAATGTGGGAATCTTCGAGCAATATCATTAGTATCACATGCAAGTAAAATTTTGCTGAAGATAATTCGAAAATGGTTGCAACAGTGTATAAATAGGGAATTGCAAGAAATTCAAGTCAGACTCAAGAGGACAGAGGCCAAGGGATATCACTGCTGATGTCAGCTGGATCTTGGCTGAAAAGAGGACAGAAAGACTTTATCTCTCATGCTTCAGACATATTAACAGGAGGGACCAGTTCCTGGAGAGCAACATCATGCTTGGTAAAGTGTAGGGTCAGTGAAAAAGATGAAGACCCCCCCAACAAGATGGATTGACACAGTGGCAGCAACAGTTGGCTCAGACTTAACAACAATTGTGAGGATGGCACAGGACCAGGCAAGGTTTCATTCTGCTGTGCATACAGACACTGCGTTGGAACTGACTTACAACAAAAGCAGTCTCCCTGTGTTGACGTCTTATAAATCCCAGTGGAAAAATTAGAAATATAATCTAATGTAGTTGTTATGCTTAGCTAAATTTAATGAGACCATTTCTTTGAAAAGATAAATTCTTAAGGGCATATCTCCCTATACATCGATTTATTTTGCCCTCTTCTGCTTTTTAAGGATCCCTGGTGGTACAATTGCTAAGCACGTGACTGATAACTAAATGTTGGCAGTTAGAACCCACAGTTACTTCATGGGGGGGAGGGGCAAGACCTGGTGATCTGCTTTTCTAAAGATTATGGCCAAAAAACTCTATAGGGCAGTTCTAATCTGTCCTCAAGGGACTCTGAGTCAGAATGGACTTGACAGCACCCACCACCAACAATAATCCTTCTCTTAGTGTAGCTCTCTCCTCCCTCCCCACAGGTCATTCTGGCAGCACTTACTAAGGTCTCCTGTATGAATTAGAATGTAACCTCTGTGGGTGTGAGACTCAGTGATTCCATCCTATACCTGAAAGTGATTCAGGACCATGCCAATAATTATAACATCCACAGCTATCTTTCTGAGGGCTAGGAACTGTTCTCAATATTACTGTTTGTATCACCCAAGGATTCCTTTCTAAATATTAACAAGCATCTCTTCATTTTATTCCCTCAAAATGGTTCTGTGAGATGATTACTTCCCTCCTAGAACACAGAAAATGGAGTTCTGGTAGCATAGTGATTATGAGTTGGGCTACTAACCTCAAGGTGGGCAGTTTGAAACTGCCAGTGGTTCTGTAGGAGAAAGATGAGGCTTTCTGCTGCTGTAAAGATTTACAGTCTTGGAAACTGTAAATGAGTTGTTTCCGACTCCATGGTATATCATCACCACTGTTAGACAGAAAAGGGGCCCTGGTGGCTTTGTAGGTAAGCACTGAACTATTAAATGCAAAATTGGCAGCTTAAACCCATCAGAAGCTCCTCTGGAGAAAGATGAGGTAGCCTGTGCCTATAAAGATTTATAGACTCAGAAACCCTTTATGGAGTCACTATGATTTGAAGTTGACTTGATGATGTTGTTGTTGTTTTAGATGCAATCGAGTGGGTACCAAGTCATAGTGACCCTATGCACAACAGAACAAAACGCTGCCTGGTCCTGGGCCAACCTTACATTTGTTGCCACGCTTGAGCCCATTGATGCTGCTACTTGGCTAATTCATCTTGTTGGGGGTCTTCCTCTCTTTCCCTGACCCTCCACCTTACCAAATATGATATCCTTCTCCAGCGATTGGTCCCTCCTGAAAATATGTCCAAAGTATGAGAGACGAAGTTTGGCCATCTTGGCCTCCAAGGAGCACTCTGGCTGTACTTCTCAACAAAGTACAGATCTGTTCTTTTGGAAGCCCATGGCACTTTCAATATTCTCCTCCAACACCATAACTCAAAAGCATCAACTCTTCTACGGTCTTCTTTATTCAATGTCCAGCTTTCACGTGCATATGAGGTTATTGAAAATACCATGTCTTGGGTCAGGCGCACCTTAGTCCTAAAGCTGACATCTTTGATCTTCAACACTTTACAAAGGTCTTGTGAAGCTGATTTGCCTAATGCAATACATCCTTTGATTTTTTGAGTGCTGCTTCCATGAGTGTTGAAGGTGATCCAAGAAGAATGAAGTCCTTGAAAATGTCAATCTTTTCTCCATTGATAAGAATGTTGTTTATTGGTCCAGTGGTGAGGATTTTTGTTTTCTTGACATTGAGATGCAATCCATACTGAAGGTGGTGATGTTGATCTTGATGATAGAGATGTTTATTAAACAGGAAGATACCAAGCTTTGGGATTGGTCATGGTCACACAGCTGAATTTAAGTTTGACTCCAAAGCCTTGTCTAACTATTAACCAATATCCTATTCTCTCTCCTCCTGTGAATAATCATATGATTGTAGCATTAATATTGAAGGTGTTGTTAGAGATGATGTAGTTTTGGGGTGAGTGTGCTACCACCCCACAGCCTGACAGTGTGTTTTTAGCTGATTCAGAGCTGACATCATGGACTTATCAATGAAGTCATCTCTTGCAGCACTTTCATTTTGTAAAAGCAAAGATAAAATGGCATGGAGAGAATTTTATTACCTGTATTATTCTCTTAAGAGCAAAGGGATTTCTAGAAAAACTAGCAGCATTTCAAAGGTCAAGGCTGATGCCTGTTGGAGAAGCAGAGAGAATAATTTATGGGGATTGAAATAAAAAGAACTTGGCTTCAGGATGATAATGAGAGGAATACAAGAATGAGTCTTGGTTGGTTGTGTTTCACTGACTGTATGAGCCCTGGATAGGGAAGGTTTAAGAGTATGTTCAAGTCACTTAGAGGGAACTGAGACTGTCATTTGACAAGATGAATAAAAATATACATAGATAGCTGAAGCAAAAGGAAATTAGGAACTCTTTGTTTAGTTTTAAACCTAGAAGCCCACTTAATTTATTCACCAGTTGGTAGATGTGTTGTCACCAGGCACTGTACTGAACACTGAGCCCCAACAAGAATTCTGACAGATATGGTCTCAGCATATCTCACAGCCTGCTCATGGGGATACATAGGTAGTGGTAAATTAATTCCAAATTAAATATTTATAGTTACAATTTAATAAGTGCTGTGAGAAAGACCACAGAGTATTTGATGCATTTGAATTATGGTGTTGGTGAAGAATATTAAAAATTATCATGGACTACCAGAAGCACAAACAAATCTGTCTTGGAAGAGTACAACCAGAATGCTCCTTAGAAGCACGACTTCATCTCTCATATTTCAGACATGTTATCAGGAAGGACCAGTCCCTGGAGAAGGACTTCATGTTTGGTAAAATGAAGGGTCAGCAAAAAAGAGGAAGACCCTTAATAGATGTGTTGACATAGTGACAGCAACTAAGGAGCTCTGGTAGCGTAGTGGTTGCGAATCGGGCTGCTAATCTCACGGTCTGCAGTTAGAAACTACCAGCTGTTCTGCGGGAGAAAGATGAGGCTTTCTGCTCCCATAAAGATTTACAGTCTTGGAAAATTGAAAAGTCCAGGGTCTTGAAAAGTCCAGGGTCGCTCTGAGTCAGAACCAACTCCACGGCACATAACAACAAAACAACAAAAATGGGCTCACATGTAACAACAGTTGTAAGGATAGTGCAGGATAGAGCCATGTTTCATTCTGTTGTGCATAGGGTTGCTATGAACCAGAACCAACTCCAAGGCACCCAATAACAAACAACATGGTGAAGCTGGTTCTGTCAGGGAACTGTTAAAGGATTTTGGATTTGATCCTAAGAGCAATGAGATGTCATCAGAGGGTTTTAAATAGGGAGTGACAGATTGATTTGGCAGGAGACCAGGAAGAGATTTGGACCTAAACCTTGTGCTGTTGTTGTTGTTAAGTGCCATTGTGTTGACTCCAACCCATAGTAGCCCTGTATAGGGTTTCCGAGGAGCAGCTGGTGAGCTTGAACTGCCAACCTTGCAGTTCAAACGACTTTGCAGTCTGGCTCATTAACCCACAACACCATACCAGGACTCCTTGTGAGTAATGATTAATTATCACTTGCCTAGCCTTGTCCTTTTGCCTAAATATCTTAGAAATTCAGCAGGAATAGCTGTTGTCAAAATAGAATTCAAGGTTTCTGATCCTGACGAGTCCCTTATCAGAATTATAACCAGTACTTGGCACAGTCGTGGGATGGGGTGTGTGTGCATTTCAGCCTGGGGAACTTAGATTTTGTAAGCTGGTGTCTTCCAGATCCTGCCAGTGTGGACAAGCTGTTCTTCTTTTTGGGGAATTCCCATCAGAAGAAAGTGAGCACTCATGGTAGGGAAAGTTCTCAAGGAAGATCTGGTATTGTTGGAGATAAGTCGTCTTTTGGGCCAAAGCAGAGTTGACCAGGGTCATTGCTTACCTGTGGGCAGTTTTCCCAGTGAAATAAATAGGATCTTGGGAAAATAGAGGTTGACTCTAAAGGCAAGGGTGGGCTCAGCTGAAGTAGAGAATGCTCCAGTGTGTAGGCCCTTAAGGTTGGATGTGACCCAACATTTATTACCTTAGTCTCTTGTCTTGTTCTTTAGCACTCTAGAACAAATAAATAAGTGGGTACCAGCCATTCTTTGGAAACCTTATACAGGGTCGCTATGAGTTGGAACTGACTCCAATAGCACTTAACAATAACAACTGCAAACTGTAGTGAGGAAATTAAAAAAAAAAAAAAGTTTGTATTTCCAGAGTCCTGGTGTGGCACCATATGATAAGCACTCTACCTCAAAGTTGGATTGAACTGCAAAGTTGGTGGTTCAAACTCACCAAATGCTCCTTAGAAGCCCTGTACAGGGTTGCTATGACTCAGAACTGATTTGATGGCACACAAGAACAAGTGCTGGCTATCCAAGGCCTTAGGACTCAAGCTCAGAGAACAACAGGATTTCTGGAGAGGCACGTATAAATAATAATTCTGAGGCAAGGGCTAGGCAGAACCTGTGACAATTGTCACATGTAGGTTGGACAACCTTGGGGTTTGTATCTCTTGTGCTTTTCTGCAAATAATTAAATTAAATTAATATGAAATTTAAAAAAATATATGCTTTTTCCAAGTCATCTGACCCTCCCCACCTCCTAATCATTGGTTTCTTATGAGTGTCATGCATGCTGTATGCATGTGTACATTAGTAACATGGGCATGGTATATGCAAAACATACAGTACTTAGAGAAATATGAGGTTAAGTAATACTGTATTGCTGCTAGGGTTTCAGTTTATACATTCACTGGTTTATTCCAATCTCAATGTGGTTAAGCATGTAAGCATGTCTCTGTTCTCAGTGGATGACTACAGTCAAGTTCTG
>NW_006408582.1:8794336-8797884 GCF_000296735.1 Chrysochloris asiatica | reverse complement strand
ATAGGGTTACTGAGGAGAAGGCAGTGGTTTTGAACTGCTGACTTTGTGGTTAGCGGTCCAGTGCTTATCCTACAGTGCCACACAGTCTCATTAGAGTGTCTTAAAAAAAAAAAAAAGGGTCCAATCAAAACAGTGAGATTAAAATTAAATCCCCTTTCAAGGGGATTTGCTGGATGAATTAAATTCAAGGTAGAGAGTTCACTTCAGGATTTATGGTGACTGCCTTTTGGGATGCCAAAGGAATAGTATGGATAGATTTTCTCAAAGGACATAGGACATTCATAGGGGCTTATTAGGAAATTTTAAGAAAACTAAAGACTACTTTGGTGTGAAAAAGAGCAGGAAAGTCACTTGGAGGATTTTTGTTTCATTATGACAATGCACTGCTCATTCTCTAAGGGTATCAAGGGCTGTCCTATGAAACTTTCATTAAGAAATCTTACCCCATTCAACCTGCAACCCTGATCTCATTCCATCAGACTTATTTTTGTTTCCAGAACTCAAGAACATTGAAAAGGAAAGTGATTTGAGTCCCTCCAGGAGGCCTAAACTGTATTTTAATGTGGTGTAAATTGAATAGTGTAGTGCTGTGGGCTAATGCGTTAGATTACAAAGTCATTTAAACTGCAAGGTCGGTGGTTCAAGCTCACCAACTTCTCCTTGGAAACCCTATACAGGGTCACCATGAGTTGGAATCAACTCCACGGCACTTCACAACAACAACAAATCAAATAGTGCAGAATTCTTCAAAAGCAAGATGGAAGCATGGCTGTCAGGAGTGTATAGACCTAGATGAAGGATGTGTCGAGAAATGATAGCTTCACATTTTAGTATTTTTGTTCAATAATGGCTTCTGTAACTTGTAGCAATACTTTTTGACTTACCCTTAAACCTCTAAAGACAGTCCACACTCATATAGTGCTTGTTGAGTCAGACAACTTATATGTCTAAGAACTTTGCATATTAACTATCTTGATCCTTACAACAACTCCACTAAAGGATGTTATTATGTTTTTCATTTTATAGATGAAGAAACTAAGGCACAAAGTGAATGCTTCACTTTGGAAGTTACCAACCTGGGATTTGAAAGCAGGTGGTCTGATGACAAATGCCCTGAGGCCTACTCTATGCCTGTTTAGTGTAAATCAGAGAGCAGACTTTGGCCATCACTTTGGAAGACTGCTTCTTATAAATGGTTGATGCCTCATTTGTAAGTCAGAGGAAGCTGACAGAATACACACTGAATTTGAATTTTGAGGTAGCAGGGACTCAGGGATCAAGAAGGAGATGGAGACTAATCTGAAATCTTGAAAATAGAAATTAAAAGTAATTTCCATATTAGGAAAAGACACTAAAGGAAGTAAGAGTTCTTAGAAATGATCTGGGATGAAAACGACCATGATTTGCATAACTCAAATCTTAAGGTGACCACAACTATTTTAAAAGTCCCTTGGTGAGAGAGAAGTCAGTTTTCAGTTGATGGATTCCTTACTCCCCCTACAACAAAACAAGACAAAATAAAAACTTAAGCTGGTATAAATTAGCCCTTTATTGGGTAACGTATCCCAAATGAATTTTAATTCACAGCAACAACTAGATTACATTTGCTAATATTGTGGCAAAGGAGAAAAATGAGTTATTTTACATTTCCCCCCTTCCATTTTGTTTAATTTCTTCACCAAAAATACCAAATGTCTATTAATGACCCATGATACTAGAAATGTGTAGTCTTGAACTGCACTTATGTGTGGTTGTTGCTGTCAAATCGGTTCTGACCATAGCGACCTTATGAGTATAGGGTTTCTGAGAAGTGTCTAGTGGGTTTGAGCCGCCAACCTTTTGGCTAGCAATCCAATGCATATTATTCTACGGCACCACACCATTAGGGGATGAGCGCTTGTTTTGGAAACTATTGAAAGGGTCACATTTGACTCTGAAATTACTTTTGTATTCCAAATTCTGAGACTGGAAAGAATTAGGACCTTTGCAAAAGTATGACTCATGGGTAGTTAGAGCTAGTTGACTCCAGCTTTGGAGATACTGAAGGAGTTACATCAGTTCTAGGCCTCATGACCTGTTTTGTTGCTGAGAACAGACTCAAGCCCAGTCACCTAGATTGATCCTTTCTGGGAGGAGACAAGCAGCAGCAGAAGAAAATGGGATTGGAATCTCTTCTGATATATGTTTTCCAACTCATGTTAGAGGCATCTGGGGTGATTCATTTTGTAGGGTCGTGGTTTCTCTACGGGAATGGTGGTGGTGGTATGCTGTGGAGTAGGTTCCCACTAACAGCAACCTTGCATAGGGATTCTGATGCTATAAATCTTTATGGGAACAGAAAGCCTTATATTTGGGAATAGGGCTTTGATAATAGAAAAGGACATATAAAATGTAACATTTTTATATTGTCATGAGGTATTTTTTATTTGTGGCACATTGAATTGCATGACTTGTCTGTCAATTTATCGTACTGAGGTGGGTTGTGTGTTGCTGTGATTTTGAAAGCTATGCCAGTGGTATTTTAGATACCAGCAGGGTCGTCCATGGTGGACAGGTTCCAGTGGAGCTTCCAGACTAAGACAGACTAGGAAAGAGGGGAAGCAGACAACTTTTAAATATCTAGGCACTGAAAACCTTATGAATAGAAGCAGAACATTGTCAAAGATAGTAACAGAAGGTGAATCCCTCAGGCTGGAAAATACTCAAAATATGACTGGAGAAAAGCTGCCTCTTCAAAGCATAGTTGACCTTAATAATATGGATGGAGTTAAGCTTTCAGGACCCTCATTTGCTGATGTGGCACAACTCAAGATGAGAAGGAACAGCTGCAAACATCTGTTAATAATCAAATGTAGAAGGTACGAAGCATGAATCTAGGAAAATTGGAAGTTGTCAAAATTAAATGGAAAGCATAAAGATTAATATCATAAGCATTAGTGAGATGAAATGGACTGGTATTGGCCAATTTTGAATCAGACAATCATATGCCTTACTATGCCAAGAACAACAAATTGAAGAGGAATGGTTTTGCATTCATTGTCATAAAAAACATTTTAAGATCTATCTTTAAGAATGACGCTGTCTGTGATAGAATAATATCCATACACCTACAAGGAAGATAGTTATGCCACCATTATTAAATATGTGCACCAACCACTAAAGTCACTGGTGATGAAATTGACGAATTCTACCAATGCCTTCAGACTGAAATTGATCAAACATGCAATCACGATGTATTGATAATTATTGGTAATTGGAATGCAAAATTGGAAACAAGAAGGATCAGTAGTTGGAAAACATGGCTTTGCTGGAAATGATGCTGGAAATCATGATAGAATTTTGCAAGGCCATTGACTTCTTCATGGCAAATATCTTTTTTCAACAACATAAAGTGACTCTACACCAGGACCTCACCAGTTAGAGTACACAGGAGTCAAAGAGATTACATCTGTGAGAAGATAGAAAAGCTTAATATCATCAACCAAAACAAGGCTGGTGGTTTCAAGCTGCTGGCCTTGGGGTTGGCAGCCCGATTCGTAACCACTATG
>NW_006408582.1:8715227-8794011 GCF_000296735.1 Chrysochloris asiatica | reverse complement strand
TTTTTAAGATCTGTTGTGGTTTGTTTTTGTTTCCCCTTTTACATATAGGAGACTCTTTCTCTCCCTATACTACCCAAGAAAAGACAGCAACTGTTGCCATATAGTTAAGATACATTCACACCCTGTAAAGCCCCACAATCCAGGCAAGAACCAATACCAACTGCTATATACCAGGGAGACAGACAACACTTGTGAAGGTTACTCTGAGTTAAGCAATAAGAAGAGTGAAAAGAGAAACCCACATCCTGATTACATCTACCTGGAGGCAATTAGAAAGTATAAATAAAATACCAAAACACACACTCAAGTATTAAGGCTACAGCTAAACACTAAACATGTCCCAAAAGTAAAAATAGATGACCATATCAGCACATGTCCAAAAACACAGAGCCAAAATATTATCTGGAATATATCCCACCTGAATTTAGAGATTTTCTGAAGAACAGATTTGATACATTAAACATTAAAGACAGAAGGCCAGAAGAGTTGTGGGATGACATTAAGAACATCAGACATGAAGAAAGAAAAATGTCACTAAGAAGACAAGAAAGAAGGAAAAGGTCAAAATGGATGTCAAAAGAGACACTGAAACTTGCTCTCCAGTGTAGAGATGCTTCCATCTTCTCTTGATACTTTCTGCATCATTCAGTATTTTGCCCAGAGAATCTCTCAATAACAAAAGTCGAGGCTTGAATTTTTTCTTCAGTTTCCCCAGGTTGAGAAATGCTGAGCATGTTCTTCCTTTTTAGTTTTCTGATTCCAGATCTTTGCACATCCAATAAATGCTGGCAAGAATATGTAGATACTGGGATGCTCCTGCATTGCTGGTGGGATTGCAAAATGGTCCAACCTCTCTGGAAAGCAGTATTGCGCTTCCTCAGAAGGTGGGAAATAGAAATACTTTATGATCCAGCAATTTCTCTACTTGGTATTTTCCCACAAGAAATACTAGCCATAACATGAGTAGATATATATTCACACCAATGTTCATAACAGCACTAGTTAGAATTGCAAAAAGATGGAGACAACCTAAGTGCCTATCAACTGAAGAATGGATAAACAAACTGTGGTACATAGATACAATGGAATATTATGCTATCTTGAAGAACATCTAGGAAGCTGTAAACTATCACATAACATGAATGAACTTTGAGGACATTATGTTGGGTGAAATTAATCTGTCACAAAAGTAGAAATAATGCATAGGCCCACTATTGTAAAAGACTAAGAAAAAGAACCCATACTAAAGGGGGTGGGGGATTCTTTGCTGTTTACGGGGATGTGGGGGGTGGTGAGGAGAGTGAGGGAAAGGTGGAACACAGACACAGGATAGTTTGGGTGCTGGAAAGGGGGTCAATACACAAGAATGGGGAGGGGAAAGGAAGAACAAGGAGGATGGGAAAACATTTAGGCAGGTTTACAAGAAGCTCTGGTAGCGTAGTGGTTACGAATCGGGCTGCAGACCTTAAGGTCAGCGGTTCGAAACTACCAGCCGCTCCATGGGAGAAAGATGAGGCTTTCTACTCCTGTAAGGATTTACACCCTCGGAAACCCTGTACAGGGTCACTATGGGTCGGAACCGACTCGACGGCACTTAACAACAACAACAACAAGGGCGAAGTGGGACAGAGGTAAATAATGATGTATGCGCAACCGTGAAACAACAGAGCTCTGGGATACAAGGATTGAGACATAGTTGGAATGGGCAAAAGGGGGAAATAGTGTTAAGATGCTTGGCTGTCTTTTGAATCTTTGTTTCCCTTGCATACCATTATAAAATACACACTTGAAGAGGAAAGAAAGGAATAGGCAGAAATATCACCATAGAAAGCCTGTGAGTCCTGTCTTCTGCCTATAACTGATTGGAATACCTAAAGTGGGCCTACAGCATGCTCAGTGAAGGAGTTTTCCTGGGGCACCTCAGCATTACATAAGACCATATGTGGAATCTTGAATCCCATCCAGAATCTTCTGAGGTAGGAAATTTCCACTTGAAAGGACAAGCAGACCAGCCTGGAGTGGCTAGAAGAACAGAAGATACTTCTTGAAAGAAAGACTGACAGGAAAAATACAAACAATAATGGCAGTCCGATTGAATACTACAAGAACAATCAAGTTGCTTGCTCAGGAGACATCAAGTCAAGTGGTCAGATCCCTTCAGGGCAAACTGTCTTCCAAGATTAAGACTCAATGGGAATACACGAGAAGACATGCACCTTGACTGGTGATGATGTTGGTCACCGATAATGGAAAGTTGAGTGAAAAACAACAATGAAGCTGGGAGCTAAGCCCTACCACGTTCAACAAACTCCTGTGAACCCAGGTAGAGACCTGGTTGGCCAGCAATGTGGCAAGACCTGAGGACTTCTGGGCCCAGAGTCAGTGACATAGCCACAGAGAACTAGAGTGGAGAGTGAAATGTACAGTTGATAAGAAGAGAGGGCATATGCACAAGAAAATGCACACTTGCAGATGATACCTACTTGACCTGGTTTCAATGGCTGGATGATCAAAACTGAACTAGAAGAACAAAGAAGAGGAAAAAAAGAGTGATCTGATACAATTTGATGAACTTGACCTACACCTATGGATTCAGTAGCTCAAAAGAGGGAACAAATCTTTGCAGTGAAGCTCATTTCCACCTCCTCTGTACACAGAGTAGACAGCAGTGGGCAACTTGGACATTGACTACCCAAAATGGGGGGTCTACAAAGGCAAGAAGTGACTGGGTTACAAACTTTCAAGAGGGAGCCTAGATCCAGATGGCATGGAGGAGGGTAGAATCTCCACTGAGTAGTATCTGATCTGTCTGCACAGGCCTGATGAAAGATGGGGATAGCACTCATCTGACACAATAGTGAATAATTGTTATCAGGACTGACTGTGAGGGTTGGAAATGTGAAGGTGGATGTTTTGTAGCAAAAGGAGGGGAGTGATTGACTTTGCAGTCCAAGAGCGGAGGACCCTGGGACCATCAAGGGAGAAGAGCAGAGTGTGGGACCCTACCCACAGAAGTAGTGACACCAGAGATGGAGACAGAGAAAATGATAGAATGGAGGGGCTGGGGACTCTAGACCCAGAGAAGGAGAGGGGCTGTGTGCTGACAACCAGGGGTAGGCTTGCAGGGTAGACCCTTCAGTTGGTTGATGATAGATGGAAGGGATTGTAGCCATGGCAATGAAATGATATACGATAGGATGAATGTAAAGCTAATGGTCTCCCATGTAAACTATCACATTAAAAAAATATACCAACCATTAAAAAAGAGCTGAAAAAAAATGTTCACAGGGCAGCTTGAGGAGACAAAAGTTAAATATAATGAAATGTGCAAAGACTTCTAGTTTGAAAACCAAAAGGGAAGAACATATTCGGCATTTCTCAAGCTGAAAGAACTGAAGAAAAAATTCAAACCTTTGGTTGTAATACTAAATGATTCTATGGTCAAGTGAATTTTACATTGACAGGGAACTGCCTGAGGTTCAAGCCTAATTTAAACAAGTACATGGAATGAAGGATATTATTGCTGACATCAGATGGATATTGGCTGAAAGCAAAGACTACCAGAAAGATGTTTACCTGTGCTTTATTGACTCTGCAATGGCTTTCGATTGTGTGGATCATAACAAGCAACGGACAACACTGTGGAGAATGAATATTTCAGAACACTTAATTGTGTTCATGAGGAACCTGTACATAGACCAAGAGGTAGTCATTCAAATAGAACAAGGGGACACTGAATGGTTTTAAATCATGAAAGGTACATGCCAGGGTTGTATTCTTTCATTAACCTGTATGCTGAGCAAATAATTTGAGAAATTGGATTATATGAAGAAGAACATGGCATTAGAATTGAAGGAAAGCTCATTAACAACCTGCACTATGCAGATGATATAACCTTGCTTACTGAAAGCAAAGAGGACTTAAAATAATTACTGATGAAAATCAAAGACCACAGCCTTCAGTATGGGTTGCACTTCAATGTAAAGAAAACAAAAATACTCACAACTGGATCAATAAAAAACAGTATGATAAATGGAGAAAAAAATGATGTTATCAAAGACTTCATTTTGCTTGGATCCACGATAAGGACTCATAGAAGAACAGTCAAGAAATCTAAAGATGTATTGCATTAGGCAAATCTGCTTCACAAGACATCATTAAAATGTTCAAGAGCAAAAATGTCAGTTTGAGGACTGAGGTGTGTCTGACTCAAGCCATGGTATTTTCAATAGTCTCATATGTATGTGGAAGTTGGACAATGAATAAGGAAGACTGTAGAAGAATTGATGCAGTTGAATTATGGTGTTGAAGAAGACTATTAAAGGTACCATGTACTGTCAGAAGAATAAACAAATTTGTGTTGAAAGAACCAGAATGCTCCTTAGAAATCAAGATGGTCAGACTTTGTCTCCATACTTTGGACATATTATCAAGAGGGACCAGTCCCTGGAAAAGGACATCATGCTTGGTAACATGGAGGGAGAGCGAAAAGGAGGGAGACCCTTAGAAGATGGATTGGGGCAGTAGCAGCAACAATAGGCTCCAGCATAGCAGCAATTGTGAGGATGGCGAAGGGTTAGATGGTGGTTTGTTCTGTTGTACATAGTGTCAGTATGAGTTGGAACCAACTCTACGACACTTAACAACAGCAACAAGATGATCAAAATATTGAATGACACTGGAAACATCAAAAGAAGATGGAAGGAGTAAATGGAGTCATGGTACCAAAAAAGAATTGGTTGATGGTCACTTGTTTCTGGAGATACCATATGATCAAGGGCTGATGGAAGAAGTCCAGGTAGCACTGAAGGCACTGGCAATAAACAAGACTTCAGGAACTGATGGAGTACAGATTGAAATCTTTCAACAGACTAATGCAGCACTGGAGGTGCTCACTTGATTATGTCAAGGAATATGGAAGACAACTAACTACCTGGCCAACATTTTGGAAGAGATCTGTATTTGTGCCCATTCCATAGAAATGTGACCCAATGGAATATTATCAAATAATATTACTAATATTACATGCAAGTAAAATTATGCTAAAGATAATTTAAAAATGATTGCCACAGTACACTGACAGGGAGCTGTGAGAAATTCAAGCCAGATTTAGAAGAGGATGTGGAATGAGGGATATCATTGCTGACATCAGATGGATCTTGGTTGAAAGCAGAGAATATCAGAAAGATGTTGACTTGTGTCTTATTGACTGTGCAATGGCATTCCACTGTGTGAATCATAACCAACTATGGATAATATTGTGAAGAATGGGTATTATAAAACACTTAATAGGAGCTCTGGTAGCGTAGTGGTTACGAATCGGGCTGCGAACCTCACGGTCAACAGTTCGAAACTACCAGCGGTTCCGCGGGAGAAAGATGAGGCTTTCTGCTCCCGTAAAGATTTACAGCCTTGGAAACCCTGTTACAGGATCTCTATGAGTCGGAACCGACTCCACAGCACATAACAACAACAACAATTGTGCTCATGAGATAGCTTGTCAACTTGTATGTTGAGAAAATAATCTGAAAAACTGGATTATATGAAGAAGAATGTGACATCAAAATTGAACGAAGAGTCATTAACAACCTGTGATATGCAGATGACACAACCTGTCTTGCTAAAAGGGAAGAGAGCTTTAAACGCTTACTGAGGAAGATCAAAGACTTCAGACATCAGTATGGCTTGCACTTCAATGTAAAGTAAACAAAAATCCTCACTATTTGGACCAATAAATAACATCATAATAAATGGAGAAAAGATTGAAGTTGTCAAAGACTTCAATTTGTTTGGATCCACAATCCACATTCATTAAATCAGGAGTCAAGAAATCACTTGGCATATTAGGCAAATCTGCTGCAAATAATCTTTTAAAGTGTTCAAGAGCAACGATGACATTTTGAGGACTAAGGTGCTGTGACCCAAGTCATTGTATTTTCAATAGCCTCATATGCATGTGAAAGTTGGACAATGAATAAGGAAGACTATAGAAGAGTCTATACATTTATATTATAGTGTTGATGAAAAGTATTGAAAGTACCCCATAGACTCCCATGGGAGAAGTAGAGCCAGAATGCTCCTTAGAAGGGATTGGCACATTGTGTCTTGCACTTTGAACATATTATTAGGAGTGATCAGACCACGTAGTAGGGCATCATGCTTGGAAAAGTGGAGGATCAACAAAATAGAGGAAGACCCCCCAACAAGATGGATTGGCACAGTGGCAGCAACATGACTACACATACCAAGTGTTATGGGGATGGCACAGGACAGGGCAATGTTTCATTCTGTTGTGCTCTATGCGTTGGAACGACTCAATTGCACTTAACAACAACTGCATCTTAAACTAATTTATCTGTTGAGTTTGAATGAATGAGACAACTGAGTGTTATCAAAAGTGAAAAATGAATAAAGTGGCCTCTTGACTCAGTAGTTATTGTGATAATGGGATAAACTTAATTCAACAATTTCTGGGAATAATGTAAGTGACACATCCACGGAGCCCTGTGGCACAATAGTTACACAGTTAGTTGGCTGCTAATCAAAGAGTTGGCAGCTCAAACCCACCCAGTGGCTCCACTGAAGAAAGACCTGAGGATCTCCTCCCATAAAGATTACCCTATGGGGCAGTTCACATGGGATCACTCTGTACGTAGGTCTCTGTCGGAATCAGAGTCTACTTAGCTACACAAAATGACAAGAACAATGAATGTTCTGTAGGGATGAATGCTTGCCCCTTTTATTACATGTGGATTTATTGAATCAATGGCAAGGATTGAAAATAAGCTACCTGAATTTGTTGGAATGATTTGATAACTAGTAATAAATTGTGAAGTTACTTTACATCATGTATAAAAATAAATTCAAGATTCAAGTGTTAAATATAATATAAAGCCCCAAAAGAATAAAAAGAAAATTCAGGTGGAAAGCACTTAGAGTTAATGGCTTTTTAAAACATAATATCAGAATCATAGTGAAAAATATTGACAGATTTGATTGTCAATTATTATTGACAATAAAGGAAGTGAAATAAAACAAAAGGTCTTCAAATAAAAACCAATGTGCATAAAATTCAAAGATAAGCAAAAAACATATAAAGTATTTGCATTATGATTTGTAAATAAAGTGTTGGGTCCCCTAATATATAAAGAGTTCCTACAATTATATAATAATAATAAAAGAGAGACAAATGCCACAATGAAAAAAGAGATAAAGGATGTAAAAGGAAATGAAAACGTCAACAAATTAAAAAAAGAATATTCTACCTTGCCAGTAATGAAAGACAATTCAATAGCAAGATGCCATTTTTTGGCCTATCCATTTGACAAAGAGTAAAACAGTTTGATAAAATACAGTATGAAAGATGGGGACCTCGGAAGTTTCCAACATTGCTGATGGGAGGTTAAATTGACAATACTTTCCTGAAGGGTAATCCAGTAATAATATATATCAAAGACAAAAATATGCATATGCTTTCAGCCAGAATTATCTCTTCTATTTATTAACATCTGGTGTGGCACTGTGGGTTAATGCACTAGACTGCAAAGTCAGTTTGAACTGAAAAGTCGGCAGTTCAAGTTCACCAGCCGCTTCTTGGAAACCCTATACAGGGTTGCTATGAGTTGGAACTGACTCGATGGCACTTACCAGCAACAATAAGAGGGAAATAATGGTGTGGCACTGTAGGATAAGTACTGGACTGTTAACCACAAGGATGGCAGTTCAAACCCACCAGCAGCATCTCGGAAACCCTATACAGGGTTGCTATGAGTCAGAATTGACTCAAAGGCACTTAACAACAACAACAAAAGGACATAATAAGGAACCTTGGTTTGGCTGTTAGCCATGTTGGCTACTAAATCACTCAGTAGCTCTATGGGAGAAAGACAGGTGATCTGCTTCCGTAAAGATTATAGCTGTCACATGGGGCCACAATGGGGACTATTGAGCTCCAGCCTGTGTTGGGCTTAGTTACCAGTATCGTCTCCCCACCTCCATCTACTGCATCCCCACCACCGAAGTAGATGTTTCTGGGCTTTCTTCTCTGACTCCTTTGTCTACTCTCTATTGCCATCCCTAAACTTTGGATTTAGATTTGTTTTTCTCTTAATAGACTCTTGGTCTTGATATTGAAAGATCTCCTTGGGACTGGAGACATTCTGTCTTCTCTGCCCCGGGTCCCCACACACATCTCAGCTCCACCCACCGTGTCTTTCACACTCCATCCTAGATCCCACCTACAGCCTGAGCTATCCCAGGAGTAACTATTCAGAATTCAGATGCTAATTTCCTCAAAGTAGTTTGTATATATAATGCCATTCCAATCAATACCCTGTGGAACTCTGGTAAGTAATGCTATACTACTAAAATGTATCTGGTTGATTAAATGGTTAAAGCCAGTCAGAAATTTTTAGAAAGAAAAAAAAAAAAAATGTGGTGAACTTCTAGCTATTGTTGTTAGGTGTCATTGAGTCAGTACTGACTCATAGTGACCCTATGCACAATAGAACTAAACACTGTCCGGTTCTGGGCCAACTTCACAATTATTGCCACACTTGAGCTCATTGATGCTGCCATTTTGCTACAGAAGCTGAGACAAGGCACTTCCCCCAAAGCTGATATAGAGAGAACCTTCCCCAGTAGCCCGGACCCTGAATTCAGATTTCTAGTCTTCTAGGGAGTCCTGGCGGGGCGCTATAGGATAAGCCCTGGACCTTAAGGTCAGTTTGAACTACAAGGTTGGTGGTTCAAACCCACCAACTATTCCTCAGAGGGAGAAAGATGAGTGAGGCCTTCTGTTCCTGTAAAAAATTTACAGCTTTTGAAACCCTATGAAAGGGCTCTATGAGTTGGAATAGACTTGATGGTGGTGGGAAACTGTGAAAATAAAATAATTTTCTTAAAAAATAAATGACCTCCTTGGAAATCCCTGCTTGGGTTTAAGTGGACAGATTGAGGAAGGGGTTTTTGCAGGCTCTGAAGCCATGCCAGAGCCGTCTGGACTTTGCTGTCTAGGTACCTGGGATGGCTTTCTAATTGAGGAGCAGTGTCTGTGGTCTCATGGGTTTCTTGCCACATCCAAAGGGAGGCCTCTGAAGGTCAAACCTGCCCAGGCCCAAGGGCTCTCCTGTTGGTCCAGACAGCCTTTACCCATTAGCAAGTTGGAAAGTGATTCTCATCAATTGGTATAATTTTTCTTCATTTCCTATTGATTATTTCTCATAGAATTGCAGTCCCAACTAGAGCACAGGGACCTTGTGCCTGAGGTATGAGAATGTTGTCTTTCTTGCTTTGCTCTAGTTTTGTCTCCCCTGGGTTTACAGCTGCAAGCATAATTTGAAGCTGTCGCTTTTAAATAAGGATGTAAATTCTTCTCACACCTTGACACTCCAGACTGTCCACAGAGCACTGAGCCTAGAGAGAAGAGCGCCTTCCTTCCCTCACTAATATTCATTATAATGTGACGGGACTCCCCCGCTCTCCCACCATGTGGGTAACAAGCTTTGATTAAATCAACAATCTCCAATCACCAACCATAAGGCACTAAGGGTATTAACTCTAGGGCTCATTTTGCAAGTAATTAAAAAGAGTGTTACTGAGATTCGTTCTGGGAGAAAATTATCTGGAAGCAATGTTTACTGTATGGAGGATTTTAAAGATCTGAGTACTAAGACAAACGGTAAGATATGAAATGGTTGCAAAAGCAACAGTAGCATTCAATGTCCTGATGCTGGTATCCACATTTTATTTGTGCTGAATCTTTCACTGGTTCCCTCATCTGCAAGTCAGGAAAGTGGATTGTGTCAGTTCACTCGTTGTTGTTGTTGTTAAGGGCTGTTAAGTTAGTTCAGACTCATAGCGATTCTGTATAGGGTTTCCAAGGAGCAGCTGGTGGGTTTGAACAGCAGACGTTGTGGTTTGTTGTCCAGTGCTGATCCTACAGTGCCATACTAGGAGTCCACAATCACAATGTTGTTGTTGTTGTTATGTGCTGTGGAGTTGGTTCCGACTCAGGCGAAAATTCCAGCACTGCTTCTTAAAGCTTCTATGGCCTTAGGCAAGACAACGTTTTAATCCAAAATGCACAGAGACAATAACCGGTTGCTTATCTACAAATTGGGGATACATAATACCTACCTCATCTTTTTTTTTTTAATGTTTTATTGTGAATTATGTGAGAGTTTACATGGGAGAACATTAGCTTTATATTCATCCTATCATATATCGTTTCATTGCCATGGTTACATTCCCCTCCATGCATCATCAACCAACCAAAGAGTACACCCTGCAAGCCTGCCCCTCTGTCGTCAGCACACAGCCCCTCTCGCTCTCTGAGTCTAGAGTCTCCAGCCCCTCCATCTCTCCATGTCATTGTCTCTGCCTCCATCTCTGGCATCACTGTTTCTCTGGGTAAGGTCCCGCACTCCACTCTTCTCCCTTGATAGTCCCAGGGACCTCCGCTCCTGGACTGCAAAGTCAACCACTCCCCTCCTTTTGTTACAAAATGTCTACCGATACATTTCTAACTCTCACAGTTAGTCCTGATAGAAATTATTCACTGTTGTACCACATGAGTCCTATCCCCATCTCCTTTCATCAGCAGATTGGATACTACTCAGTGGGGATTCTACCTTCCTCCATGCCCTCTGGATCTAGGTTCCCTTTTGAAAGCTTGTAAGCCAGTCACTTATTGCCTTTGTAGCTCCCCCACCCCCCACTTTGGGTAGCCAGTGTTCAAGTTGCCCATCCCTGTCTGCTCTCTGTATGGAGGGAGTGGGAATGATCCTTGCTGTAAAAGATTTGTTCCCTCTTTTGAGCTACTGCATCCATAGGTGTAGGTCAAGTTCATCAAATTGTATCAGATTACTCTTTTTTTTCTCTTCTTTCTTCTTCTAGTTGAGCTCTGATCATCCAGTCATTGCAGCCAGGTCAAGTGGATATTATCAGCAAGTGTGGGTGTTCTTGTACATATGCCCTCTCTTCTTATCAGCTGTACACTTCATTCTCCACTCTAGTCCTCTGTGGCTATGTCACTGACTCTGGGCCCAGGTGTCCCCAGGTCTTGCCACACTGCTGGCCAACCAGGTCTCCACCTGGGTTCACAGGAGTCTATTGAACGTGGTAGGGCTTAGCTCACAGCTTCATTATTGTTTTTCCCTCACTTACCCTTATCGATGAACAACATGGTCAACAGTCAGAATGCATGTCTGCTTGTGTATTCCCTTTGAGTTTTAGTCTTGGAAGGGGGTTTGCCCCGAGGGGATCTGACCACTTGCCTTAATGTCTCCTGGGTGAGCAACTTGCTTGTTCTTGTAGTAGTCGGTCATACTGCCATTATTGTTTTGTATTTTTCCTGTTGGTCTTTCTTTCAAGAAGTATCTTCTGTTCTTCTAGCCACTCCAGGCTGGTCTGCTTGTTCTTTGAAGTGGAAATTTCCCGCCCCAGAAAATTCTGGATGTGGTTCAGGATTCCACCTATGGTCTTATGCAATGCAGAGGCTCCGTAGGAAGCCTCCTTCACTGGGCATGTTGTAGCCCCATTTTAGGTATTCCAATCAGTTATAGGCCGAAGATGGATTTACAAGCTTTCTATGGTGATATTTCTGGCTATTCCTATCTCTCCTCTTCAATTTTTTAGTGGTGTGCAAGGGAGACCAATATTCGAAAGACATCCAAACGTCTTAACATTATTTCCCCTTTTACCCATTCAAACCATGGCTCAATCACTGTATCCTGAAGCCCTGTTGCTCCAAGGTTGTGCATTCATCATTATTTACCTCTGTCCCACTTAGCCCATGCAAACCTGCCTAACTGTTCTCCTATCTGCTTTGTTCTTCCAATGCCCTCCCCCTTCTTGTGTATTGCCCCCTCCCCAGAACCCAAACTATCCTGTGTCTATTCCTTACCCTATGCTCCACCTTCCCCTCCCTCCCCTCACCCTAGTCCCACATATGGGTAACCAGCAAAGAATTTCCCCCTCCCCCTTTTAGTATGGGTTCTTTTTGTTAGTCTTTTACAATAGTGATCCTATGCAGTTTTTCTCCTTTTGTGACTGACTGATTTCACTCAACATAATGTCCTCAAGGTTCATCCATGTTATGCGGTGGTTTGCAGCTTCCTTGTTATTCTTCAAGGTAGCATAATATTCCATTGTGTATATGTACCACAGTTTGTTCATTCATTCTTCAATTTATGGGCACTTTTGGCTGTTTCCATCTTTTTGTTATTGTAAATAGTGCTGCTATGAACATTGGTGTGCATATATCAACTCATGTATGGCTTGTATTTCTTGTGGGTAAATACCAAGTAGAGGAATTGCTGGATCATAAGGTATTTCTATTTCCAACCTTCTGAGGAAGTGCCATATTGCTTTCCAGAGGGGTTGGACCATTTTGCAATCCCACCAGCAATGCAGGATCATCCCAGTCTCTCCACATCCTTACCAGCACTTATTGTCCTTTACTTTTTTTGAACTTCCGCTGTTATAGTTGGTGTGAGATGATATCTCATTGTTGTTTTGATTTACATCTCTCTACTAACCTGATGGTATCTAACAACAACAATGGCTAGTGATCATGAGCATTTCTTTATATGTTTGTTGGCTGCCTGGATTTCCTCCTTGGTGAAGTGTCTATTCATGTCCTGTGCCCATTTTTTAATTGGGTTATTTGTCTTTTTCTTGTAGAGGTGTTGTAGTTTACTATATATTTTAGAAATGAGTCCCTTGTCTGATGTGTCATTGCAAAATATTTATTCCCATTCTGTGGGTTCTCTTTTTACTCTTTTGATGCACATAAGTTTTTAATTTATAGTATGTCCTTGTATTATTTTTTGTGAGGACTAACTTAATGAAATAATGTATGGAAAAACCCTTTATAAACTAAAGTGCACTAAATACCTGCTATTACTGTATGTTAATTAAATATTTGGCCCTGAATGTGAATATAGGGTGCCTGGAATGTGAGGAGTCACCCAGTAACAGAATCACAGGCCACAGATGAGGGGATCATTGTTTTCAAATTTTGATTCCTTCCTTTCTTGAAACAGCCATTTTAACTCCTCATTCTTAGAGACTCTTTGAGCATCTTTGTTTCTGTGGACGTAGGGCTACCAGGTTCTTGCTCATAGGATGGCCGGCTTGAGTTCCCCATCTCTGCTCATCAATGTGGCAGACAGGGCCAATGACAGTGTTGGTGATGGAGCAATTGCTGCCAATGGCAATACCAGAGCCCAAGAGCACGTTTCCCTCTAGGATGCTGCCATGGCTCGGGCTGACCTCAGTAGATGTTGTGCCAAGAATGAGTGCAGCTGTGGATGCTGCTGCCATTGAAGTTTGTCTCTGGTGTGAGAGGGTAGACAGATGACATCAGTACAGACAGCTACATACATGTGTAAGTTGGAGACTCAGGCACCATTATTATGGCATGTGGATCTGGTTCCCTAGGATCTCCTCATTCACTTATTAGAGCATGAAATTAGCTTTGTTTTTGTAGTTAAGTGCTGTCGAGTCAGTTCCGACCCATAGCGACCCTGTATAGATTTCCAAGGAGCAACTGGTGAGCTTGAACCACCAACCGTGTAGCTCTAAGGACTTTGCTATCCAGCGTATTAGCCTACAGCACCACACAATACAGTTGAGCATTGTGCAGTGTTAAAGTGATGCTTGCTTTGGGAACTGGAGACTAGTGTAGTCACGGCAATTGTATGTTCAGGGATACCCAATTCTAAATATCCTCTCTTACTTATGAAACTTTGTATCCCAATTTTTGGATGAGAAAATATTGTCAGCTGTGGATAGTTGAATGTGTTTTTGTGGAGAGACAAACCAGTATTCCTTAAGTATTAAGTATTTAAAAAGTAGTCTCCTAATTGAGGTAGCACTTATTATTATTATTAGTATTTTTGGCTTGTTTGTTTTATTCTGCACTGCAATAGACTTCTCTTTCTGCTTTGCCAAACAGTGAGCTTATTAGAGGGAGAGAGGAAACATGACTGGGACATTCAATAACTTTGAAACTGTGCCTTGTGCTTGCTTGCACTATGCCTCAGTTTCCTCATCTATAAAAGGAGTACATTATGGATTTTAAAGGTCTCTGGGCTGTGAAATGGTTAACATACTCAGCTGTTAACCAAAAGGTTGGAGGTTGGAGTCCATTCAGAGGTGCCTCAGAAGAAAAGCCTGGTGAACTACTTCTGAAAATACAAACAAACCAATCATTGGAAACCCTTGAGCATAGTTCTACTCTGACACATATGGAGTCATTATGAGTCTGAATTGACTTGATGGGAACTGGTGCTGGTGTGTTAGTGGGCAAGTAAAAAATATTGACTTTATTAAACAAAAATATCAAAAGGTGAAGCTATTGTTTTTTGACATATCCCCCATCTAGGTGTATACACTTCTGAAGGCGGTGTTTCCATCTCTGTAACCCTTCCCAAAGAATTCTATGCTTTTGTATTTACTCCATGATCTGTATCATGGAGCAAATGATATATATGTCAAAAAGTCATTAATAATCTCCCTTATTTCAGTTAGTTGTCTTCATAATCTTTTCCTTTTCCTCGATTTTAATTTTCAGGAAGTCCTTCTTGCAGATATGAGCCACTGTGTGGTAGGTAGTTAACTTTGGTCCTCCATTTATCTTTAGTATGTTTCTTTGAAAAATGGGCTCATAAGAGTGACCCCCCACCCCCACCCCATCCCACTGTAAGCCAACAGCCATGTACTTGCTAATTCCTTCACTCCTTTGGAAAACATTTCTTACTGATTACAAGCCAGGTATTTTCAGTAACCTCATATGCAGGTGAAAGTTGGACAGTGAATAAGGAAGACCACAAAGGAATTGATTAATTTGAATTATGATGTTGGACAAGAATATTAAAAGTACCAAGGACTGCCAAAGAAACAAATAGATCTGTGTTGGAACAAGTTCAGCCAGAGTGTTCCTTGGAAGCCAGGATGACCAGACTTAGTCTTCGAACATATTATCAGGAGGGACCAGTCCCTGGAGAAGGATATCATGCTTGGTAAAGTGGAGGGTCAGTGAAAAAGAAGAAGACCTCCAACGAGATGGATTGGCACAGTGGCAGTCACAGTGGGTTCCAGTGTAGCAACAACTGTCAGGTTGGGGCAGGACCAGGCAGTATTTCATTTTGTTGTACATAGAGTTGCTGTGAGTTGGTATCAACTTGATGGCACCTGACAGCAACACAGATGTACTGTTAGTTTGTGGTGCTGTGTTAGTTTGTATGTGGCTACGATGCTGGAAGCTATGCCTCCTGTATTTAAAGTACTATGATGGACAGGTTTCAGTAGAGCATTAGACTACGGCAGACTAGGAAGAAAGGCCTGGAAATATATTTCCAAAAATTAGCCATGAAAACCTTATGGTTCACAGCAGAACAGGTGTTTGATAGAGTGCTGCAAGAAGAGCCCCCTTTGTTGGAGGTCACTCAAAATGCACAGAGACAACCACAGTGGACTCTAGTATCCCAGAGATTGTGAAGCTAGAGTGGGATGGGGTAATGCTTCCTTCCACTGAACATAAGGTTACCAAAATCAACGCCGACTTGATGGCAACTAACAAAAATGCTCCCAGGCCTATGGGAAGGATAAGATAATGACTGCCCACCCCGCCAAATGTAGAGTTCAGTTATGTTTAAGCCCTGCTCAGGAGTCCTAAGAGCGCTACAGAAACCTCTCAGGGGCCCCCAGGGATGGGGAGGGGGGGGGGTGTGCGTGGAAGTAGACGTCTGAGCGGTCGCATCATTTTCAAACAGCTATGCGTATATTTATTTTGCATGTGGGCTTTCTGAGTAAGATTCCATCCAAAGGATTGTACTGTTAAAAAAAGAAAAGACTGAAAATGACTGAACTGTTTTTTTCCAGTGACTTTATTCAGAATGGCTGTGCATAGTAGATCAACCCTCCTGGCTTGCATTTGGTCAACAGGATGACTGAGCAATCTAGCCAAAATATTGATTGGCCTCTGAGTCCAGCAGACGGGACTTGGAAGCAGTTCCCTCAGCTGCAGAGGCTTGTCTCCTCTGACCAAGGATGGCCTTTCTTGGTCAAGGCTAGTACTATTTACAGTATTAAAAAAATACTGAAGTTTTGTTTTTGTGGTGCAGGGAGGGGGTCTTTAGCAACACATAAATTTATTCCAAAGGCAATTTTGAAAGCATTCCAAAAATATTTTAGGCAATGACAGCACTGTTGAAATAAATTTATGGCCCCTAAAAGTGCTAGAAGCTCTAAAATAAGCTCTCAAAGTCTTTCTGTAGGACTCATGATATGAAACTACAATGTCTGAATGCACAGTAGACTGGAATTTGCTTTACTAACTTTGTGGTATGTTTGCTAAATAAAAAATGCAGATATCAAAGATAACCCAGAATGGACCAGTCGTTCAATCACTTATTTACCTATAAAAAGTCATCTAATAAAACTCATCAGTATATTTGGCTCCTTCTTTCTGTATAAAGATATTTAAAAGATCCATACATTTGCATGCAGATAGAACATTTCTGGGAGATGCTCTAGAATGTAAACTTCATGGGGTAAGTGCTTTTCTGCTTTTTGTATTACTGTACCCCAGGTGATGCTTGCCATATAATAGATACTCAATAGCTATGTAGAGAATGAATGAATTCACAAGACATTGGTTGTTGTTGTTGCTGTAGTTAGGTGCCTTTGAGTCAGTACTGACTCATAACAACCTTTTGCACAGCAGAATGAAACACTGCCCCGATCCTGGGCCAACCTCACTATTGTTGCCACGCTTGAGCCCATGGATGTTGCCACTTTGCCAACCCATCTCACTGGGGATCTTCCTCTTTTTCTCTGACACTCCACCTTACCAAACATGATATCCTTCTCCAGTGACTGGTCTCTCCTGACAACATGTCCAAAGTATGATAGACAAAGTTTGGCTCCTCCAAGGAGCACTTTGTCTTCGTCGAACACAGATCTGTTGGTTCTTTTGGCAGCCCATGGCACTTTCAGTATTCTCCTCCAACACCATAACTCAAAGGCATTGATTTTCTGTGATCTTCCTTATTCACTGTCCAACTTTCGCATGCATATGAGATTATTGAAAATACCATGGCTTGGGTCAGGCGCACCTTAGTCTTCAAGCTGACATTTTTGCTCTTCAACACTTTAAAAAGGTCTTATGCAGCAGATTTGCCTAATGCAATATGTTGTTTGAGTTCTTGACTGCTGCTTCTGTGAGTGTTGATAGTTGATCCAAGAAGAATGAAGTCTTTGACAACTTCAATCTTTTCTCTGTTGATAAGAATGTTGTTTACTGGTCCAGTGGTGAGGAGTTTTGTTTTCTTTACATTGAGATGCAATCCATACCAAAGGTTATGGACTTTGATCTTCATCACCACTTGTCTGTCAGTTTGTCATACTGTGGTGGCTTGTGAGTTGCTGTGATTCTGGAAGCTATACCACCGGTATTTTAAATATCAGCAGGGTCACCCATGGTAGACAGGTTTTAAATGAGCTTCCAGATGAAGAAATTGGTAACTGTGACTTTTACCTCTGGGAAGTGGAATTCGAAGCTTGTGGAGCTATTATTTTTCAGTTTATACCCACCTATGGAATTTACATGGTGAGAGTGGGAAGAAATTCTGCTTCTTTCCTTACACTTGTGCCTTTGCTAGTAAAGAAGAAACGTTTGTCTATTGACTGAATTTCTATGAGTGGATAAGAAATAGATATTCTGATTGATTGCTCTTGGATCTTGCATTGTTAGTAGACAGGATTGAAGATGTCATTCCAACTTGTTTATTTCTTGTCCCCATTGCATTATTATCTGGACTTCACTTGTAGAAATCAGTGTGCCCATAATTATACTCTCCATTATAGATTTCTTACCAGTGCTGGGGCTCTGGGGCTGGCTGGATATGTGCATTGGTGCTTGTTCCTTAAACCTGGACATTTTTGATTCAATCAGGTTGGGTTTAGAAAACCCTGTGTGGGCTACAACAGCTTATCAGCAAAGCTCTGGAATTGGGAACACAGTTTTCCTGGGGATTGAATGAAAATTTTCATTTGGTTCTTGTCCCTTCTCTGTGTAGCTCTTGCAGAAGAGAATTAATGCAATTTGGTGTGTGATAGCATTCAGGAACTCAAAGTTCATCCTAGCTGTATGATACTATAGTGCTTTTATGTATTTATTTTATTGTTGCTATTGTTAAGTGCCATTGAGTCAGTTCCAACTCATAGATACCCTATATAGGGCTTCCGAGGAGTGGCTGGTGGTTTTGAACTGCTGACCTTGTGGCTCAAAGTCCATGTGCATATATTATTTGTGAAATAAAGTGTATGAATCAGAACAAAAGGACAAGTGAGGAATGAGGTAAGGCAGGATGGCTTGGCACTGAGAGGCTCTTTAAGAAAATTTGTTTCACAGAATCATTAAATGTTTTAGTCAAAGTAAAAATGCAAAAGAGTAGAATTATCACTCACCATTTTTGGACTCTGAAACAAGATACTCACAAATTCAAGGTGGGTGTACATATAGATCATGTCTACAGCTATGATCCTATTTCTGATATTAGATGGTGCTAACTTCCGAATTTGAGTTATTATGTTGGAAGAGAATATTGAAAGTGCCATGGGCTGCCAAAAGAACCAACAGATCTGTGTTTGAAGAAGTGCATCCAGAGTGTTCCTTAGAGGCCAAGATGGTCAAACTTCGTCTCTAATACTTTGGACATGTTGTCAGGAGGGACCAGTCACTGGAGAAGGGTATCATGTTTGGTAAGGTAGAGGGTCAGAGAAAAAGAGGAAGACCCCCAGCGAGATGGATTGGCCAAGTGGCAGCATCAATGGGCTCAAGTGTGGCAATAATTATGAGGTTGGCCCAGGATCGGGCAGTGTTTCGTTCTGCTGTGCATAGCATAGGGTCGCTATGAATCGGTACCAACTTGATGGCACATAACAGCAACAACTTCCGAATGCACCAGACCTCATCTGAAAAAGGTTGGTAATATTCTCACACATTTCAGAAGAGTTGCCCCACTAGCCATAAACTGTGAATATTTCGTTTTTCTGTCGTTTCTGTTTTGTGCTTATGTTGTTAAGTACTGTCAAGTCAGTTCTGACTCATAGCGACCCAGTTTTGGGTTTCTGAGGAGCAGCTGGTGAGTTTGAACCACCAACCTTGAGGCTCAAAGCAACCTTGTGGTCTAGTGCTTAACCTACAGTGCCATACCAGGACTCCATAATATGCTTACAATAATAGTAAATAGCTAATATTCATTAGTTATTTGCAGTCCTGGTGGGGCACTGTAGAATCAGCACTGGACTGCTAACCACTAGGCTGGTGGCTCAAAGCCACCATCACCCCTTGG
This sequence comes from Chrysochloris asiatica, assembly GCF_000296735.1. Lineage (NCBI taxonomy): Eukaryota > Metazoa > Chordata > Mammalia > Afrosoricida > Chrysochloridae > Chrysochloris > Chrysochloris asiatica. The sequence goes on along the minus strand of NW_006408582.1, from coordinate 8,774,647 downwards.
AAACCCTATACAGGATTGCTATGAGGCCAAACGGACTTACCAACAAAAACAACAACAACAACATTCATTAGAAGGAACTCTTGTGGTGCTGTAGCAGAAGCACTGAATTGCTAACTAAAAGTTGGCATCTCAAACCTACCAACTGTTCCTTAGGAGAAATATAAGGCTGTGTGCTCCCACAAAGTTTTTCAGTCTCAGAAAGCCCATAGTGGGTCGCTATGAGTCAGAATCAACTTGAGGGCAGTGTTTTGTTTTTGTTTTTTTAACATTCCTAAGATGCTAACTATGAACTAAGCTTCAGGTTGGCAGTTTAAGCTAACTAGCCACTCCTCAGAAACCTTACATAGGGTCGTTATGAGACAGAACTAATTTGATGGCACTTAACAACAATAATTATTAACCCCATCTCACTGATGAGGCCACACATTCCTAAGGGATCATGGATCAATGGTGTGCTGAAGCTTCTTGTACCAGCTCATGTAAAGTGACTGTGTACATCTCTTCTCAAATCCATCTTCAATGACATCATGCTGTTAGATTGAACTGGGCCATTGTGGGAATTTTTAAACCACAGAAATTGACAAATGCTGCAGATCATGTGTTTTGTTTGTTTTCTTTCTTATTTTATTCTCTTGGAAAGCTGGCTGCCAAACATTTACTGGAACATCATTGGATAGGATTCAAATTCTAGAGCATTTTGTCAAATACTCATGTTCTCATGCCAAAGTCTGAGAATAATATCACATTGTTTTCTTATTTTGGGATATGCTTTTATTCAGATTTTCTGCTGCTTGCAGCCAAATGCTGTTGTTAAGTGCCATCGAGTCGATTCTGACTCAAAATGATCCTGTATAGGATTTCCGAGCCTTTTAAAAATGTTCGTGGAAGCAAAAAGCCTTATTTTTCTCCTATGGAGTGGCTGACAGAGTCGAGTCAATGACTTTGTGGTTGGCAGTCCAGTGTTTATCGTATGGAGCCACCAAGCTCTCTTGCAGCCAGATTTTGTTGTTGTTGCTAAAGTGCCATAGAGTTGGCTTTGACTCATAGCGACCCTCTATAGGGTTTCCAAGGAGTGCCTAGTTCAAACCAACTTTGCAGCCCAGTGCATTAATCCACAGCACCACACCAGGACAAATTCACCACATCTACGTAATTATTAGCATGCTCTTACAGAATTGCTGTAAGGATTAAATGAGATGATGTATTTGAACCAGTTAGTATTTTATGCAGTACATACTAGCATTTATTATTACCACTATCCTGGGTGGCGCTGTAAGAGAAATCACTGGAAAAAAAAAAAAAGAGAGAACGCACTGGGCCACATGTGGTTTGAACTACGGTAGTTCAAATCCAGAAACCGCTCCTTGGAAACTTTATACAGGGTTACTGGGAGATGAAACTGACTCGAAGACACTTAACAACAACCACCATTGAGGAATGTACAGCAGAGATCTGGCCATCATTTCAAAGTACTTCTCTACCTTCAAAGGAGTGGCAAAATTGACTTCACTTCCACTTTCTCTCTTTTCTATTGTCTGTGTCCTGGGACAAATGAAATATGCGTTAAAAAGAGACGTCATCAGGATAATCCAGTGGCTTTAGTCTACAAGCCTGTTATGTCAATTCTAAGCTCTCTGAAAACAAAAGCTTACAATTATGCTCTTTTGTGTACCTTAGGATGCCCTCTCATCCCACATCTGCCCACCACTCCCCTTTCCTGTGGGGCTCTGGGAAATGAGGCTAAGACGATGTCAAGTGAACCTGGATTGTGACCCAGAAGGACAAGCCCCAAATCAATAAAAGAGCTGTGACAATATCATTTGACTTGAAAGCTTCACATGGAAAATAATGATCCCTAGTAGTATAGTTGTGGAGTCCTGTTGTGGTGTTGTGGGATAAAGTACTGCATGGAAAGGTTAGTTTGAACCATAAGGTCAGCAGTTTAAACTCATCAGCTGCTCCTTGGAAACCCTATACAGGGTTGCTATGAGTCAGAACCGACTTGATGACACTGAACAGCAACAACAGTAGCATAGTGGAGTCCTGGTGTGGTGGTGTAGGATATGCACTGGACAACAAGGTCTATTTGAACCACAAAGTTGGCTATTCCTTGAAAACCCTGTATATATATATAAGGCCGCAATTAGTCAGAATCCACTTGACGGCACCTAACGATAACAACAGTAATATACTAGTTATGAGTTGGGCTGCTAACTACAAGGTCAGTAGTTCGAATCTAGTCATTGCTCTGTGGGAAAAAGATGAGGCTTTCTGCTCCTGTAAAAATTACAGCCTCATAAACCCAATAGAGGGTCACTATGAGTCCAAACCGACTCCATTGCACTTAACATCATTGGGAAGGGAGTCCTGGTGTGGTACTATAGAATAAGCATTGGACTATTAGCAGCAAAGCTGGTGGTTCAAACTCACCAATCGCTCCTCAGAAACCCTATACAACAACAACAACATCATTGGGAAGAGGGAGGCCTGACAGCACAATGGAGTAAGCAATGGACTAATAACTACACGACTGGCAGTTTAAAGTCCAGCTGCTCCGTGAAAGAATGATGTCTGCTCCCAATAAGATTTATAGTCTCAGAGATTCTAGGGAGCAATTCTGCTGGATCCTAGAGTTGCTATGAGTTAGAATCAAATCCGTGGCAGTGAGTTTGGTTTTGGTTTTGGGTTTTTGAGATGGCAATGCTTATCTTTGTTAGTAGCCAAAATGACAGCCACAGCAAAAATAGTTTCACCAATGAAAACAAGAACAATCTACAATCACGTAATGGCATTGTTCTGAACATTTTGTACGGTTTGGTTTATTTGATTACTCCAGCAACCCTAGGAGGTCTGTTCAGTAATTAGCCCTGTTCTTGAAAAGAGTAAACCAAGATTAAAAATGCTGACTAATTTATTTGAGATCAAACAGGTGGCAAGTGGTTAGGGCTCCCAGATAATCTGACTCCAGTATTCCTGTCCCCAACAATGACACATTACTGCTGAGGAGTCCTGAAACAGGGGGTGACCCTCGGACTTCCGGGTTCTGAGTCCATAGTCAGGCCAACATCTCCATTAAAGTACTCCCTTCAGACTGACTGCATTTCCCATGACTTCCTTGACCAGTGACTCTCCTAACCTTCGTCTTTAGGTCACTTGATACATCCTATTTTAAACAGATTCAACAATTTCTACTACCACCTTCCCTTGATACCGGCCTCTAAACCTGATGATCTAGTCATTTTCTGGTTCTTGCTTGTGCCTTGAATGATGCAATCGCAGCCTGCATGTCATCTGATCCTGTGTTTCCCTGTACAATTGACCCCATTTATTAACTGAGGATACCAACTGTCCTTCCCTGAATGACCCAGCCCACTTCAGAACAGATATATTAGCAATATGTCATGATTAAAGATCTAGGTAGTAGGGCACTGTGTGTTTTAAGAGGAGGTTTGAAATATTTTATTAGAGAACACACATCAATATTGAACAATGGTACCCATATTTATAAGGACAATATAAATGCATATAATTTGGACAGTCACTTTATCAAACAAATAAAATAAATTCATTTTTAACAGTGGGCTGCATGATCCATAAAGTACATTTTAAAATAATTTATTCATATCCTTAGTAGTATATACATTTGTTTTCTTTAAAAATAATAATAATAATAAACAACCAATGTGATTATTTACTACATCACATCAAAAACAAATGGACTTGTAAAGTAGTATAGAAAATTCAGAAACATTTACACAGCACATTCCAAGGATACAAAGTCCATTCAAAATTAATTAAATGCTTTAAAAGTTATTGTCAGCGTAGGTGTCATATATATATATATATACACATATATGCATCAATACAAAATGCTACAGCAAATTCAAGTATCACAAGTCACACATAAACATATTAATCTGCTGTAAGAGAGAAAGAGCGAATTCTCCCTCTTAGAATATATAGCATATACCAAACTCAGCATGATTCAGATGAATTTTTTTTTTCTCTATGTGAAAAGAAAAGTCAAGAGATCATTAATTGAACTGATCACATACCAAAAACAGAAGAAGGTGGGTGCAGTTCACAAACATGACATCGTTGGAAATTTCATCTTATAGGGGCCTTATTTGCCACAATAATTGTAAAGATTATAGGAAAACCACAGCTGCGAAAATCAGCCAGCCAGTTCACATTTATTCTCTGGCAATGTGGAAACACATGCTTGTATTTTGAGCCGATCTAACAAAGCAACAAATAGAAAAACTGTAGCAAGCCAGGAAATGTCATAGAGCTCATGTTTAACTGGTATCAGCCTTATTTAATAAACTACAGTTTAATTCCACAGACAAAATGAACTTTCAAATTTATTTTTATTTATCTTCGGAAGTCAAGCCCTTCCTAATTGCTAGTTGATTTTAGAAACACAGTTCCAAGTCCTTCACTTTTGCTTGTTTTCCCTACCACTAAGTGTTCCTTTGCTGTATTTTGTTGGCAGTTAGCTACCAGGCATCCTTAGCTAATTATGTGTCCTGGTAGAACACCAGATACTGACTCTTCAATGAAGATGTGAAAATCCAGTCCCATGGAGTCTATGGTCATCCAATTATTTTCTATATCTTTTATAAGAAACTGTTTCTTTTTAAAACATATTACCCACTATTTTCTGGCTAAAAATAGTCCCTCAATTTTTAATCACACTGAATTGCATTGTATAAGATGTGTTCTATTTGTATGATGAGAAAGAAAGCAGAGACCATAAGGCAGTTCTAAGCTTCCAGACAAAGAGAGTCAGACAATTGAGAAACCAAAGCCTTTTAGTTTTCAGCCAAGTTAAACACAGGAGATCTGTCAGGCAAAGCACCTGGACTCATTAGTTACTGGTTCTTTAAGTCTTCTCTTGTCTTTAAAAAGGGTGCGAAGAAAAGTGGAATTGCTTTTGGAAGACTTGGTGAATGTTTTTTTTGCAGAGCCAGGTGGCCACAGTGAGAAGGAAAGCTGATTTACCCTGACTGACTAGACAAGGAGGCAACTTCAGAACGTGCCAGAGGGTTTGTTCTTTCCTTTGCTTGGAACATCTCTCTCTGTCCCTTACTCTACTCACTTTATTTTGTTCTTTAGGATCCAATCTGGAGGCAGAACTTTTGAGAAGTCTAACTCTAAGGATGGGTGAGGTACACTCCATCATGCTTCCATGGTTCCATGTGAACTGTTTTCCTAGCACTGTCCATACTCCACTATAAATGGTTGGCTTGCTTGTACTTTCCAGAGATGACATATCCCATGAGGGAAATGATCATGTCTCTTTACACTGCAACACATGAAGTCACCACGAGTTGGAATGGACTGATGGCAGCAGGTTTGACGTTTAGTTGGTAATGACAATAGTCGTGGCAGACATACAGTTGGCTTTATAATGGGTATAAAATGAATTTTCTTATTCTTTTAATATACTAGAGATCTCTGAAAGGCATCAGCATAGTCAAAAGTTTATCCTTTGGCAGAGTATGTATACTTACTTCATATCTAATGTATCTGTTTCTTAAATTCAGAATTTGGTAGGACAGGTTCATCTTAAAGTGAGGTTCATACCTATTTACCTGCTAGCCATCCAGTCACATTCTTCTCCCCATGAGGTAGGTGATGCCTTGAACTTCCTTTCTCCCAGCACTGAAGGGTCGGAAACTCTTCTTTCATTCGAGTCAACACTCAAGTAGTTCACCCTTGTCATAACTAAGCAGCTGCTTCTCAAAACCAAGAAGACTGAAATAGCCATAGACTGTTTATACAAAGCAGAACTGGGCCAAGAACTTCATCCCTGAAAATGACTTTTCCCTCAGTTTAAAACAAATTTGAGATTCTGAGTCAAGAGACCATTTGGCAAGGAAATGGTGGCAAGTCCCTGCCAAATACAGCCTCCAAGTTTCGTTGACTGTCCTATAGTCAGATTGAGTATGGACTCCTGTCAAGTCACCTCCAGAAAGGACCTGGAGCTCATCCAAAGGGGTCTACAGAATTGCCTAGATGCTGACTAGCAGAACTTGAAATTAGAACTGAGAGTATAACTTGGAGCTCTTAGGACTACTTGGATTTCAATCCCAGCTGAAATCAAGAACGACGCTCAGGCCAGGTGTCATATATGACTTTAAACCCAAATCTCTTCAAATGCTCCACCTTCTTCCATTGATCACAATGGCTTATTTTTCTCATACCATCAGCTAGATAAACACACATATATCTTTTATTAAAAGGCTACCTTTCTTAGAGTGGAGTCCTGGTGTGGCACTGTGGGCTAATGCGTCAGACTGCAAAGTCATTTGAACTGCAAGGTCAGTGGTTCAAGCTCACCAGCTGCTCCTTGGAAACCCTATACAGGATCACTATGAGTCGGAATCGACTCGGTGGCACTTAACAACAACAACCTTTCTTAGAGTAATTTTCACAGAACTAGGGTAAGGACTTGACTGCTAACCACAAGGCTGACAGTTCAAACCCAGCAGCTGCTCCTTGGAAACCCTATACAGGATTCTATGAGTCAGAACCAACTCGACATCACAACGACAGCAACAACAACATGGTGGTGGTAGTGGTGGTTATGTGCGGTGGAGTCAGTTCCAACTCATAGAGACCCTGTACAGGGTTCCTGAGGCTGTAAATCTTGACGGGAGCAGAAAGCCTCATCTTTCACGTGGAACAGCTCGTAGTTTCAAACTGCTGATTTTGAGGTTCGCAGCTCGATTTGTAACCACTGAGCTACCAGAGCTCTCTTAACAACAATATAGCAACTTAAAATACTTCCGGTTGCCAAGTAAACAGGCAGAATAGAAAAATCACAAAAACTAGTACTAGACACACTTGTTCCAGAACATCTATAGTCTCTAAAGCACTTTATGGAAGGCTTTGAAATAGTACATTTAATCTGGTTTTGAAATAAAAAAAAAAAAAATACTGGTGAGAGGATAGCTTAGTGAGAGGATAGCTGAAAGTTAAAATTTGGTGCCTAATATCCCAATTTTTGGCATGAAAGCATCCAAGAAATGGGACAGCCCCCTTTTGGTGACTTTGGTCCTAATTAAAGAGTGACTAGTGTTTTGACTCTGGTGGTACAGCGTGTAAGGGCTCCGATGCTGATTGAAAGGTCAGCAATTTGAACCTACTAACTGCTCCATGGGAGAAAGATGTATCAATCTGTTTCTGGACAGATTGCAGTCTTGGAAACCCTATGGGACAATTCAGCTCTGCCCTATAGAATCACAATGAGTCAGAGCCAACTTGATAAGGCATGGGCTAGTTTCTGGAAATATAGAAATCTGAACTAGGATGAAGAGTAAAGGAAAGTGAAAGATTTATTCTGTCTTTTCCTGAGTGGAATTTTCAGTGTTTGAAGATACCTGAAAGGGGATCTTTTACTTCAAACTTCTCATTTTGTTAATCATTTTGATATTTATATAGCATTTGAGAGGGAAAGATGAAGACAGGGAAAGAGTGCTAGTAGTTATTGGTGGACTACTACAATTTTCTCTGTTCATGAGGCATTTTCATGGGCACCATTACATGTGGCTACTCAATTTCACAGGTGAGGAAAAGGAGTCAAGAGAGTGCAATTGTCTGGCTCAGGGTCACTGAGTTAGATGCAGAGATGGGAATAAGGTTAAGTTCAGACCTTGTCATTCCCAGGCCAATGCTTTCCCACTACATCACTTTCAAGATCCTGCATGTTGCCCTCCTAATACTGGGGGATTGCCTGCGGGTGGAAATGGAAAGGTCAAACCAAGGGTTCATCAAGAGGAGAAATCAGCATAGGCAAAGTCCAGAAGAATGTCCTTATGAGGCTGAACTACTCTCAGCCTTTCTCCTTTTCCTGAACTCCTGAACTACAGACTTTTCAAAGGGGCTTCAAAAACCTCATGGAAAATGAAATGAAAAGAGAATGGAATATTTCCACAACTTTTTGAAGCTCTCTCCTACTGTCTTTATTCTTCACATACCTACTTAGTGTATTGTGAACACACTGCTTTTGTAATGTGATGGTAAGATCTTAGAACTGACCAAACCAAAGTGCTTAGCAGAGTGTGTGGCATATAGCAAGCAGATTCTCTGAAAGTATAATTTTTGCTATTTAAACTTTATGTCTGCACAACTCATCACAGGCATGCTGTATGGAATAAAATCAATTTGCTGTCTGCAATATGGGGTTAAGTAAGTGGACTGCTCGTGACTTGTTATACCCAGAGATAAAAATAGTTGTTTTCCTCCAAATCTGATGAAGAAAGCATGTGTTTTGCTTCAGGTTTTAAATGCGGAAACAAAATTTATGCTGCAGAAATTCTGCTTGACTTTGTTGAAGTATAGGAATTAGGGTTTTTTGTGTTGTTCTGAATAGTAAGGCAGGTTGCTGGAAATGGAGGCAAAGCATGCAAAGTCCCTCTCCATATTTTGAATCCAATGATATCCTAACATATGTTTGACTCTCTTAGGAAAGCTGTAGAAAACTAGCAATAAATTGCTATTTAACTAGTGGTCATATTTGCTTGCTTTGCTCTTAAAAATATTTCAGAGACTTTCCTTTTAATAGCATCCCTCTTTGTCAAATTGATTTTGGGCATCCTTATTTGTAGATGAAAACCACTCAATGGCCTCCTCATTTGTGAGTGCTTTCTTTTTCCCTGCTCTTTCCAAATGCTGTCACCTCTGCTATGACATAGGGCTGGGTCAGGGGAGATGCTCTGGGGGAGAGGTATCCATCCTGAGGCTCAGCCTTTGATTAATGGACCGTGGGCCTCCCAACTCTTGAGACTTTAATAAGCCAAGCTACAAAACGGCAATGTTTTCATTATGAAAGATAGGCTGGATTTAGCAAAAGTAATGGAGAGAGACCAGGATGGAGAAGACCTAGAGGTTAATTCAATAAGCCCACTACTGTACTTATTCAAAAGAACCTGGTGGCATAGTGGATAATTATGAGCTGGGCTGCTAACTGCAAGGTCAGTAGTTTGAATCTACCAGTTGCTCCACAGGAGAAAGATGAGGCTTCTTGCTCCTGTAAAGATCTATAGCCTCAGAAACCTTATACAGGTTCACTATGAGTTGGAACTGACTCATAACCACCATACCACATAATGGTGTGGCACATAACCACCACCACCACACTCATTCAAACAATGTCATTGTTAGGATTCTGTGTCAACTCGACTAGGTCAGGATTTCCAGAGGTTTAGCAGCTGAGATGTGCTTGTTCCCGTGGTGGTAAAAATATAGGCATAGTTAACTGTGATGAGTGGCTATGATCAGCCAATCAATTAAAGCGATGCTTCCTTGGGGGTGTGGCCTGCTCCCAATGTAATGGACATGTGGCAGGGACTCTCTGTGGGCCTGAGACTCTGCAATTGTAAGCCATTTCCTTGATAATAAACTTCTCTCTCTATATATCTATATCTATATCTATATCTATATCTATATCTATCTATCTATCTATCTATCTATCTATCTATCTATCTATCTATATGTTTCTCTAGAAAACTTGGCCTAAGATGCTGAATTTCTGTAATTTCTAAGTTGTTACTGAATCTGGTGAAACACATTACCCTTGGCAGTGCGAGTTTCTTGGTGATTGATATTGTGGGACCAGAAAAACTTTTCATCTGAGAGTCCCCAGGGAAAAGGGGGGAGAAGTGGATGGGAAACCCAAAGCAGCATAGTCTCCTGCCCAAAAATCATGACAGCAGATGCTAGGCAGTTAGAGTAGTTCTAACTTTTCCAAATGAGGATACATGTTCTTCATTTCTCAGTAGGGACCAACGTGGAAGAGAAAACATCATTCTGTGCCTATCAAGGAAGCACTATGAAGGCTGTAGACTTGTCTATAATAAGGGTTGATGAAACAGAAATGGGATAGAAGTTAGTAAGAGAAGCAAGTGAGCAAGAGAAGATCATCTAAGGCTGGGCAGAAATGGGAAGCTGTACCTGGAAGGCAGGAAGCAGCAGCTATAATTGTGTTGTTACAGTCACTGAAAGCTTAGGCTGTAATGGTGGAAGACTGGTGGCAGAGGGTCTGAATTAAAGTATCTTTTAACAGGTAGTGACTGTTTAAATTCTCATTCCAAATTTAATCAGTGTATCTTCTTTTTCCTCTCCCCTATGGTTCTTTCCTAGGCTATGAAGAAGAGTAGAGGAAAGGAAGCTACTTGAAGAGTCAATGACACCCCGTTTCCCAAGTCAACCCTGATGTAGGGCAGACAGGACTGAAATAGTCTGAGCCAACCCACAGCTGACATTAGGGCCCCTAATGTCACAGGTGATCACAGGACTCCCAGGTGGTCTTCAATGACCTGGTTTCTAGGATTGGACTTCTGCTACTGGTATGATTCCATCTTGATCTATCTTGAATTTTGTTTGCAGGGTCTATGGTCTCTTCCATCCAGTTCCCATGGGATTCTGCTTTTCTGGGTGCACTTGTCTTCAGGGTGACTGATGGCTTATCTCAAAATGATGCAGGCTTGGGATTTCCCACTACTGTGCTCTGCATACCACATTGGGATCTTACTTTCAAGAAACCCAATGTCAACATTACCTGAACCTTCCTAGATGGCTCATCTGATATTCCCAAGTCTGGTCTTGGTCTCCCAGCTCCTGCCAGACACTAGTGGTTAGATAGTGTCCCTTGTACTTTGCTCCCTGTGTCTGCTCAGGAAGGATCCCAGTTCTAAGATATGACATGTAACAACTGAGTACTGCCATGGTGTACTAAACTATATGACAGTTGCTGTCCTAAGAGTTTTAATCTAGTCAAGAAGCCAGAATCTACAAGGGTACAGTGTAAAATTGCAAAACAGCTTAAAAATGAAAATACTTATTAAAAAATAAGTATACAGGTCATAATAAAGTATATAACCAGTTGTCAAATACATTTTCTAGACAATTGTTGTAGGAATTTGGAAGAGTTCGTTGCTCAGGGTTGCTCAGGAAGGGCTGAATTTGAACTTCTGATGTCGATAAGCATTGTTGATGATAATTCTGCGTGGATAAAGAGAGTTAGTGGGGAAGGAGGATTGCAAATGCACAGAATTGCATGTGTGAACAAAGGCAGGAAGATACAGATAGGCAAAGACCCTTGGATTGGAGAAGAAGGGTTCTTGGTTTGAGACTCTGTTGAGAGAAGAGGTTAAGTTCCATTAGCTGATGGGCTGGTAGGGATGAGAGGGAGCAGCAGTAACAGCAATGGAGGAATAGTCTTGGCCTAGTAGACAGCATTGGCCTGGGCATGGTTCCTGAAGGATGGATTGTTGTTGTTGTTGTTGTTAAGGGCCCTTAAATCTGCTACAATTCATAACAATCCTGTAGAGGTTCCTAAGGAGCAGCTGGTGGGTTTGAACCAGCTTGCAGTTAGCATGTCCATTGTAAACTGGGGAAAGTCATTACTAATTGTCTCACAGTTCCAGGCTCACCCATATCAGTCCTGTACCCACTACTCTTCTTGCCCTACCTGGGACCTTGCTCTAGTTTCCAACTGAGAGTGTCTTTCTCTTTCCCATTGTCCATGAGGACTAGAGAAAAGCAAGGGAAGGGAATCCGTTCAACAAAGCTCTAGCTTCAAGGAAACATGGTTTGGTCAGCCTTGTGGGAATGCTAATAGATATGTTTTCCCATAGTAGAACCACTTCTGCTCTTGTTAGGCTCTTTCAGACTTCAGTGAAAAAGAAAAAACAAGAAAATATGAAGCAAAAGAACAGAGAGAAGAGAAGAAGAAATATTACCAGTGTTTTGTCTTTTGGAGAATGTTTCTTTCTATGCACCATAACTCTTCTGGGTGAGTCCTCAGATGTACCGGTACTTGGTAAGGAGAGTTTCCCCAAAGTCAGATGTAACCGCCAAAAGCTTCTGGGAGCATATGGGCCCTCCACTTCACGAGTCTGGGAGGGACTTCAGTTCTGCCTTGGTCAAATGGCACCTATTTTTTATCAACCACTGTTGAGCATTATTTGTACTATTCTGTAAGCTATGATGATATAGATCAGGGACTGGCAAACTACAGCCCATGGGCTAAATCTGCTCTAAGGCATATAGAGTCTTGGTGTGGTACTGTGGGTTAATGCACTGGACTGCAAAGTTAGTTTGATCTGCAAGGTCAGCAGTTCAAGCTCAGCAGTTTCTCTTCAGAAACTTTATACAGGGTCACTATGGGCCGGAATTGACTCGATGGCACTTAAAAACAACAATAATGAACTAAGAATGGCTTCTACTTTTTTAAAGGGTTACCAAAAAAACACACACAATGAAACAACAAAAAAGATCAAAACAAAGAACAATATATAACAGAGAACACATAGCTCACAAAGCCGAAATTCTGTCTAGCCATTTACAGTGGGAGCCCTAGTGGCATGATGGTCAAAGCGCTCAGCTACTAATGAAAAGGTGCGTGGCTTGAACCCACAAGGTCCTCTATGGGAGAAAGATTTTGCAGTCTGCTTCCGTAAAGACTTGCAGGCTTGAAAACCCTATGGAGTAGTCCCATAGGGTATCTATGAGTTGGAATTGACTTGATGGTAATGAGTTTTTTGCTTGCAGCCATTTACAGAAAAAGCTTGCCAACCTTGGGTATAGATTACATAGATTTTTATCTTTTGATTTATCTGAGAACATCTTCCCCCCTATCCCATTTATAACAATGTGTGTATGGAAAAACACATTCTTGACTTCTAAACAGATGAACTTGGAATACACCCAGCTCATAAACTGAGGAATGTCTGTGCCTCTCTGTACTTTCAGGGCCAAGTGAAGTGCCTGGTGCAGGAGGGGGAGTCAGCCAACCCTGTTGATGGTGATGATCAGTGGGCTTAAAATGACACTTAGTTCAGCCAGAAAGCATAGTGTCCCCACAAGGCCCTTTGAATCCAGAGGTACTTAAGATGAACATCATTATTGCCTTTGCCTTAAGTCACCTTGTTAACTAAGCAAGAGTCTGCTGCTCAGCCTGTTCTCCTGGCTCTACTGCTGCCTATCAAGGTAAGAAGAACAAAATTACACTTACTAGTCTCTTGGCCAATGAAAGAAGCATAGACAAATATGCACTCAGATCCCAGAAGCACTGTCATAGATAAGTTGTTGCTGTTGAGTCAGTGCTGACTCATGACAACCCTATGTGTCAGAGGAGTTGCTTTATAGGGTTTTCAAGGCTACGACCTTTTGGAAACAGATCTCCAGGTGTGTCTTCTGTGGCACCTCTAGATGGGTTTAAAGGGCCAACTTTGTTGTTGTTAAACACTTAACCGTTTGCACCATGCAAGCCTGTGGGCATAGTTATAGCAGAAGGAAAAGTGCTAACAGAGCTGGAGTTACAGATCAGAGATGAATGAATGAAGGAGGAAAGGCTGGGGAAAGTTAGTGAATCTCAAGAACGTTGGAATATCGTGGAAAAAGGAATTGGAGATGGATCTGCACATACTCAGAGAGAGGCTTAAACTTCTATATGTTTAATGGAAATAATAATCCCCTCTCTTCTTACTGCCCAGGAATGACTTAAGATAGGCTCACTGACTTTGAAAAGTATAAAATGCTACATAAATGGAGGGGAATATTATACTCATGCTAGGATTTTTCTGCTTTAGGTTCTTCTCGATTAGCTTTGAATGCATTTAACTAGGCCAGCACCTTCTTCAAATACAGTGTAGATTGGCTCTTAGATTCTTTTACCCATTAAAGTTTACATTTTTCATAGTTTAGCAACAATCATTTCCAGCTTATAATGTGGCTACACTGAATATGATATGGAGGAAATGTAATATAATAACTCCTGAGTCATACCAAAAGGAAAGGAAATGACTTTGTCCTTGGAAAAGAATAAGAAGCAAAGTATTACTAAACCATCCTGCTTTGAGCAAGGTAGAGAGTAAGCCCTTCTCCTCCTCAGTCTTCACCCACCAGGAAAAATAGCCTTCTTCTTAGATTGAAGACCAGTAATTCATGTTTCAGTAACAGAGAAGAAAGAGCATTGTCCTGCATAAAACCAAAAAGTCATTTCCATCACAGTCCCTCTTCACCCTCCACCCACAGGGCCTTTGATTGAGACAATGCTGATCTGAGTGAGCGTTGGCTAGGAGTCAGGTGCACTACCTTGAAATCCTAACTGTGGCCAATTGCTTTTCCCGCCCATACCCACAGTCACCTCCACTCACTCATCCTGCAGGGACTTTGAAGGTCCAGGAGGCCACTGCTGGCCATCGTGGTTTGAAGATGGTGAACACCACAGCAGCCTGGGTTCAGCCTGCTCCACAGCACATTTTGTAGACAAGGAGTAGGTGCAAACAGTGTTTCAACTGGGCTGGACCGGAGCTGTTTGCTGATGGTATCATGGTTAAAAGTCCTAGTAGTGTAAAAAGAGATCAGAGTAACAAGTGAGCATACTCCCTGATGCCTCTGCATTTGCCATCTCTGCCTTCTTTTTGGAGTTCCTGGATGGTGCAAATGGTTAATGCTCTCAGCTGCTAACTGAGAGGTCAAGCGTTCTAGTCTACCCCGAGGTACCTTCGGGGAATGGGCAGCCATAAAAAACCTTCTAGAGCAGTTCTACTCTGACACACATGGGGTCGTCATGAGTTGGAATCAACTTGATGGCAACTAGTGTTTTTGGTGCCTTCTTTTGAGGCACTTTGGTTTTGCTCTTAGTTTATCTTCCATGTGCTTGGGCCCTCATTGCTTGCTGATGAACACTGCTCTTTCCTTAATTAAATCACCAAGTATTCATATGAAGAGGCAGTATCCTTTTTGGCAAGAGGATATAATCAGAACTAGCCCCAGAGCAATTGAGATTGTTTGTTAATCTGTGATTAAAGAATGAAATTATCTGTCTAAGCAAATAGTCTCTCAAATGTTCTCATGTCCAAGTCCAAACTGAAAAACCTACTGGCTGGTTCTGTATGTTTCACTTTGAAGGGATAGAGGTGGGGTGGGAAGAGCCAAAATGCCAAGACAGGTAACCCAGGAACAAATGGATGCCACAACTGCCAACCAATTCATCATCTTCAATGATTGCCTAGGTCTCAGGCTACTTGGAGGTCAGCATTCTGAACAGTTTCTGAGTGGTGCTAAACAGGAACAGTCACATGCTTGATACTCTGGGCTACATGCAAATTCCTGGAGAAATAGATATAATTCCTTCTCTTTCTCTCTAATGCCTCCCCAAATCATTTTAGATCACAAGTGAGTAAAAGTGATGTTGTATTTGTTTTTATTTATTTTTTAAAAAGGGATATACTTGTAAAAGTGGTAAACATTAGCTGGCATAGATTGTCAATAACTTCAACACATCACATAATATGTTTCACAGCCTGACTGGGTGTTGTTGCTTTCGACCAGCTGTTCCTCTGTGTTTTTTATATGTCTAGCCTCTCTTACTTACCCATTGTGGTGTAAGTTGTCCTTCTAGGGAGGTTTTCATAACATACCATTATTCCCTAAAAAAAATGGTGCTGTCTGATACTTAGAATTGTAGACACTGAACCCTTCTAATTATGACCTGCTCTGTGGGTTTGGCTGGGTTAGAGACTTAGTAATATATTTATCAAGATTCTTTGGGAAGTAATCCCAAGAACACACAAAAAACTTTGGATACACTTTAATATGCTCAGCATAACAAACTCACAACTGGACGACTCTTAGCCCCACTGTTTGTGAAGCAAGGGTGTTATGGGAAACATGCAGACTTTGGAGCGAGGGAGGCCAAAGTGTAAACCATGGTTCCTCCCTGGCCTTGGATGCTTAACTTTCAATTCTCAGGTTTTCATCTCTAAAATAAAAATAGTAGAGTTGCTACAAGGTTTATAGACAATGATGTAAACTGTTCTACAGGTGCCTGGCACATAGGATTGAACAGCAAAGCCTTCATAGAATATTTATTTACCAACTGCTATGAGTTGAATTGTATCCTCTCAAAATATGTGTTATAAGCCCTAACCCCTATCTCTACCTATGTTTGTAATTCCATTTGAGAATGGGTTGTCTTTGTTAAGAGGCTATATATCACAGTTGTTGTTGTTGTTAAGTGCCGTTGAGTCGGTTCCAACCCATAGCGACTCTATATAGGGTTTCCAAGAGCAGCTGGTGAGCTTGAACCACCAACCTTGAAGTTTAATGGCTTTGCAGTCTGACGCATTAGCACACAGCGCCACACCAAGACTCCTATATCAGAGTAGGGTGTGCTTTAAGGCAATCAATTTTGAGATATAAAAAGAGCAGATTAGGAGAAGCAAGCAAGCAGAGATGGGGGAAGACAGATGTCCTAACACATGAAGATTGTCAGGGAACCACAGAACTTGCCCAAGAGTCAACGTAAAGAGAAAACCTCCCTCAAGAGCTGGCACCCTGACTTTGGACTTCTACCCTCCTAAAATGTGAAAAAGTAAATTTCTGTTTGTTAAAGCCACCCAATTGTGGTATTTCTTTTATATCTCAACACTAGCAAGTTAAGACATGAAATACTACTATCTACCATAGATGGAGTCTGGTGTGGCACTGTGGGATAAAGCACTGGACCACGAAGTGGGTTTGAACCACAAGGTCAGCTGTTCGAACTGACCAGTTGCTCCTTGAAAACCCATCAGGATTGGAGGAAGACTCATTAACAACCTGTGATATGCAGACAATACAACCTTGCTTGCTGAAAGTGAAGAGGACTTAAAATATTTACTGATGAAGATCAAAGAGCACAAGTGATTGAGCCTTCAGTATGGATTGCATTTCAATGTAAAGAAAACAAAATTCCTCACCACTGGCCCAATAAACAACATTCTTATCAATGGAGAAAAGACTTAAGCTGTCAAGGACTTCATTCTCCTGGGATCAACTATCAACACCCACAGAAGCAGCAGTCAAGAAATCAAAGGACACATTCCATTAAGCAAATCTGCTGCACAAGGCCTTTTTAAAGTGTTAAAGAGCAAAGAGGACTAAGATGTGCCTCCCAAGCCATGGTATTTTCAGTAACCTCATATGCATGCAAAAGCTGGACAGTGAATAAGGAAGACTGTAGAAGAATTGATGCTTTTGAGTTATGGTGTTGGAGGAGAATATTGAAAGTGCCACGGGCTGCCAAAAGAACCAATAGATCTGTGTTGGAAGAAGTGCAGCCAGAGTGCTCCTTGGAGGCCAGGGTGGCCAAACTTTGTCTGTAATACTTCGGACATATTGTCAGGAGGGACCAGTCACTGGAGAAGGATATAATGTTTGGTAAGGTGGAGGATCAGAGAAAAAGAGGAAGACCCCCAGCGAGATGGATTGGTCAAGTAGCAGCATCAATGGACTCAAGCGTGGCCTCACAATAGTGAGGTTGGCCCAGGATCGGGCAGTATTTCATTCTGCTGTACATAAGGTCGCTATGGGTTGGTACCTCTTGATGGTACCTAACAACAACAACATGAGTTGGAACTGACTTGACAGCCACTTAACAACAGCATCCACATAGATTGAGCAATCCAAGGAGGCGGTAAGAGTTAGATGCTTTCATATATATTTTGGAAAGAGTTGGTATCTGCCAAGTGATTACAGGAAGAAGCTGTTTGGGATGAGACAATGAGAGGCAAAAGGAAGAAAAGTTGGTTGTGATAAGTAAAATGCTTTTCTGAAATCCTTAAAGTTACAGTCATCTGGGGGAAATCTTTGAATGAAGACATTTGAGGTCTCTTTTAATGCATGCAATTTGAATTGGAAAATAAACTCAAGTTTTGCCATAATGTCACATTGATTTCGTAATGCTTAGGCAATTCCAAAGCAACTATTTTTTCAAAACACATTCTTGTAGCCATTGAATAGACTTCCATTCATAGCAACTCTAAGGACAGTGTAGAACTGCTTCACAGGGTTTTCAAGGCTGAAATCTTTATAGAAGCAGGCTACATATCTTTCTCCTGTAGAGAAGCTAGGAAGTTTCAACCACTGGTGAGGCTCCTTTTAGAACACATTGGTGATGGTGGTGTGTGTGTGAGTCAGTCCCAACTCATGGCGACCCTATATAGGGTTTCTAAGAAATGGCTGGTTGGTTTGAACCGCTGACCTTGTGGTTAGCAGTCCAGTGCTTATCTACAGTGCTGTACCAGAACTCAGAGAAGTCATTTTAACCACTGTTACTCAGAGTAAATTCTTTAAACTCCAAATAGAAACAGTAAGCATGTGAGTATAAACATGACAATCATTTAACTATAATAATTTTAGATAGTTTTTGGCATGCTTAAAGGTACAGAGATTTTTGTGCAAGAGTAAAAAAAGTAACTTGTATATTTTTTATTCCACTTTGACTATGTTTTGGGTGACACAATCAATTTCTTATAAAATTACTATGTTTATACCATTGTCATGTTAAGGGCAAAGGAAAAAAAGGATGAAATTTGCTTTCATGGAGGGAGTAGGGTTCGAAAAGCTGTAAAATCCATTGCCATCTAGTCGACTCCGGCTCATAGTGACTCTATTTGTTGTTGTTGTTAATTGCTGTCGAGTCAATTCTAACCCATAGCAACCCTGTATAAGGTTTTCAAGGAGAACCTGGTGAGCTTGAACCACCAACCTTGCAGTTCAAACAACTTTGCAGTCTGACGCATTAGCCCACCAGGACTCCAAGACAGGATAAACCTGCTCTT
This sequence comes from Chrysochloris asiatica, assembly GCF_000296735.1. Lineage (NCBI taxonomy): Eukaryota > Metazoa > Chordata > Mammalia > Afrosoricida > Chrysochloridae > Chrysochloris > Chrysochloris asiatica. Next base: position 8,756,027 of record NW_006408582.1, on the reverse strand, counting down.
ACCGGAGGCGGTAAAATTTTATAGGAGTAGACAGCTTTTTCCAAAATTGAATAATCAATTTCAAGGTTAGTAGCTCAGTGCTTTATACACTGCTCTACCAGGGATCCAGAAGAAAGCGTTTCAAACCTACTGTCATTAAGTCGATTCTGACTCATAGTGACCCCATATAGGTTTTCTGAGACTGAAATCTTTATGGGAGCTGGTAGCCAGCCTCATCTTTCTCTCGAGAAGTGGCTGGTAGCTTTGAACTGCTGACCTTGTGGTTAGCGGTTTAGTTCTTATCCTAAAGTGCCAGGAGAACTCCTTGGAGAACAGTATTTGTTGTATTGTTGTAGTTGAGTGCCACTGAATCGGTTCCAACCCATAGTGACCCTGCATAGGGTTTCTGAGGAGCAGCTGGTGAGCTTGAACCACTGATCCTGCGGTTCAAACTGATTTTGCAGTCCAGTGCATTAACCCACAGCACTATACCAGGACTCCAGGTTTACTCCAGATAAACTAGCCTTTGTTAATATGGGAAAGTGTTAATGTTTCCAGTTCTGAAGCATAGGAGAGTATTGTTGTTGTTGTCAAGTGCCGTCGAGTAGATTCCGACCTATAGCGACCTGTATAGAGTTTCCAAGGAGCAGCTGGTGAGCTTGAACTGCTGACCTTGCAGTTCAAATGGCTTTGCAGTCTGGCACATTAACCCACAGCACCACACCAGGACTCCACAGAAGAGTATAGTAGACAGTTAATTTCTGAAGAGCTTTACACCGAAAAAATGGCCATCACTTTTCTTGATGATAAAAAGATTTTCTAGCTGTTTATTTTTATTAGAAGTGACATTAATAACAACTTTCATGTGCTTCTAAACTTTCCATAGTTTACATTTAAAGTTGTCTGCAAAAACTTTTAAAGATCATCTGTAGAGTTTGTTCTTGTTAAGTGCCATAGGATTGGTTTCGACTCATAGCAACCCTGTATAAAAAACTCTGTATAGGCTTTCTGAAGACTAGCTGGTGGTTTGAACCACTGACCTTATAGTTAGCAATCTAGTGCTTATCCTACAGCACCACACCAGTACTCCTGTAGAATGCTGCTGTTGTGAAGTGCCATCGAGTTGGTTCCGACTCATAGCGACCCTGTATAGGGTTTCCGAGGAGCAGCTGGTGAGCTTGAACTGCTGACCTTGCAGTTCAAATGGCTTTGCAGTCTGGTGCATTAACCCACAGTGCCACACCCAGGACTGTAACGATAGGTATACTTTAAATTTGAACATATAGTCACTATCTCCGTCATCAGTAATCATCTGAATGATTAAGACTCATCAAAAGTTGGTGCACATGAAACAAACAAACAAACAAACAAAAAATAGCATGTTTTTGTAGAAAGTGGGAATAAATGAAGTGAGTGGGCTACTAGATCTCTCACCAGGATAAATGAACTACTGTTAAAAAAAGATTGGGAATCCCTGTTTTACACTGTACTTTGGTTGATCAGTAAGGATCTGTCCCAAGCTAAGGATTAGTATTTTTGAAAGTCCAAGAAGGATGTATCTGGATCACAAATAGTTTATTTCAACATATTAGAGGTACATTCAGGACCATGACTCTCTTTCATTATACAACAGTAAAGCAAATGAGAAAATGGAAATCAACATTTACCTTTCAAACTACCATTTACTCAGGATTTTCACAATGGACATCAAGAAATAGTGAGTGATATGCCAAGAAAACCCTTTCTAGACTAGATCACATCAGAAAGACTGTAGAGTAACTTGGCAGCCTCTGTAGCAACATGAAATTAACACCCACTCTCTGCAATTCCCCCAACCTTCCCTCTTGATCTTTAAATATGTTACAGAAGAAGCCTTACTTCATATAATCTTAATGGACCAGCTTAATGGATTCTTGTTCTTAATAATTAAGTTGAAACTATGACTCTCCTCTCCATTGTCTTTTATCAGGAAAGGCCATATTTCATCTGAGTGAGGCTCAACACTCTCCAGAACCCAAAAGTAGAGACTGCCTCCTTTAGATTCAGCGCCTGAGTGTCCCTTATGATCATCCTAAGGGATTAAGGATCAACATCAAGTCAAAGTGCAGTAAAAGCTAAATCTCATTAAGCTTCACCCAACCTTAGAAACTCGGTTCATCAGAACCGGTGGTTTGAACACTTGCTCTAAAATTAATGTGCCAGGGTATCAGCCACCTGAAGACTCTTCTCCAGCCTCTCTCCCCATAAATGTTGAATGTAGCTGTCAGTGAATTTAGCCTGAAAATAAAATCCCCTCACGCCATCAAGAAATAGCTCCAAACTTAGCGTGTGAGCTCAAAATATTCTTGATGAAATCATAATCTTATATTTATAGTCTTTTGGATGGTGTATAAAATTCTGTTTCCCATGGTATTTTTCCTTGAAAGGGCCAGACATGAAAAGCGGGCTCAGAGGGACAACCGAGAAAAGATTTGCAGCAAGGAAATGCTGTTTGTCATCATTTTGAACTGGTTGGTTGTTCGGCAATCCTCCTTCTTCCCTGCGCTCTACCCACTGCTTCAACCTACCTCCCCCACCCCATTTGGTCCCCTGGTGTCTTCTGTTCCTGTCTTGTCATCCATGAGAACTGACCTGGCTGTCTTAATAGGATGTGGAGTGGATACTTAAAATCATCCCCCCTTCCTTCTGACCTTTCCTGTCCTCTAGACTTCCTCCCCATTTTCACTGAGGGAGATGGTGTGCATCTTAATGGTTGGAACTTGATGGTTCTCTTCGAGGCCGGGGGTTGAGTGCCCTACGCAGCAGCAGACCTGCAAAAAGCTTTTACTTCTCACCCGGGCTGTGGTGCAGGCTGATTGGTCTTTGGGCGCTGTAATTCTGGCAGATCCACGGGGCATGGAAGAGAAAAATTTCCATTCACAGACCCCATCCGTTTTGGAGATCTTATAGAAGGTCTCGCCTGATCCCACTGGGATGCGTACCATGTCCTTGTGCTGCCCCTCCAGGGCCTGGCTGGGCTGGTGAAGGGTATAACCCAGAGCATGCTTGGAAGACTGCTTTCTGCGGAGACACTGGATTCTCAAGACATTCTGAAACGCCTTTTTGAACTCTTGACTGGAGCATGGGTATATGATGGGGTTGATGCAGCTGTTTAGGTATCCGAGCCAAAATGCTATTTTAAAAACGGTTTCTGAAGGCTTGGAATCAGGGAAGAAAGACCCTGGAAGAAAACACATATATACTTATTATTTGCAAGTCACTTAGCTCAGAAAACCAATCAACCAAACATCTTTTGTACTTTGCAAACGTTTTCAAATGATTATAAATGCATTTAAATTTCTCACAATTCACTAAATGATAAGCCCCTGTGAATATAAACAAACTGTTGTTGTTAACCGCTGTGGAGTATGGTTCTGACTTAGCGGCTCTGCATAGAGAGTTTCCGAGGCTTTAAATGTTTTCAGTAGCAACAAGCCTTGTCATTCTTCTGGAGCAGCTGGCAGGTTGGAACTGTGAATCTTGTGGTTCACAGTACAGTTCTTACTGTATGGAACTGCTGTGCTCCCAACTGTAGGATTCTCAAATTCCATTCTGACTCAGTCTGTTTGTGAAACAGACTGGCCAAAAGTTTAGGGTTGTATAAGCCCTGTGTTAGAATATGACTTTGCTGTCTGCTGTGAAGGCTTAAAAATGGAAAATATGAAATTTAGGCTGAGTCTAATAGGCAACATGTCTTGCCTGAATTAAAACACACATACAAAAAAAATCCATTAAAAGTGATTTATCTGATTATTTCCTTTGTACATTGTCATGGTATTATGTGGACACAGGCTACGGAGATAGGACGTGACAATTTCTTCCCTCTATACTATTTGAATTGTATATTTTAAGTCAGAATTCTGAATATACAAAATATGTAAAAATTGCCATTGACAATTTTTGGTCAGTGATTCTGAAGCATTTGTTCATGATAATATTATCTTTTGATATTATTGTACACTGTCTTGCTCAATATCCCTTAATGTTAGGTACCATCCAGTTGTTTTCTACTCATAAGACTCCAAGTGAGAGTAGAACTGCTCTGTGGGATTCTCTAGGGTTAATATTTTAAGGACCATTTTGTTGTACTGTGATAGCTTGTGTGTTGCCATGATTCTGAGAGTGATGTCATCAGTATTTTAAATACCAGTAGGGTCACCCATGATGGACAGGTTCCAGTGAAGCTTCCAGACGAAAACAGTCTGGGAAGAAGGAAAGGCAGATCACTTCTGAATGGATAGCCACTGAAAACCTAGTGAATAACCGCAGCACTTTGTCAGCTATAGTGCTAGTTGATGAGCCTCTCAGGTTGGAAGGCATTCAAAATATGACTGGGAAAGAACTGCCTCCTCAAAGTAGAGTTGACTATATAACCTAGATGGAACAAAGCTCTTGGGACCATCATTTGCTGATGGGGCACAACTGAAAATGACAAGACACAGCTGCAAACATCTGTTAATAATTGAAATGTGGAACATATGGAATACTAATCTAGGAAAATTACAAGTCATCAAAAATGAAATGGAACTCATAAAGATTAATATCCTAGGCATTAGTGAGTTAATTGACAGGTATTAGCCATTTTGAATCAAACAATCATATGGTTTATTGTGTTGGGAATGACAAATTGAAGAGAAATGGCATCACAATCATTGTCAAAAGCGCAATTCAAGATCTACCTTGAAGTACAATGCTGTTTCTGTGATAGGATAATATCCAAACACCTACAAGGAGGACCAGTTAATACCACTATTATTCAAATTTATGCCCAAACCTCTAAAGCCATGATGATGAAACTGAAGAATTCTACCAGCTTCTTCAAATTGATCAAACATGCAATCAAGAAGCATTGATAATTACTGGTGATTGAAATATGAAAGTTGGAAACAGAGGAAGGATCAGTAGTTGAAAAATAAGATGTTGTTGATAGAAATAATACTGGAGATTGTATGGTGGAATTTTGCAAAACCAATGACTTACTCATTGGAAATACCTTTTTTTCAACAATATAGAACACCTGGACCTCACCAGATGGAACATACAAGAATTAAATTGACTACATCATGGGAAGAGGTGATGGAGAAGCTAAATATCAGTTGAAACGAGGCCAAGGAACAACTGTGGAACAGATCATCAAATACTCAAATTCAAACTAAAGCCGAGGAAAATTAAAACAAGTCCATGAGAGTCAAAATACCTTGATCATATTCCATCTAAATTTAGAGACCATCTCAATAATAGATATGATGCACCAGACACTAATGACCAAAGACCAGAAGAGTTATTGGATGATATCGAGACTCTGAAACTTGTTCTTCAGTGTAAAGAAGTTAAAGCAACTGGAAGAAATGAGGGCGTAAAAGAGCTGAACAGAAAATTTCAAGGGGCAGCTTGAGAAGACAAAGTCAAGTATTGTAATGAAATGTACAAAAACCTGGAATTAGAAAACCAAAACTTCTTAGCATCTCTCAAACGGAAAGAATTTTAAGAAAAAATGTAATCCTTGAGTTGTAATATTGAAAGATTTTGTGAGCAAATATTGAATGATGCAGGAAGCAACAAAAGAAGATGGGAGGAATATACAGTCACTTTACCAAAATGAATTGGCTGAAGTTCAACCATTTCAAGTACCCTAGGATCAAAGCCCAGTGATACTGAAGGAAGAGGTCCAAGCTGCACTGAAGGCATTGGAAAAAAACAAAGTGCCAGGAATTAATAGAATACAAACTGAAAAATTTCAACAAACTGATGCAGTTTTGGAGGTGTTTACTTATCTATGCCAAGAAATTTGGAAGGCAGATACCTGGCCAACTGATTGGAAGAGATCTATATTTGTGCCTATTTCAAAGAGCGGTGACCCAATGGAATGTGGATGTCATTGAACAATATCATTATTATCGCATGAAAGTAAAATTTTGCTGAAGATAATTCAAAATTTTGCTAAATTGACAAGGAGTTCTCAGAAATCGAAACTGGATTCAGAAGGGGACATAGAAAAAGAGATATCATTGGTAATATCAGAAAGCAGAGAATACCAGAAAGATGTTTACTTGTGCTTTATTGACTGTGCAAAGAATTTGGACTGTGTGGATCATAATATACTATGGATAACATTTAGAGTATGAGTATTCCACAACACTTAACTATGCTCATGAGGAACCTGTACCTAGAACAAGAGGAAGTGGTTTGAACAGAGGTTAGGGGATACTGAGTTGTTTAAAATCAGGAAAGGAGTGTGCCAGGGATGTATTCTTTCACCATCCATATTTAATCTGTGTACTGAACCAATAATCTAAGAAGCTGGATTATATGAAGAACATAACATTAGGATTGGAGGAAGACTCACTAACAACCTGTTATATGCAGATGATACAACTTTGTTTGCTAAAAAGTAGATTTTGAAGTCTTTTTTAGTATGGATTGCACCTCATTGTTAAGAAAACAAACAAAAAAAGTCCTCACAACTGGACCAATAAATAACATCAAGATAAATGGAGAAAAAAAACTAAAGTTGTCAAATACTTCATTTTGCTTGGATCCACAATCAAGACTCATGGAAGCAGGAGTTAAGAAACCAATCTTTGGCTTGCATCAGGCAAATCTGCAGCACAGTACCTCTTCAAAGTGTTTAGGAACAAAAATATCAGTGTGAAGTGTGTCTTCAACTGCCTCATATGCAAATGAAAGTTGGACAATGAATAAGGCAGATCGGAGAATAATCGATGCATTTGAATGATAGTGTTGGAGAAGAATATCAAAAGTACCATGGACGGTCACAAGAACTAACAAATCTGCCTTGGAAGAAGTGCAAGTAGAATGTGCCTTCAAAGCCAGGATGGCAAGACATCATCTCATACTTCAGACACACTATCAGGAGTGACCAGTTCCTGGAGAAGGATATTTTGTGTGGTAAAGTGGAGGGCCAGCAAAAAATTGGAAGACCACCAATGAGACGGAGTGACACAATGGCAACCACAATAGTCTCAATAATACAATAGTCACAATAGTCTCAACCACAATTGTCTCAAACAATTGTGAGGCTGGCAACCCCGCAATGTTTGGTTCTGTTGTATATGGGGTTGCTATGCGTTGGAACCAGTTTGACAGGATATAGCAACAATTGTAATTTCTATCTGAAATACCCTTTTCTGTGTACTCAAATCTCATGGATTTAAACAAGGCAGGAATTGGGTCTTGAGCCTCCTTATATCTTGTACACTGACAATGACAGAATGGAATAATTAACTCATAGAATGGTAACATGTAACACGTGTGGCACTACAGGATAAGCACTGGACTGCTGACTGCAAGGTCGGCAGTTCAAACCCACAAGCCAATCCTTGGAAACCTTACACTGGGCTGCTGTGAGTCGGATAACAATAATAGGAGTTATTTTACCAAGTACTCAGTTTCCCAAAGAAAAAAACGAACAAGTATTAAAGAGGTTGTCATAAACATGATAGATATGGTGCTGATATTGTGATAAAGGAATACAGAACTTCCAGTATAGTTCTCATTATTCTCAGTTCCTCAGACTTCCAGGAGAACTAAGTAAAGTTGCTTTGTGAATTATAAAACTTGATGGATTAAAAAAGAAAAATGTTCCTTCTCACTCCTTGTTAATAGGTTGTAGAAGAACATCTTGATTTTCACTTTCTTTCATATTTGTTTCTTCACTTCCAAAGCTCCGTTCCTTGTTCTACTGGTATCTACTCAGTTTTAGATATATTTCACTGAATTGCTTTAGAATAGTTATTATTCCTTCAGGCCTAAGCTTTCTTACCTGAGAGAGAAGCCGGTTGGACGGATACTTTCTAACGTCCCTGCACTGTTTTTGTTTTCTCCTTTTGCTTCTGCCTAAGATCTAGATTTTAGTTTTTCTTTTTCTCATTGTTCATAAAGGTGGATCAGTCATAAAAAGCACTTCTGAGTATACTTAAAATCCACTCTGAAAAACATTGCTCTAAAATGTATTGGTGGGTGGCATAAGTATAAATAAAGAAGACACTTAAATACTAAAGAACCCAAGAAGACAACATGGTGTGTTGGCCAATGGGTGCAGTTTTGGTAAATTGTAGGGTTAATGAAGAAGAGGACGATCCCCCAACAAAATGCATTGACACAGTGGTGGCAGCAATGGGCTCAAGCCTAACAGCAACTGTGGGGATGGTGCAGGACCTGGCAGTGTTTGGTTCTGTTGTGCATGGGGTCACTATGAGCCAGAACAGACTCAACAGTATCTATCAGCTGGAATCAGGTGACCTAGTCACTGGGCTGCACAGTGCAGACATCTCGAAAGCATTCTCTGTTTTTGATGAATGAATGGCCAACTCCCTGAGTGACTAACAGACTGAATGAATGTGTCTTCCTTATTCTATTTATGATCCAGTCTCATGTGTGTCCTGGCCTTTTTCTCTGCCCGACAGCCATAGCTCCTTATTTTCTTTTCCCGTCCCTACCTTTCTACTATTGTCTCTTCTCCCCCACTTTTTTTCCCCTCACTGTCTGTGTTTAATCCTTTGGCTTCTCTGTGATGATATTTTACTCTCTTTTTTCCCCACTTGTAGCTGCATCATTAGGTATCTAACAATCAAGATTTTCTTAATAGGAAGAGCCAGATTTCTGAGTTACCCTCATGAGGATATTGTTGTTGGATGTTGTCATGTCAGTTCTGACTCACTGCAACCCCATGTAACAGGGAACAGCCCTATAAGGTCTTTGAGGCTGTAATCTTTGTAAGACTAGATTTTAGGTCTTTTTCCCTTGGACTGGTGGGATGGGCTTGATCTGTCAACCTTTTGGTTAGCAGACAACCACTTGATCACTGAGTTATCAGAGTTCCTTAATGAGGATAAATAACAACAATAACAAAACAAAAACCAAAACCTGACTCATTGCCATCAAATGGATTCTGACTCATAGTGACCCTGTATAGAGTTTCCAAGATTGTCAGTCTGTATGGAAGCAGACAGCCGCATCTTTTTCTTGCAGAGTGGCTGCTGTGTTTGAACTACTGACTTTATGGTTAGCAGCCCAAATGCTTAACCCACAGCACCACCAGGGCTTATTTTAATGAGGCTAAGGGCTCAGTTTCTCTTGGCAACATGTTTCTCTTCTTAACAATTTCTGTCCAGATTTTGCCTCAAGGGTAGCAAACTTGGCTCAGGCCATCTTTTACAAATATATTTGTTCAGTTGAGTTCTTGAGCTTTGTGAAATCCCGAAAGCCCCAGGGATATTTTTTCACTGAATTTCTTTATGCTGCTGTAAGATAAGCACTGGACAGCTAATCACAAGGGTGTCGGTTCAAACCCACTAACTGTTCCTCAGAAATCTTATTCTGGGTTGCTGTGAGTCAGAACAGAGACTTCATAGCTTTTGACAAAAATTTGCTCTGCTGCAAAATTCCTGATTCTTTTCTTTTCAGGAATCTCCAAACACCTTGACCAAATACAAATTGACCCTACTGAGTAGGGTAAAGCAAATGTTTAATCCCTGAACACCACCATCTGTATCTCACTCTTGGAGATTTTCACTATAAATCTCATTTTCAAGATTAACACCCCCCCACCCCCCACCAATCTGTTGCTGTTGAGTTGATTTCAACTCATGGTGACCTCATGTGTTGTTACTTACTGTGTGCTACTGAGTAGATTTTGACACATAATGAATAGAACTACCCCATACAGTTTCCTAGACTGTAACATTTACAGGATCAGATCGCTAGACATTTTCTCTTGTGGAGCTATTGATGAGTTTGAACCACTGACATTTCAGTTAGCTGCTCAGTGCTTTAACTATTGTGCCACCAGGGCCCTATACCCCATATATTGTTGTTTTAGTTGTTAAGTGTCATTGAATCAGTACCAGCTCATAGCAACCCTGTGTAGGACTTCCATGAGTGGCTGGTAGGTTTGACCCTTACCCAGTACTTATTCTATAGTGGCATACCAGGACTTCATATGTTGTTGTTGTTAAGTGCCACGGAGTCAGTTGTGACTCATAGCGACACTGTATAGGGTTTCTGAGGAGTGACTGGTGGGTTTGAATTGCGGACCTTGCAGTCCAGTGAATTATCCAGCAGCACCACACCAGGAGGACCCCATATGTAGAGGCCTCTAAATTCTAAGGGAAATTTTAACTGACTTTAAATGATGCAAATCTGTAATGTCACGTGATGTGATGTGCCTATCCATTGGGAAACATTTGAGTTTTCATTTTGAATCCTTGACTCATCTGGCAGACTCCTAAGAGTTGACATTAAGAACTGTCCAAGGAAAGGCATGGCCACTACTGTAATTATTTTAGTAATTATTTAGTAAAGTTTGTTGTCAATGTCTCAGTTTAAGAAAAAAACACTTTTTTTTTCCTGCCAATTTTTGTCTTCTATCTGAGTTTACTACTAGTGCTCCAGTTCCCTCTGAAAATTAGTGGAAACAAATATTGACTTCTCAAATGTCAATGCTGTACTAATAGAGACTTTGTTTTCAGTTCAATGATCTCTCTCAAAATCAGTGTGACTCAATATTGAAGCAGAAAGTGCTAGTCTCATGATGCTATGTTATAGCTTCCGGAATTCCATACTTTATATCTACCTGAAAATTTGACATCATAACTGTCACAGAGACACTGCATTAGGGTAGTCCTTAATTAGCTGGGGCCATAGAATCTTAGACTGTAAAGAGTGGCAGGAAGTTAGAGCCATCTCAGTTCACTTCTTCTTTGTAGATGAAGACTGTAAGACTGAGGAGGAATCACAGAGTCAGAACTAAACTCAGACTCCCTTCCACTTCAACCAGTTCTGGTCCTGATCTTGTATACCAGTTAGCAACCCCACTATGGCACAAGGAGAGGTAACACAATGGACAATCTGTCCTAGTGTTCATAGGGTGACAACAGGCTTTATAGAGACACTGACAGATGAGGGACAGGAGTGCTATCATCAGTAACTGTTGTAATATGTTGTTTAGATACCAGAAAAAAGAACAACAGGTAGCCATCTTGGAATGGATTGTTTGCAGAATATCACTTTCTGAAAATTGTAGTTTAAATGATTTTAGTTAAAATTGTGGACCACAAAGGGAAACTAATGTTATGTGACCATTGAAGAAAAGAATCCTTAATTGTTCCTCATTGTCCAATTGCTCATTCTATGGCCTGCCTTCACTGGTACATAAACAATGAATGGAGGGAGAAAACAAGCTGTCACATAAATATCTGCCCGTTTCATCAATATCCAGGCCAGAGCAGTTGGCAGCTTCTTAACTAGGATGAAAGCTCTGCCCAGTCAGAGTGAATTTCAGAGAAAAGCTTAGCAATAGGAGTATAAGAACCAGCCCAAGTTTATATCCTTTCACAGTCTGCAAAGGATGCTGTGCTGCTTGTATGGTTGGGTCACATTCATTTGTCTAAGGGCTCCTGAGGTTATTATATGAGCTACCCTTGGGGTGTTCTTGGTCAGTCAGGAATCTTTGGGTTATCTACTTATAATGGTGGTCAGGAATTCTAAGAATGTTGGCCAGATTATAGTCTGTAGTCCTAAACTCACAACACAAGCATTATGGATAGACTTCAGGGGTTTACCCATTGCCATTAAGTTGATTCCAACTCATAGAGGCACTATAGAATAGAGTAGAACTGCCCAGTAGGGTTTTGAAGGAGGCAAATCTTTATGGAAACAGCTGGCCACATCATTCTTTAATGGTGTGGTTGGAGGGTTCAGAGCATCAACCTTCTGGTTAGCAACTTGAGCACTGACCAACCATGTCACCAGGACTCCTTTGTTGTTGTTAGGTGCCATTGAGTTGGTAGCGACTCATAGCAACCCTATGTACCATAGAACAAAACACTGCCTGGTCCTGGGCCAACCTCACAATTGTTGCCACACTTGAGTCCGTTGATGCTGCCACTTGCCCAATCCATCTTGCTGGGGGTCTTCCTCTTCTTCTCTGACCCTCCACCTTACTAAACATGATTTCCTTCTCCAGCAACTGGTCCCTCCTGACAATATGTCTGAAGTATGAGAGACGAAGTTTAGCCATCCTGGCCTCCAAGGAGCACTCTGGCTGCACTTCTTCCAACACAGATCTGTTGGTTCTTTTGGCAGCCCATGGCACTTTCAATATTCTCCTCCAATATCATAACTCAACTACATCAATTCTTCTATAGTCTTCCTTGTTCACTGTCCAGCTTTCGCTTGCATATGAGGTTATTGAAAATATCATGGCTCGGGTCAGGCACACCTCAGTCCTCAAGCTGACATCTTTGCTCTTCAACACTTTAAAAAGGTCTTGTGCAGCAGATTTGCCTAATGCAATTCGTCATTTGATTTCTTGACTGCTGTTTCCATGAGTGTTGATAGTTGATCCAAGAAAAATGAAGTCCTTGGCAATTGTCTTCAATCTTTTCTCCATTGATAAGAATGTTGTTTATTGGTCCAGTGGCGAGGATTTTTGTTTTCTTTACATTGAGATGCAATCCATACCGAAGGCTGTGCTCTTTGATCTCCATCAGTAAATATTTTAAGTCTTCTTCACTTTCAGCAAGCAAGGTTGTATCATCTGCATATCACAGGTTGTTAATGAGTCTTCCTCCAATACTGATGCCACATTTTTCTTCATATAACCCAGCTTCTTGGATTATTTGCTCAGCATACAGGTTGAATGCGTACGGTGAAAGAATACAACCCTTTCGCACACCTTTCTTAATTTTAAACCATTCAGTGTTGTCATGTTCTATTCAAACAACTGCCTCTTGGTCCAGGTACAGATTCCTCATGAGCACAGATAAGTGTTCTGGAATACTCATGCTTCGCAATGTTGTCCATAGCTTGTTATGATCCACACAATCGAAAGCCTTTGCGTAGTCAATAAAGCACAGGTAAACATATTTCTGGTACTCTATGCTTTCAGCCAAGATCCATCGGACATCAGCAATGATATCCCTCATTCCACAGCCTCTACTGAATCTGGCTTGAACCTCTGGAAGTTCTTTGTCAATGTATGCTTGCAGCTGTTTCTGTATTACTTTTAGTAAAACTTTACTCACATGGGATATCAAAGATATTGTCTGATAATTTCCGCATTCCGTTGGGTCACCTCTCTTTAGAATGGGCACAAATATGGGCTCCTTTGGTATTTATGAATCCTGTGACATCAGAAGAGTCCTGGTGTGGTGCTGTGGGTTAATGTGCTGGACTGCAAGATCCTTTTGAACTGCAAGGTTGGAAGTTCAAGCTCACCATGGTGCCTCTCCTTGTAAATCCTATACAGGGTCACTATGAGTCAGAACTGTCTCTATGGCACATAACTACAAGAGCAGATCTTAGAATGAGGACTTTATCTTCTATCAGGTTCCCACAGCAGGGAACACATAAATGGTCCAGCCTTGACCACACTATTGAGAAAAAGTATTCTCAATAATAACTGAGAAATAAAAGTTGCAGTCCTTGCCCTGTGCCTCTGAGGAAAGTAATATGGTTGCTTCCTTGAGAGTTAACATATTGAACATTTTCAGAATTTTCTGGCAGGAAACTGGAATAGCAGTCAAGGTGAGATGAGGTTGGTGGAGATGTGGGGGAAAGGTGCTATATTGGACTTATGCTTACTCAGCCCTCTGTACAGGAAGGGGCTGTGGGAATGGTGGGGATATAGGCTGTGCCACATCTTTTCTAGGGACTGATGGTGCACTGTCTCTGGTTGCTCAGAGAATATCTTTTGAGCAAACTGTAAATTGATGTTATAGCTGTTGTGAAGAGCCACTGCTACTTCCCAGTCAGGCTATGGCAGGGGTTACCTAGGAAGCTTATATTTCTGCAAGTGGGAGATAAAACATTAAAAAAACAACAACAACAACAAAAAAAAACCCAGGATCTTTCAGACTGGTCAAGTGTAGCTCTGCAGAATCAAGGATTTCTGGATGAGTCTGAGCTGCTTAAAGTAAAACTCTTCAAATGGTTCCTATCAGCAGTCAACAAGAGTCAAGCAGCAGTTTTCCTCTCAGAAACAGTGAGTGCCTTCCAGAATGCACCTCCTCAGACCAAATGCTGCTAGTTATTAGTTACTCAGGAGATGGTTAAGGTGTGACTCAGCCGAGCTAGATTCACTGAAAATTTTGTTCCAAGAAGAGCTTCTTATGTTTCACATTTCCTTTTGAACAGAATAAAGAAAACACTTTTGAAAGATAACATGATTGTCTTGTATTTTATTTCATATGAGTGCTTCATTCAGGAAAAAGCTAGCAATGAAACCATAATGTCCCTTTATGTGTTATTTTCTTAAAAGAAGATCTCTCTTCACAAACTAGCTAATTTCCCAAACTTTAATACTTCTTTTTAAGGTCACCATTGTATAATCAGTCTCTCGTTTGAAACATTTTATCATCTTTACACAAAAGTCGTCCCTAATCATCCATCAAGGAGCTCCATGGTTAAGTGCTTGGCTTCTAATAGAGGTCTGAATTTTCCAGACTCTCGGGAGAAAGATGAGGTGCTCAACTTCCAGAAAGATGAAAGCCTTGGAAGGCCTCTGGAGCAGTTCTTTTCCGTCTTACAGGGTGTCACTATGAGTTGGAACTGACTCTGGCAAATGGCTTCTTGGTTTAACCATCCATCATGTCACCTAAGCATTTAATACTTTTCTCTAAAGGAATCCTGGTAGTATAGCATAGTGGGTTACACAGTGGGGCTAACAAGGTCAGAAGTTTGAATCTTCTAGTCACTTCGTGGGAGAAAGATGAGGCTTTCTTCTCCTGGATAAGTTTACAGTCTTGGAAGCCCTACACAGGGTCGTTATGAATTGGAACTGACTCAAAGGCACACCACCACCACCTCTGTCACTTTTCTCTAGATCATTTGTCACCTCTTCTACATTTTAAAGTTTACTTGTTTTGTTTGTCCCTTCCCTAGGATATAAACTCCTGAGGGGCTGGGGTTTTTGCCTTTTTATTTTGCTGTGGTATCCTTAGCACTTGTAATAGTTTATAGCACATTGTAGACTCTCTACAAATGTTGTTGATCTAATGACACATTTGGAGTTCTGGTGTAGCGCTGTGGGCTAATGTGTCAGACTGTAAAGTCGTTTGAACTGCAAGGTCGGTGGTTCAAACTCACCAGCTACTCCTTGGAAACCCTATACAGGGTCACTATGGGTTTGAATCGACTCAACAGCACTTCACAACAACAACAATGACACATTTAGTCCATCTTTATGATTTTAGTCTCTCTAAAACACAAATCCCCCAACTAGACCAACAAACAACATGATCAATGAAGAAAAGTTGTTAAGGATTTCATTTACTTGGATTCATAATCAGTGCTCATGAAAGCAACCATCAAAAAATCAAATCATTTGCTTTTTACTGAGATGGTGCCGAAAGTGAAGAGGGAAGTTCCCATCTCTCCCAAATATCCATAGCAATGCCAAAGCAATGCATTGAAGGCCAAGAAAGCAGTGCTGAAAGATGTCCATGGCCACAAAATAAAATATCAACAAAAAACCAGATTTGTACTTTCTGGCGGCCCAAAACACTGAGACTCCAAAAGCAGCCCAAATACTCTTGGAAGAGTACCCCCAGGAGAAACAAGCTTGACCACTATGCCATCATCAAGTTCTCCATCAAGTTCTCTCTGTCTACTGAGTGAGCCATGAGAAAGATAAAGATAACAACACACTTGTGTTCATTGTGGATGTCAAGGCCAACAAGCACCAAATCACACAGGCTGTGAAGAAGCTCTATGACATTGATGTAGCCAAGGTCAACACCTTCCTCAGGCCTGATGGAGAAGAGAAGGCCTATGTTCCACTGGCTCCTGACTATGATGCTTTGGATGTTGACAGCAAAATTGGGATCATCTAAACGGAGTCCAGCTGGCTAATTCTAAATGTAAACTTCCTCAATACAAAAAACTCCTTCAAATCTGCTGCCCATGGCTTCTTTAAAGAGTTAAAGAGCAAATATGTCACTTTGAGAACTAAGGTATGCCTAACTCAAGCCAAGATATTTTAAATTTCCTCATATGCATGTGAAAGCTGAACGATGAATAATAAGGAAGACTGGAGAATAATTGATGCATTTGAATTATGGTGTTGGTGAAGGATATTGAAAGTACCTTGAACAGCCAGAAGAACAAATAAATCGGTTTGGGAACAAGTACAGCCAGAATGATCCTTAGCAGTGAAGATGGCGAGACTTCATCTCATGTACTTTAAACATTATCAGGAGAGAAAGACATTATGCTTAGTAAAGTATTGTTGTTGTGTGCTCTCTAGTTAGAGCCTACTCATAACAACCCTGTATAGGCTTTCCAAGGCTATAAATCTTTATGGGAGCAGAAAGTCTCATCTTTCTCTTTATGTTCAACAGAAGGAAACGATGCCTGATCGTATCCCATCCTCCCAACTGTTGTTGTGTTTGAGCTCAATGTTGCAGCCACTGTGTATATCCATTTCATTGAGGGCCTTCCTCTTTTAAGAGTTATGTGTAGTATGTTGCTGTTGTTGTTAGGTGCCGTTGAGTCGGTACTGACTCACTCATAGGGACCCTATGTACAACAGAATGAAACACTGCCCGATCCTGGGCCAACCTCACAATTGTTGCCATGCTTGAGCCCACTGATGCTGCCACTTGGCCAATCCATCTCATCGGGGGTTTTCCTCTTTTTCTCTGACCCTCCACCTTACCAAACATGATACCTTTTTCCAGCGACTTGTCCCTCCTGACAACATGTCCGAAGAATGAGAGACGAAGTTTAGCCATCCTGGCCTCCAAGGAGCATTCTGGCTGCACTTCTCCCAACACAGATCTGTTTGTTCTTTTGGCAGCCCATGGCACTTTCAATAGTCTCCTCCAAAACCATAACTCAAAAGAATCAATTCTTCTATGGTCTTCCTTGTTCATTGTCCAGCTTTCGCATGCATATGAGTATAGGGTCAGTATGAGTACAGGGTCAGTGAAAGTACAGGGTCGCAACAAGATGGAATGACAGAGCGGCTGCAACAATAAACTAGGTATAAAAATAATTGTAAGGATGGTGCAGGACTGGGCAGTGTTTTCTTCTGTTGTGACAAGGTCACTATGAGTCAGAGCCGAGTCAATGGCACCTAACAACAACAACAACAAAGACACATATACAGGTCCTGGTAGCACAGTGATTGGCACTCAGCTTCTAACCAAAAGGCTGGCAGTTTAAATTCACCAGCATGAGGAAGATGTGGCAGTCTGCTTCTGGAAACATTGTAGTCTCAGAAACCCTCTGTGGCAGTTCTCTTCTGTCTTATAGGGTGGCTATGAGTTGGAATTGCATAGTGGTTATGAATTGGGCTGCAGTTCGAAACTACCAGCTGTTCCATGGGAGAAAGATGAGGCTTTCTGCTCCCGTAAAGATTTACAGCCTCGGAAACCCTGTACAGGGTCGCTATGAGTCGGAACCGACTCCATGGCACATAACAGCAGTAGCAGCATGAGTTGGAATTAATTCAACAGTTGATAAAGATGCAAACAACTTCTTATATTTCATTTATATCTGTCTCATGATTAACACAACTGTCAATTAGTGTGATTAACACAAAATGTCAATACGTGTTTATTGAGTGAGTGGATGATATTTGTTGATGGATGAAAATGACATTTTAAATAAATCTCTTGCTTCAGCTACACACAGCATGAAATGCACTCTTATATGGACAAATAGGGCCATCCCAAACTTTATTCTCTCTATCTTCAAGACACTCATATTTACATGGACACAGGGCCATGCTCCAAATCATTTTATACAGCTAAGTTGCAAGCACTTCATAAGATTTTTACTTCCAGTGCTTATAAAGATATTTTATGGGATCGCCTATGAACAGTAGAAGCTTGTGAATAATATGTGATAATCGTCTATAGCCTTTCATGTTTGTGGGATGTGAATCGCCAAACACAGAAAATCCCAGAACAGTGACATCAGCAACAAACAACAGTCTCCATAGAGAAAGCAGGAGTTTTCAGGATGATCTTCCCTCACTTTCAATTCATTGGTACAGGCAGACTCAATTCCTGATTCTTGCAATCAAGGACTCATACTAGTTGGCTGATGCTTATGTAGTCAAAAGTGAGCAGGCAAATGGATTACTGGTTTTGCTCTGCCTATAAAGTTGCCAGATCTGATGTCTTTGGATAATTCCCTACATGGGAAGACATAGCAGGTCCTCTCACTGTCTCTGACCACTGGGCAGCCCAGAGACATGTCCTCAGATACTTGTATTCATCCTTGAGGAGCATAGTCTATCTTTGTTTAAGGTAAGAACACAAACAAAGCCTTGTCTTCACTCGCTGCTTTTTCATACCACTCTGTCCTTGTCTGAGTTAAACCAAGGATGGTGGTTGTCTGTGGACTCCTGTACTTCTCACTAGCTACCTAGATAAAAAGTCCTCATCTCAACTGTGCTGGACCAGCAAAGTACCTGATCCTCCATCAAGAGTTGGGTTATTAAGAAAAACTAGATGGTGCCTGGATATCACTGCCAACTGCTCTGAAAGGGATCACATTAGAAGATCCCACATAGAGTGGGAGAAAATGTGGAGCAAAACTCAAAATTATAAAAAATAATACTGGGTTTACTGGTCAGAAAGAGAGACTGTGGCTCTTGATTACCTTTCAGGTCTTGAAAGGAACTCACCTTAGTGGCACAATTTTCAGCCAAGCAATAGATAGGGGAGGACAACACTAACAAAGTATATTTACCATGGAGTGGTCAATCAATGCAAATTAAAAGGGCAACATTCACCTAAGGAGAATGTTGAGAAGGGGTGGGAAGGTCGGTGGAATGGAAATAGGAAACACAGGAAGGAAACAGGATAACTGTTGTTTGGAAGGAATTGCAGTCATTGAGATGAGACAAAGTGTACCATTTGTTGAATGCAAAACTGATGATCTTATCTGTAAACTTTCACTCAATTTACAAGTTAAAAAAAAAAAAAAAAGAAAAGAGTTGGGTTATTCAAACTGAGATGGCAGATATGCATAGCATTTTAATTATTTTTATTTTAAAATCAAATTTGTCTTTTTGAAAGCTATAACCAGGCTTCTAAATACAGCTGGGAAAAGCAATTTTAAAATGCAGAATGGGATTATGGAAATTTGCTCTTTAATTTTAGAGGGCAAGAGAATATGGTATGAATGGCATGGACTGAAGTGTGTCCTCCCCAAAATCAGTGTCAGCTTGGCTGGGTCATGATCCTGAGTGGTTTGGCAGTTATGCAATGATGCAAGCATTCCCTATGATGTGATCTGATGTGATCAGCTAATCAGTTGTAAGGTGATTAGGATGCAACACTCTTATTCAGTTCATAGCCTTGCTCTGATGACGTAAGGGGAGTTTTCCTGGGGTGTGGCCTGCATCACCTTTGTCTTACAGGAGATAAAAGGAGAGAGAAGCAAGCAGAGGAGGAGGGACCTCACTGCCACCAAGAAAGAAGAGCCAAGAAAGGAGTGCATCCTTTGCATTTGGGGCTCCTGCACTTAGAACCTCCTAGACCTAGGGAAGACTAATGTCAAACAAACCATTGGAGATCGCCAAGGTTCACCAGGCTCACACATATTGAAAGGAGAGAAGGAGTTTCCCCTAGAGGTGGCAGAGAGAGAAAGGCTTCTCATGAGCCAACACTGTGAATTTGGACTTCTAGCCTCCTAAATTTTGAGGGAATAAATTTCTTGTTTGTTAAAACCACGCACTCGTGGTATTTCAGCAGTGTTATCTTGATTATGTTGTTGTTAAGTGCTGCCAAGCCAGTTCTGATTCATAACAACCCTGTATAGGATTTCTGAGGCTAGAAATCTGCGGGAACAGAAAGCCTCATCTTTCTCCTAAGGAGCAGCTGGTGAGCTTGCATAGCCGACCTTGTGGTTTCCAGTCCACTGTTTATCCTACAAAGCCACCATGCTCCCTTCTTTTGATTATAGGCATCTTCAAAAATAATTGACTGCCCCTCTAATTTTAATAATCAATACATCATTTAGAAAATTTATTTGCCTACAGGGGGCATCTTCACTCTTTTCAAATGTAACCAAGCCTTCTTCAGGCTCAATTGAGAACTGCCTGATTCTTTAAGGGAAAAATCAAGATTAGGGAAGCTCATCAATCTTATTCTTTGTCCTTATGATTCTCAAATCTCTGTGTCTAGACTATATCTGACTCCATAGTACCAAATCTGCAGATATCACTGTTTGGATGCTCCAAAACCATCTTACCCTTAACATATCAAAACTAAACTCAACGTATTTCATAAAATCTATTGTTGATTCTCTGTTTCTCACCTCAGTACATCCTTTTCTCTCAGTTGTCCAAGCAAGAAACTGATTGTCATTCTCTCCCCTGCTCCATGTCATCCAATGATCCATTTGTTACCAGTGAACCTTTGTTCTTTTTGCCACCACTCATCTTACCTGCATCACTGAAAAAGCTTTCTAATTGGGCTTCCTGCTTCTGGGTTTAGCTCCTTTCTACTTGTATCTCAACTCAGAAAACCAAACCTGATTATAGCTTTCCTTCACTGAAATTATAAAATTATTTCAATGATTTGCTGTGGAGTTCAAGATGAAGACAAATTCTACTTTATTAATTATGAGGCTCATAGGCCCGAGAAACTGAAATTGCCTAGAGTAGGCCACTTTGCTGGATAACTAGTTAATATTCAAGTGTCCATTCAAAATTTTAGTTATTATCATAGAAGAGCTGAAAATTACAACTGATAGGATTACAACATTTGCATAATTGTTAACTCAACTGAATGGTAGAGCATCTCTTATTCCCTTGGATGTGGTACAGGGTTATAGAGTTTATCATAAGAAATAAATATATGTATCAGAATTTAATCATAAGAAATTAATAAATGGCTACCAGAAGGTATCACGTCCCAAAAAGAAGTCTTCCCAAGGTCAAAGAATAGAAATGCCTCAAGATTTTCCATCTAATATTGTGTTAGTGATGAAATTGCATAAAAAGTGGGAAACCTGAGACAGAGATGAAGATGCCTGGTAGAGAGAAATGAAATGTGGTAAGGACAAATTAAAGATAGAAACATTTGCATTTGAAGCTGTCTCTCAGAAGAACAAATTTTTGGTGCAGAATTCACACATGATCCTATGGTATGATTTTATTACCAAAAAAAAAAAAAAAATGTTTCTAAGGAGATTGTTTCCTACTGTTGTGATCTCCCTCTGACATATCTACTCAATATTTGGCCAAATAGTCTAATTCAGAACACTTCAAATAATCACAAATTATATTTCCTGGATATATTGTTAAGAAACTGGATAATTCTTCATCAACTCCAGGTTTTATTATTGTTAATTCCCCAGGCATTATCTAGCTATACTTGTCTGCTTGTCTTTCTCCTTTGCTCATGGGAAATCCTAGAAAGAAGTCATCTGGGATAATTTGTCAAAAATGATACTAATGATATTAATTGTTTTCATTTATTCAGATTTCATTCTTGTGAGCTAGAAGTGAGCTCAAGGTAGGCATTGGTGTTGTCAAATATCTGATTTAGGGATATGGTAGAACTTGAGGTTCTGGTAGTTTCCATTTTGTTTTCTCTCTTTTTTGTGTTCAGATGACTTATATTTATCTATCAACAACTAAAGAGAAACTTCTAGGAGCCGGGAGACAAACAGACTAGCATATTTGCCCAAGGTTAGAACTCTAAGCAGTGGATAAAAGCTGTAAGAAGATAGAATTGGATGACCCTAGAAGTTGGCTTTCCCATCAGCTACCTTAGGATAAAGGAGCTCTGGTAGCGTAGTGATTAGGAATAGGGTTGCTAACCTCAAGGTCAGCAGTTCAAAACTACTAGCAGTTCCATGGGAGAAAGATTCTGCTCCTGTAAAGATTTACAGCCTCGGAAACTGTGTACAGGGTCACTATAGTTGGAACCGACTCCATGGCACTTAACCACCATCACCACCAACTTGGGAGGCCATCTTACCAGGGATACAGGCATCATCAAATTTTCTATTAAAATACTCTTTCAGGTGCATTTTAACTCTATATAAGCATTTTCAATAATTCAACATTTAGACAGCACAATTTTGTTTACAGGAGATTTCTTCACAAGCTTTCTAGAATATTCAAGCACAATTGGGGACGTGGGAGTTAATTGCTCTGAATGTCTTATTTCCTTTTTAATATTGAAATAAAAAACTATGAATTAAAATAATTTGAAGAGGCGTGCTGTTGTTAGGTGCTATCAAGTTGGTTCAGATGTTAAGTGGGTTGAATCAGCACTTAATGAGTGACCCTATTGCTGTTAAATGTCATCAAGTCAGTTCCAACTCATAGCGACCTTGATTAGGATTTTGGAGGTGTGGACGGTGAGTTTGAACAGCCCACCTTGTGGTTCAAATCCACCTTGTGGTCCAGTGCTTTATCCTTCAGCACCACACCAGGACTAGAGGAGTGATCCTGTTGGTATTTAAAACGCCAGTGGCATCACTACAGTAACATGAAAGCCATCACAGCAAGGCAAACTGATAGATGTGTGGGGTTCTGACTTACAATGACTGGGAAAAAGGTAAGTATAGAGGGGGCTTCTGGCTTCCTGTGACTTCCCAAGGAAGGAAGAGGAAACTCAGAATTATCATTAGCCTTATGAGACTAAGGTCAGACATGCCTGTAACCCTCCGACCTTCCATATCATGCTGACTCCAATCATCTCCCCCACCCCACCCCCACACACAGTATTCACTATTTCTCTGTTAGGATCTATAATCCCTTACAATAGTCACACAGAGCTCAGACACAATACTCATGCTTATGGGGCTTATTAAGGAAGGTAACAGGTTACAATTCAATTCAGAAAATGCTCATAATACAGGTCTTAGGTCAGAATAGCCTCTTGTTTGCTTGTCCACAAGCAGGCCTCTTTCTGGTTCCCAGTCCCTTGGACTACCTTGTCTCTGCCCTACTTGGGGAAAGTTACAAAGCTCTTTTAGCATTGCTTATAAATGACCAAAGGGCACTCTATTTCAATATAAACCTAGCTCCCCCAATTATGTGCCTGAAGGTACCCCATTCCAGGAGCAAATTTCCTGCTCAGAGAAACTCAGCTTTTCTTGTGTTTTGGGCTGGGAAGTCCTCTGCTCTGTCTGGTGCTCTGGCTCTTGGTTTTGCTGCTGCTACTTTTTTGCCACACTTTTGCTGCTTCTCTGGTGGCACAGCTTTCTGTCCCTGAATTGAGGAGGTTCAGTGAGCTAGGATCTCAGGGTACAAAGGATACACTCTACTCCTGGCTCTTTCTTCTTGTTGGTAATGAGATCCTTTGTCCCTGATCCTGAAAGAGCTCATTTTATACCCATGTTAGAGTTCCAAGTTTTTATAATCGCTCACAACTAAGTTATATAATCCTGTCAGCATCTCCCCCCATCCTGTCTTACCCAGAGCCATCAGGAAAAGGTTCTTTGGTGGGAGTTACAAAGACTGTGACTATGGGCCCTGGGGTGGCACTGTAGGATAAGCACTGGATTGCCAACAGCATGGTTGGAGGTTCAAACTCACCAGCTAACTCCTTGGCAATCCTATACAGCATCACTATGAGTTGGAACCATCTCAGTGGCACTTAAGAACAACATCAACATCTTTTCCCACCTTTTCTCACCTTCCGACCCATCAGGAAAAGGTGGTTTGGTGGGAGTTACAAAGACTATGGCCAGAAAAGACATTAAATAACTCATTGCACCACTATGAACGTATACAAAACAGAATGAAAGCTTGCCTGATTCTGTGTCATCCTTACAATTGTTCCTATGTTGGTGCTCATTGTTGTGTCCACTGTATCAATCCATCTCATTGAAAGTTTTCCTTTTTTGCTAATCCTCTACTTTACCAAACATGATGTCCTTCCTCAGGGACTTGCACTTCCTGGTATCATATCCAAAGTATGTGAGATGAAGTCTTGCCCTCCTCGCTTCTAATGAGCATACAGATTTGTTTGTTCTTCTAGCAGTCCATGGTATATTTAATATTTCTCACCAATGCCAAGGAGCTCTGGTAGCGTAGTGGTTATGAATTGGGCTGCGAATCTTAAGGTCAGCACTTCAAAACTACCAGCTGTTCTGCGGGAGAAAGA
The DNA here is from genome assembly GCF_000296735.1 of Chrysochloris asiatica. Classification (NCBI taxonomy): domain Eukaryota; kingdom Metazoa; phylum Chordata; class Mammalia; order Afrosoricida; family Chrysochloridae; genus Chrysochloris; species Chrysochloris asiatica. Next base: position 8,731,905 of record NW_006408582.1, on the reverse strand, counting down.
TGAGGCTTTCTGTTCCCGTAAAGATTTACAGCCTCGGAAACCCTGTACAGGGTCGCTATGAGTCAGAACTGACTCCAGGGCACATAACAATAACACCATTGCCAAAATTCAAAGTGATTATTATTCTTTGGGCTTCCTTATTCATTGTCAAGCTTTTGTATGCATATGAGGTGATTGAAAATGCCATGGCTTAGGTCAGGAGTGCTGTAGTCTTCCAAGTGACATCTTTGCTTTATTAACACTTTAAAGAGGTCTTTTGCAGCAGATTTTCCCAACACAACTCATCATTTGATTTCTTGACTGCTGTTTCTATGGCCATTGATTGTGGATGTGAAAAAAGAGAGAGAGAGTGAGAGTCTTCTCAACTTCAATCCTTTTTCTATTTATCATGATGGTACTTACTGGTCCAGTTGTGAGAATTTTTGTTTTCTTTATGTTGAGGTGTACTTCATACTGAAGAATGCAGTCCTTGATCTTCATCAGTAAGTGCTTTGAGTTATTGATTTCAGCATATAAGTGTGTATCATCTGCATAGCACAAATTTCTCTAATCCTGATGCATTTTCTTCTTCATATAGTTCAGTTTCTCAGATTATTTGCTCAGCAGACAGATTAAATAAGTATGATGAAAGAAAGCAAATGGTTTAAAATTAGGAAAGGTGTGCACTAGGGTTGTATTCTTTTACCATACTTATTCAATCTGTATGTTGCGCAAATAATCTGAAAAGTGGCTTCAGGATTGGAGAAAGATTTATTAATAACCTACAATATGCAGATGATCCAATCTTGCTTGCTGAAAGCAAAGAGGACTTAAAATATTACTGATGAAGTTGAAGACTTTGGTATGGGTTGCACCTTAAGTAAAGAAAACAAAAATCCTCACCACTGGACTAATGATAAACAACATTCTTATCAACAGAGAAAAGATTGAAATTGTCAAGGACTTCATTTTGCTTGGACAAACCATCAACAGTCATGAAAGCTCCAGTCAAGAAATCAAATGATGTATTGCATTAGACAAATCTGCTGCACAAGATCTCTTGAACGTGTTTAAGAGCAGAGATGTCAGTTTGAGGACGAAGGTGCACTTGACCCAAGCCATGGTATTTTCAACAACATCATATGCATGTGAAAGTTGGACAGTGAATAAGGAAGACTACAGAAGAACCGATGCATTTGAGTTATGGTGTTGGAAGAGAATATTAAAAGTACCACAGACTGCTAAAAGAACAAACCAATCTGTGTTGGAAGAAGTACAGCCAGAATGCTTCATGGAAGCCAGGCTGACCAGACTTCATCTCTCATATTTTGGACATGAGGGACTAGTCCCTGGAGAAGGATATTATGTTTTGTAAAGTGGAGTGTCGGAGAAAAAGAGGAAGACTTCCAATGAGATGGAAGTGGTGGCAGCAATGGGCTCAGGCTTAGCAATGATTGAGAGGTTGGTGTAGGACTGGCAGTTTTTCATTCAGTGCTGACTCAATGGCACCTGACAAGACCACCAATACAGCATTTTCCAGGTTGTGACCTTTTGGAATACATTGCTAGTCTTTACTTCTGAGGCATATCAGGGTGGGTTTTGACCTTCAACCTTCAATTAATCTAGTGCTTAACCATTTGTGCCACCCGGGGACCTGAGAAATATTATCAGATCTGACACATTATTATTTGTTAGGTGTCATCGAGTCAGTTTTGACTCACAGTGACGCTATGCACAACAGAACAAAACACTGGTTGTAACCCATCTTTGCAATTGCTATGTTTGAGTCCATTATTGCTGCCACTGTGCCAATCTATCTATTTGGGGGTCTTCTTTTTGCTGAGCTTCCATTTACGGAACAATATGTTCTCCATGGACTGGTCTTTCCTGACAACAAGTCCAAAATATGAAAGACAAAATCTTGCTATTGTAGCTTCTAAGAAACAATCCCACTGTACTTCTTCCAAAACAGATTTGTTCCATTTTCTGGCAGTACAATATTCTTCACCAATATCACAATTTATCTGTTTTTGAGAGTAGGACTAATTGAAATGCATTGCACTAATTCATAAATTTTTCAATAGTTCATTGGGATCCATAATTCACAATTTGTTCTAACTTGTTGTAATCATTTAGATTTACCTTTTATAAACCCCTGAGGCATCAAGAGCAAAGCTGACATCTGGACTATATATAAAGATAAAGATAAAGATATGAACACTCAGAAAGTGTAGATTGAGATTTAAAAGCTCAGATCATTAGATGCCCAGTCCAGAAATTTTTCTATTACCCTGAAATTTTCAATTGCAAACAGAAATATTCTGCAATTATTTGGGAATTGTTACCCTGAAAATTTCAATTGCAAACAGAAATATTCTACAATTATTTGGGAACCCTCAGAGAACCTATCTAAAAAATATAGACACTTTCAAATCTGTTCTGAGAGCCACTTGTTCGTGACAAAAACCTGGGGAACAACCTACTTGATATCTCTCTCCTGTGGATTCTATTACATAATACTGCCTGAATCCCTCCCTGTCTTTCCATCTCTACTATTTTGCCCCTAGTTTAAGCCATATTCTACCTGCAAAAGTCTTCTCATTGGTCTCCATTTTTCTCAGTAAGATCTTTATGAAATACAACTTCAGTTAGGGGCTATTCCTGCTCACACACTTCCTCTTGTTTTTAGGATGAAGTCCAAAATACTTAGCTTGTCCAATCAGACCATATACATTTGTATTGCCTGGCTCTTCTACCTCATCTTGCATTAGCCTGGTCACTTTTATCTTTTGATTATTGAATGCTTCTCTGACACAATGTATTTTGCTGCTAACCAAAAACTTGAAGGTCTGAGTCCACAAAGAAGTGTTTTGGAAGAAAGTGCAATCGATTTATGAAAATCAGCAACTGAAAATATTACAAAACTTGTACACCCATGTTCACTGAAGTACTTTTCATAATAACCAAAATGTGGAAACAACCAAAATGTCCATTAACAGATGAATGGATAAACAAAATGTGTGACTAAAAATGATGGGATAGTACATAACTGTAAAGAGAAACTAAGTACTGATGCATGCCACTACATAGATGAACCTTGAAAACATTATACTGTGCAAAATAAGCCAGTCACAAAAGGACAACACTGTATAACCTCACATAAAATATGCAGATATATAGAAACTAAAGATTACTAGTCTGACTCCTGGTGTGGTGCCATGTAGGATAAGCACTGGACTGGTAACTGCAAGGTCGGCAGTTCAAACTCACCATCAGGCAGTCTCTGGAACCCTATGCAGGGTGGCTATAAGTCAGCATGGGCTCCATGGAATGCAACAACAACAACATCAACAATAACAACAAAGATTACTAATGGCTATCAGGGATAGGAGAGTTGGGGAAAGGAGCAGTTGTTAGGGAGATACTGAGTTTATGTTAATGGTGATATAGACTCTTTTGCAAATGGATAGCAATAATAGTGGTACAAGATGAATGTAAACAATGGCTTTGAATTGTACATGGAAAAATGTGTTGGTGAATATTTTGGTGTATATATTTTCACCACAATAAAAAAAGAAAGAATGAACAAAAACTCTTATGTGTAACAAAGTTCTACTCTGACACACACAAGGTCGCTATTAATTGGAATCAACAAGATGGCAGCTGGTGGTGGATTTCTACCTCAGGACTTTCCAATACTGGATTTTCTTGAGTAATGACTACAAACTGCAAAGCAAGCAGTTCAAACCACCAAGCCTCTCAGAAACCTTATACAGGGTTGCTATGAGTTGGCATCAATGCGGATGACACACAGTGACCTTTCAATGGAATGCTTTTTTGCAGCCCATTCTCTTAGTGGTGCTAACTCCCGTTGACCGTTTGGGTCTTGATTTAAATTCCATTTGCTGATGAAAACTGTCAATGGCCCCCCTCTACCCATCCATACATCCCAGGCTCTAGCCTATGTGGGTGCTATCAGAGTATCCTATAATTTTCAGTTATAGAACCTATCTTAATTGTTCTTATATGATTATATGTGTAATGATTTGTTTAATATCTCACAATATAAATTTCATCAAGATAGGAATTGTACTTGGCATATGGTAAGCGTTTAAAACATTCACTGAGCATTTATTATTTGATAGGTACTATGGAAAATATTTCACAAACATTATCCTATTTAATTCCCTTATAATGCTGTGTGATTCAATTATCAACCTTGAATTTCACCAATGAAGAAACTGAAGCTTAAGAAATCTAATTCACAATTAATACAATGACTGAGCTCCAATTTAAACCAAAGCCTGTCTGATGCTCATGTACTTGCCCTCCGGTTTAAACTGTCTAAGGGTCTGTCTCTGAATTGCTAGATTTATATTGAAAATAGTAAACAGCGTGTTACAGTAATTAAAGTTCAAAACAAAGACAGTCATTTAAGTGGCCAAAAAAGTCAGTCATACAGTTCATATACTATTTTTATGAAAAAGAGAAGTGCTTAATTCAAGTCATAAGACAAAAATAAAATTCTGAAAGTTAATAATTATATTGGTATCTTCAAGTATAGACATGTTTGAACATGGTAAAATCTGTGAACATTATATCCTGTCAAGAACCCTTTGACAAAACTCTATTAGTAAAGTGTGCTTAAAAACCATTCAGGTGAAGATCCCCTGGGTAGTGCAAATGGTTAAGCACTGGACTACTAGCTAAAAGGTTAACAACTTGAACTCACAAAGAGATGCCATGCAAGATGGGCTGCAAGCTGTTTCTGAAATGTCACCGCCTCATAAACCCTACTCTGTATACCTGGAGTCACCAAGAGTCAGCGTCAACAGCAATGAACACCAATAACAACAGATATCCAAGTTACTAATACTGCTGGAGTCCTCTACAAACAGCACTCACATGCTAGCTTCAAAAATGAATCAGATGAGACTAAATAGAAAAATATGATTTGACATTTACAGAAAAACACTTAAAAAAAAAAAAGTCCAGGTATAAAAGCAAAACTGTAATCTGTAGGGTGTGAACACAGAGAGGAGGAAGAGAAAAATGACAGAGAGGAAAATGGAAATAGTACCATGCAATATGGAACTTGTCAACAATGAAACGGAACACATAAAGATCGATATCCTAGGCAACAGTGAGCTAAAATGGACTGATAGTGGCCATTTTGAATCAGACAATCATGGTTTACTATTCTGGGAATGACAGATTGAAGAGGAATGGCATCATAGTCATTGTTGAAAAGAACATTCAAGATCTACCTTGACATTCAATGATGTCTGTGACCAGATAATATCTGTACACCTACACGAAGGCAAGTTAACATCACTATTATTTAAACTTATGCACCGACCACCAAAGCCAGAGATGATGAAATTGGAGAATTCTACCAACTTCTTCAGTTTGAAATGAATAAAACATGCAATTAAGATGCACTACTAATTACTGGTGACTGGAATGTGAAAGTTGGAAACAAAAAGGAAGGATTTGTCATTAGAAAATATGATCTTGGTGATAGAAATGATGCTGAAGAATTTTGCAGGATCGATGACTTATTTATTCCAAATACCTTTTTTCAACACCACAAAAGGTGACTATATGCCTGGACCTCACCAGATGGAATACACAGGACTCAAACTGACTATATCAGTGGAAAGAGACAATAGAGAGGTTAATATCACCAGCCAAAACAAAGCAAAATTACTCATATACAAGCCCAGGTTGAAGCTGAAGAAAATCAAAACCAGGCCACGAGAGCCAAAATATGACCTTTAATATGTCGTTGTTGTTTTTGTTAAGTGCTGTCTTAGTCAGTTCCGACCCATAGTGACCCTGTATAGGGTTTCCAAGGAGCAGCTGGTGAGCCTGAACTGTTGACCTTGCAGTTTAAACTGACTTTGCAGTCTAGTGCATTAGCTCACAGTGCCACACCAGTACTCCTTGACCTTGAGTATATCTCACCTGAATTTAGAGATCATCTCAAGAGCTGATTTGATGCATTAGACAATAATGACCAAAGACCAGAAGAGCTGTGGGATAACATCAAGAACATCATACATGAAAAAGCAAAAGTTCATAAAAAAGGACAAAAAGAAAAAACCAAAATGGATGTGAAGAGAGACTCTGAAACTTGCTCTTGAGCCTAGAAAAGCAAAAGTGACTCAAAGAAATGATGATGTAAATAAGTTGAACAGAAAATGTCAAAGGACTGCTCAAGAAGACAAAGTCAAATATTATAATGAAATGGACAATGAGGTGGAGTTAGAAAACCAAAAGGGAAGCATGTGTTCAGCATTTGTCAAGCTGAGAGAACTGAAGAAAAAATTCCTGCTGGTCTTCTCATCTACATGGAGCATAAATATTCATTGCACATCCTCCAATTAGGGAACTGTTTATCCTCTGCACTCCTTTCTAAATTCATAGAATGAATGTTTATCATAGGTCTTCCTAACTCAGTCACAAACTGCTTCTGACAAGTATATGTTAGTAAGGCAAACATAAGACATTAAGATTGTGCTAACAAATAAGGATATTGTTGCAGAAAAATATATGTAGATTAGACACAAAGGTGCTCTCAAACTGGCGAAGACATATGTCATGTGAGGATTGCCAAGGAACCCAGAAATGCCAAGGACTACCTACAAGGAAGGAACCAATAGAGATGAGACTCTGATTTGGACTTTAAGTCACCAGAACTGAGAAAATAAATGTATTTTCTTGAAAAGTATCCAACTGTGGTATTTGTGCCACAGCAGTACAAGGAAACCAAGACAGGGAACTTCACATTGAAATAAGCTCATATTTCATGATAGGTGTATTATCTGAAAGTATCTATTTTTGGATAGTAAAAGGTAGGGCATACTTTTGTGTGTTTGAGAATTTTCCTGAATTAGACTGAATATAATCTTGTCTACAACACTCATAAATGCTTATCCAAGGTGTGCTATGTCCAGACTAGAGCTAATGCCACTTGTTTACTACACTGGATTTCTCCCTGGAATTCTTTCTTCATGAAATGACTCCTGATATTTCTACCATATCAGGCACTTGGCTTCTTATTTTTGTCAGTTTTGAATGGAAAACCTCTTAGGAGTTAGACACAATTTTTATTCTGAAGTTTCATGATCCCATAACACCGATAATAATTCTTTAGAACACCATCAGGAAAATGGCAGTTGTCCTAATAGTAATGTTGTGGTTTTGATATTGTTTTTGTTGTTAGATTCTGTTCAGTTGGCTCCAATTCATAGGGACCCCATGCACAACAGAATGAAACACTGCCTGTTTCTTTCTGTGTCATCCTCACAGTTGTTATGTTTGATCGCATTGTTACTGCCACTGTTTCAATCCATCCTGCTGGGGATCTTCCTCTTTCTCTCTGACCCTCATTTTACCAAGCATGATGTCCTACTCAAGGAATTGGTCCCTACTGAAACATGTCCAAAGAATGAGAGATGAAGCCTTGGCATCCTCGATTCTAAAGAGAATTCTGGCTGTACTTCTTCCAAGACTGATTGTTTATTCTCTGGCAGTCCATGGGGTATTTAATATTCTTCACCAACACCATAATTGCTGTTGTTGTTGATAAGTGCCAATGAATAAGTTACGACTCATAGTAACTCTGTATAAGGTTTTCAAGGAGCAGCTGATGAATTTGAACAGCTGACTTTGTGGTTCAAACTGACCTTGTAGTCCAGTGTTTTATCCTACAGCTCCACAAAAGGCATCAATTCTTTGTTTGTCCTGATTGTCCAGCTTTCCCATGCATATGAGGCGACTAAAAATATTATGGCTTGATCAGGGCACCCTAGTCTTCAAGGTGGCATCTTTGATTTTTAACATTTAAAGAGGTCTTTTGCAACAGATTTGTGCAGTGCAATAAATCTTTAGATTTCTTGACTGGTGCTTCTTGACTGGGTGTTGATCGTGGACCAAATAAAATGAAATCCCTGACAGCTTCAATCTTTTCTCTGTTTATCATGATGTTGTTTATGGGTCCAGTTGTGAGGTTTTTTTATTTTCTTTATGTTGAGCTCTAATTTACTAAAGGTTGTAATCTCTAATCTTCATCAATAAGTGCACCACATCTTCTTCCCTTTCAGAAAACAAGGTTGTATTATTGTTTACATCTTTCTCTTTTACCTATAATAATAGTTGTGATTTATTAAGATTTTTATCAAGTGTCAGGTATGGTATTAAGTGCTTCATGTTCATTATTTCACTAGGTCATAATGATCCTAAAAAGCATATATTGTGTATGCCAGTTTTACAAATGAGGAAAATGGGACTTACGGGAAGAAATAACCTTAAATAGAACAATAAACCAGTAAGAGTGAAGCTGGTTCAAGCCTATATTCACATGATTTCAGATTTTGTGCACTGTACAATGTGATATTGAATTTGCCAAAATTTGCTTTGACATCCCAATGTCTGGTGTAATAGAGCTCTGTGTCAACTTGACTAGGTCAGGATTCCCATGGTTTAGTAGTTATGATGTGCTTATTTCCATGGTGATGAAACCTAACACAAGCATAGCTAACTCTAAGATGAGTGGCTATGAGCAACCAATCAATTGAAGGGATGCTTCCTTGGGGGTGTGGCCTATATAATGGACACATGAGAATGGCTTTCCCTCTCTCTTCCAGTAGGGAACTGGATTGACAATTGTAAGTCATTTCCTTGATAGTAAACTTCTCTTTATATGTATACATATATATGCTTCACTGGTTTTGCTCCTTTAGAAAAACCAGCTTAAGACATCTGGTTTTGTTACTACTATGCAATGTTGAATGTTCACTCGTAAATTTTCATATAATAATTATACTTGAATTTTGAAATAAAAAATGAAGCAGTATTTAATCAATTGTGAAGAAATGACTTGAAACTTCCTAACATAGGTATTAATAATGAGTTTCATTTTGGACTTCATTGATCTGTATTAGGCACCTAGACAGTTTGAAAAAGTTAGAACAAGTAAGTTAAAAATTATTGTACTTTTTTTAGTTATAAATTGAATACATGCCAAATCTGTATAGTAATATTCACAAGCTGTGTGTCTACATAGATGGGGAGAGAGAAAAAACAAAATCTATCACAACACAAAAATCTAAAAATAAGAACTTAGTTTAAACAACTCAGCCATATTATAGCATATATTTTTGTGACCTACCATTTTTAACTTAATATATCATGAACATTTTTTATGTTATTCCACAACTAACCAAATACTGATTTTCATGGCGTCTTAGTATTTCATCATATGAATATATATAATATAATTTATAGATCTACTCCTATTAATTGAACATTTTAGTTCTTTCCAAGTTTCCCCTATTATAAATAACTATAAAATAAATATTCACTAGGATAGAATTGGAGCCACATTTTGGAATATTTTCTCAAGATAAATTCCTTGAAGCAGAATTCTGGGCCAGTGACAGAAAATTTCTAAATTTTAAATATATGTTGCTAAGTATTCTCTTGGTGTGGCGCTGTGGGTTAATGTGCTAGACTGCAAAGTTGGTATGAACTGCATAGTTGGTGGTTCCAGCTCACCAGTCGCTCCTTGGAAACCCTCTACAGGGTCTCTATGGGTCGGAACCAACTCGATGGCACTTAACAGCATCAACAAAGTATTCTCCGGAGAGGATATAGTGTTTGTACTCCTACCAGCAATGGATAATGCACTGGACCACATGGTCGGTTTGAACCGCAAGTTGCTCCTTGGAAACCCTATACAGGGTCGCTATGAATAAGAACTGACTTGCTGGCAGCTAACAACAACACCAGCAATGAAAATAAAGATGCTGCTGCTGCTGCTGATAGCTAATGATGACTGCCTACTAAGAACTAAGCATTTTGTTACTTTACCAGCAACTACTGACTTAATCTTTGTGAGGTTGCCAGGACCATGAAGCCTGTTTTGAAAACACAAGAAAACACTTACCCTGATGATAAAATAAAACAAACCCACTGCCATTAAGTCGATTTCAACTCATAGGAATATAGTGTTTCGGAGACTAAATCTTGATGGGGGAAGACACCCTCATCTTTCTCCTATGGAGCAGCTGGTGGATGTGAAGTTGGTCTTGTGGTTACAGCTCCACTATGGCTCCTTACTTATCTTGATGGGATTAAGTAATAAACTCATTGCTACGCGGACTACTAGTATGGCATTTTAGGATCAGCACTGGGCTGTGAACCACAAGGTCAGCAGTTCAAAGCCACCAACTGCTCCTCAGAAACAGTATACAGGGTCTCTAGGAGTGCAACCAACTTGACAGCACTTAGCAATAATAACAACAACAAGGACTACTGGTATGGCAGTGTAGGATCAGCACTGGGCTATGAACCACAAGGTCAGCTGTTCAAACCCACCATCTGCTCCTCGGAAACACTACACAGGGTCGCTATGAGGCAAACTGACTTGACAGCACTTAGCAACGACAACAACAATAACAAAGACTACTGGTGTGGCACTGTAGGATAAGTACTGGACTGGTAACCTCAAGGTTGGTGGTTCAAACCCACTAGCTGCTCCTCAGAAACCTTATACAAACTTATTGTGAATCGGACTGGACTTGAAGGCACTTAACAAAGACTTAACAAGGACTACAAGGACTACTTAACAAGGACTACAAGGACTACAAGAGGATGCTTGATATGACCTCTGCCATTTCTCTCTCTCTCTATTTCTCTCTCTCTCTCTCTCTCTCACACACACACACACAAATTAAGAGCCAATCTAAATCTCTTCTTATAAGAAATAACTACCAAGATTTATCAAATTTACAACCTCTATATACACTATCCTCTCTGCTTGGGATATTCTTCTATATCTTTCTATTTCACCACTCAGCTCAAAGGCTACCACCTCAGAGAGCCTCCACTCTATCCCTACATCCTACCTCCTCCATCCACACCATTATCCCATCAACTCATTGTATATATTTTAATGGCTCGTGTTACTTTCTGAAGCTGTTTTGAAATTGTCCATTCCATCTTCTAAGGGCATGAAGGGCTAGAATTGGGCTGAACCAACAGTAGAGACTCAATACTCAATTGCTGTATGAAATAGCTAGAATGGAGCCATCAGGATTAGAACTAAGGTCTGACTCCGACCTTGCTTTTACCACCATAATATACAAAAAAGTCCATCTTTATCACCTTCAGCAGCAGTATGTGTTTTCTCTTTGTTAATTTAATAGCTAGGTATTTTAATATTTTGTTAGTCACATCTTTTTCTTCCTTTGCAAATTGACCATTCATGACCTCTTCCTATTTTCTAATGATATGCTCAAGTTTTCTCAGTATTTGTGAAATGTATCATCATAGGCCAGTTAAAAATATCTCCTTGCAAGATAGTTATAATAGATACAAAAGAAGAATACAGTGCATTATTAACTTGTTAGATATGGAAAGTAATTTTGTAAAATGCATCACTAATCAATGTTGATGCACAAAGACTGTAAGGGCACTTCCTTGGCAACATCAAGAATATCTATCAAGGTCTATCATATATTAAAAAAAATATATTGTGGCACAGATATTTAAGTCAGCTCTTTCTCACTAACTCTGTGCCTCCACTTTCTCATATATTAAATGCTTACCTCATCTGATAGCTAAGTTTTCTGTCAGCTTGACTGCCAGGATTCTCTGTGGTTTGGCAGTTGAGACACAGTTATTCCCATGATGCAATCTAATATAATGTAATCAACTCTATGATGAACTCTGCTATGTGCAGCCAAGCAATTGAAGGGAAGCTTCATTGAGCGGATGGTCTGCTTTTAGGACACTCAGGCAAGACTTGCTTGCTTTCTGCTGGGTCTGGCTGGTCTTTCAGACATGAGTCAGTGACCTGCTCTATGGCCTGCTGATCCTGGGATTTCTCTGCATCTTGCAACCCTACCTGCCTGCCACTTGATCTACTAATCTTTATTCACCTGACCCATGGACTTGGGTAGGACTTGCCTAAATCTATAAGTGTGTGAGCCATTACCTTAGCTATATCTAGGAGTCCTGGTGTGGTGTTGTAGTATCAGCACTGGATTGTTAACCACAAGGCAGGCGGTGCAAACTCACCAGCACTCCTTGGAAACCTTATACAGGGTTGCTCTGAGTCAGAACTGACTAGACAGCACTAAATAACAACATATATAAGCTTCATTGAATTTGCTTCTCTAGATAACCCAATAAGACACTTCCTATTATGAGAATTGAATGAGTTAATATATGCAACACTCTTGGATCACCGTCTGGCATAGTAAGCTCTTACATACTGGTGATCATTATTATTATTATTATGTATCATAAAACAAAAAGAATACATTTATAACTATTGGTTAGCTTACATTTACATTTTTAGCATATCCATGTTCACCATTGGATGCATAAAAAGCTCTAAGTTCTGCTGAATAATCTTTCTGTTAAAAAGAAAATCGAAACTGTAATTACAGATAAATTAGAAAATACTGAAAACAAGAGCCTTATGCAAGAAGTCAAAGTCATACTCCTTGGCAGAATTTAGGGATGTTATAATTAGAGGTGGTGGTGGTTGTGTGCCATCGAGTCAGTTCTGACTCATAGAGACCCTGTATAGGATTCCAAGACTGTAAAGTTTTACGAGAGCAGAAAGCCTCATCTTTCTCCCACACAGCAGCTGGTAGATTTGAACTGCTGACCTTGCAGTTAACAGTTCAACACATAACCCACTATGCTACCAGAGTTTCTTATAGTTAAAGGAGGAAAATATAAACAGATGAGCTTAGCATTATATTTTAAAATCTGGGGGGAAACCCTACAACCAGGAAGCAAAGAAAACAAAATTAATGGATTGGTAATATTAGAAAAGTATTAGACTTTATTAAAAATTTAAGCTTATTGTTTGAAAAGATTAAAAAATCAGACAAGTCTCTGACAAGCCTGATCAAAAATGCAAGAGGAAAAAAAAATTGTAAGTTAGTAATGAGAAAGGATTATATTACCAGATGTTGAGGATAAAACGGTATACACATACCTTGAAGAACTTGGATACTTCTGAGGAAGTATTCATTGCCAATTTTATTCAAGAAGTAATAGAGTATCTGAATACACAATGATTATGGAAAACATAGAAATAGACAAAATTCCATCTTTGAAAAGTGCTTGATTCAAATAGTTTGTATTTACATGATTTATTTTCAGAACCTTTAAATATATAAAAAAAATTCCCAATTTTCTTACAAGGTCTGCCTGGTACTAAAACTGAAAAATAGTCCCATATCAAAACAAAATAAATAAAAGTCACAACTACCCACCACCACCATGAAACAAATGAAAAATTTCATATATTTGTAGCACTTAGAAAAAAGTTAGAATATAATAAAATTTATGTCTATTGAATCTACAAGCTTATTCAATGAAAACACTTCATGATGAAGTAGGGCAGGAATTGACAAATGTTTTCTGTCAAGAACCAAACAGTAAATAGATTTAGACTCTGTGAGTTACAGATACAGACTCTACAGCAGCTAATATAGCTGTCATTCTAGTGTAAATGCAGCCTGGACAATATGTAGATGCATAGGTGTGGCTCTATTCCAATATAAATATATAGATACTGAGATTTGAATTTCATATAATTTTTGTGTGCCACAAAATAGTCTTCCTTTTCTGATTTTTTAAAAAACTGTTTTAAAATGTAAAAATCATTTTTTTAAAAAAATTTGTGTATTGAGTGAGAGTTTAAAGGGCAGATCATCAGTTTTACATTTAAACAATCATACACCTTATTTCATTACAATGATTATAATTCCCTCCATGTACTATCAGTTAGCAGTATTTCTATCTATTCACTTTAGCTCTCTCTCTCTCTCTTTTTTTTTTTTAAACACTCAGGCACATATAATAATTTACACCACCAAAGGGCACATTCTGCAAGTCTGCCTCCTGGTTGCCATCTCTTAGTCCCTCTCTTCTCATGAATCTAGAGTCCTCAGCTGCTCCCCCTCTCCATGTCCCTGTCTCTGCCTCCATCTCTGGTGTGGCTGCTTCTCTGGATAAGGTCTAGCATTCCGCTTGTGCTCTTCTCCCTTGATGATCCTAGGGTCCTTTTTTTCTGGACTGTAAGGTTAACTACTCACCCATTTTTGTTACAAAACTTCTACCTTTACAATTGTGACAGTTGCAATTAGTCATGATAACAATTACTCACTATTGAACCATGAGAATCTTATCCCATCTCTTTTAACCAGACCCATCTAGACAAGATGAAAAGTATTCAGTGGGGACTGTAAAAATCATTCTTAGCTATTGAGCTGTATGTAAATAAAGATGGGTTGGATTTGACCAATGGGCCATAGTTGGTCAACACCTAAAGCAGATTTAGGTGAAGGAGATTGCTTAAGAATAGAGAATTTTTATGTCTCTTATTCTTAAGAATGTTGAATACAAACAAGACACCTAAAATTACTTCAGATTAATTAAGTAGAATATTGTTTTTGTTGTTTACTGCTCTTGAGTTGGTTCTGACTCATAGCAACCCTGTACAGGGTTTCCTTGTGGTGACTGGTGAGTTTGAATTGTTGGCCTTTTGGTTCACACCAACCTTTTAATTCAAACCGACCTTGCATTCCAGTGCTTATCCTACAGTGCCACACCAGGACTCCATAACTAGAACATTAAGTCAATGCAATAAAAGAAGAAAGGGAACAAGAGATATAAGTACTTGAAGAGATAACAATGTCTTGTATATTACTAATTTGTTACTTGGCAACCAAATGGTGAATTTACCTTTAAAAAATAAAATTGTGTTTTAAGCTTTTACCACTAAAAAGACCCAAAAACAATTATCAGTGCAGTTGCAGTGAGAGCACAACTAGAGTTTCCCCCCTGAATACCACTAAAAAAGAACCAGGGCTTCTTGGAGAAATGACCATTTTCAGGTCTGGGCAGGAAACATACAAAAAAAGACTTGTCATAAGTGTAAACAAGGCAGCCATGGGAGACCACGATTTAAGACTACATCACAATTTAAAGTTTTAGTAACTAATATGAATAAGCTACCACTGGCTTCTGACATGATTTGAGATTCAATAAAGATTAAAAAAAGAATTAAATATTACAGGATGAGTTTATTGATCATGAGTTTCAATCTGTGAATTCATTGGTCACCCCTGAAGGAAGCTAAATAATTACCTTATTTTGAAATGTGGCAAATAGTGAAAGATCAAGAATTTATTCTATTGTTTTAATATAATGCCCATATCAGTTGATCAGATAGTTGATGAGTGAATGTTCTTCCTTATTGTTGTTGCTGAGTTGGTTCTGACTCATAGCAACCCTGTATAGGGTTTTCAAGGAGCTGCTGATGAGTCTGAGCCACTGATCACATGGTTTAAACAGACCGTCTGGTTCAGTGCTTTATCTCACAGCAACACACTAGGACTCCATGAATAAAACCCACATCAATTAACTAGATAGTTAATGAGTGAAAGTTCTTCCTTATAGATGTTAATAAATGAAGATAGAATAAATAGAGTTAGAAGGTCACCATTTTACAATCCTAAAAGAGTACATTAATGAACCTAGGAAATGATTATCACTGTTGTAGTGAGATGCCATTGAGTTGCTTCTGACTCATTTCCACCCTACAAAAATTACTGCTTGGTCCTGTGCTCACTTCACAATTATTTTGATGCTTCAGGCAATTTTGCAGCCACTGTGCCAATCCATCTCACTGAGGGTCTTCTTTTTTGATGACTATCTACTTTACTAAGCTGGATATCCTTCCCCAGAGGCTGGTCTCTCCTGGTATATCTCTAAAATACTGAGATTTAGCCTTGGTAGTCCATGGCATGTTTTATATTCTTTGCCAACACCATAACCTCAAAGCATCAATTCTTCTTTAATCTTTCACATACATATGAGGTGATTGAAAAATCATGGCTTGGGTCAGGCACCTTGGATTACTTCAAGGTAACATTGTTGCATTTTAAAGAGGTCTTTTGCACCAGATTTTCCCAATATGTAGTTTGATTTCTTGACTGCTGCTTTCATGGGTGTTGGTTGTGGGTCCAAGTAAAATAAAGACCTTGACAATTTCAGTCTCTTCTCCTTTTATTACGATGTTTCTTACTGGCCCAATAGTGAGGATAGTTTCTTTATGATAAGGTACAATCTATACTGAATTAAGTCTTTGGTTTTCAGCAGTAAGTGCTTCATTATCCTCTTCACTTTCAGCAAGCAAGGTTGTGTCATTTGCATGTCACAGGTTGTTAATGAGAATGAGTCTTTCTTCAATCCTGATGACCAATTCTTTTGATATAAAATCTCTTTTTGATATAGTAACTCTTGTATTCCTTACACCTCCTTTTATTTCTTCCTTCATTGTTCCATATTTTGTCTATACACCAAAACCATACCCATTACTATCAAGTCAATTCTGAATAATGTGACACCATAGCACCTGGTGTGGCGCTGTGGGCTAATTTGCCAGACTGCAAAGCTGTTTGAACTGCAAGGTTGGCGGTTCAACCTCACCAGCTACTCCTTGGAAACCCTATATAGGGTCGCTATTGGTCGGAATTGACTCAAAGGCACTTAACAACAACAATAAGACACAGTAGGTTCCCCAGCCTGCAAATCGATATGGAAGCAGACAGCTTCATCTTTCTCCTGCAGAGCAACTGGTGGGTTTGAACCACTGACCTTTTAA
>NW_006408582.1:8703035-8714317 GCF_000296735.1 Chrysochloris asiatica | reverse complement strand
CTTCTTAGCAGCTGGATGCTTCACTCTCCACTCTAGTCCTCTGTGGCTATGTCACTGAGTCTGGGCTCAAGAGTCCACACTGCTGGCCAACCAGGACTCCACCCGGGTTCACAAGAGTCTATTGAACATTGCAGGGCTTAGCTTGCCGCTTCATTGCTGTTTTTCCCTCATTTCTCCTTATCGGTGATGAACATGGTCACCAATCAGAGTGTGTATTCCCATTGAGTCTTAGTCTTGAAAGGGGCTTGCTCTGAGGGGACCCGACCACTTGCCTTGATGTCTCCTGGGTGAACAACCTGCTAGTTCTTGTAGTAATCACTGAGACTGCCATTATTGTTTTGTGTTTTTCCTGTAGGTCTTTCTTTCAAGAAGTATCTTCTGTTATTCTAGCCACTCCAGGCTGGTCTGCTTGTCCTTTCAAGTGGAAATTTCCTACCTCAGAAGGTTCTAGATGTGGTTCAAGATTCCACCTATGGTGATATTTCTGGCTATTCCTGTCTTGTTTTTCTTCAAGGTAGCATAATATTCCATTGTGTGTTTATACCTCAGTTTGTTTAACCATTCTTCAATTAATGAGTACTTAGGCTGTCTCCATCTTTTTTCTATTGTAAATAGTGCTGCTATGAACATTGGTATGTATATATCTACTCGTGTTATGGCTCATATTTCTTGTGGTTAAAAACCAAGTAGAGGAATTGGACATTTTGAATCTGCCAATCATATAGTTTACTGTGCTAAAACTAGCAGATTTGAGAGGAATGGCATGTCTGTGATAGGATAATATCCATACAACTACAAGGAAGACCAATTAATACAACCATTAATCAAATTCCTGTTCCAACCACTAAAATCAATGATAATGAAATTGAACAATTCTATCAACTTCTTCAGTTGATGCATTGATAACTACTGGTGATAGGAATGTGAAGGTTGAAAGCAAAGAGGAAGGATCAGTAGTAGGAAACTACGGCCTTGTTGCTAGAAATGATGCTGGAGATTGTATGAGAAGTTTTGCAGGACCAATGACTTATTCATTGCAAATACTTTTTTTCAATACCATGAGAGTCAACTATACATCTGTATGTCACAAGAATCAAATTGACTACATCTGTGGGAAGAGACAGCAGACAAGCTCCATATCATCAGCCAAAACTAGGCCAGGGGCAGACTGTGGCATAGACTATCAGCTGCTCATATGCAAGTTTGGTGAAACTGAAGAAAATTTAAACAAGTTAATGATATCCAAAATATGATCTTGAATATGTCCCACCTGAATTTAGAGGTAATTTTAAGCACAGATCTAATGACCGAAGATCAGAAGAGTTATGAACAGGCACATCAAGAATATCATACAGGAAGAAAGCAAAAGTACATTAAAAAGACAGGAAAGAAAGAAAAGAAAAGTGTGACATATCAAGATTGAAGAAGACTCATTAACAACCTGCAATATGTAGAAGACACAACCTTGCCTGCTGAAACCAAAGAGTTCTTGAAATACTTACTGATGAAGATCAAAGATTACAGTCTTTAGTATTGATTGCACCTCAGTGTAACTAAGACAAAAATCCTCACAATTGCACCAATAAATAACATCATGATAAATGAAGAAAAGAGTGAAGTTGTCAATGATTTGATTTTGCTTGGTTATACAATCAACACTCATAGAAACAATAGTCAGGTAATAAAACAATGTATTGCATTAGGCAAATCTGTGGCACAAAACTTCTTTAAAGTGTTAATGAGCAATGATATCAGTTTAAGGACTAATGTGCATTTGACACAAGCACTGGTATTTTCAATTGCCTCAAATGTATATGAAAGTTGGACAATGAACAAAGCAGGCCGTAGAAGAATTGATACATTTGAATTATGATGTTGGGGAAGAATATTAAAAGTATCATGAACTGCCAGAAGAACAAACAAATCTCTGTTAGAAGTACAGCCAGATGCTCTTTGTTGTTGTTGTTACGTGTCATCGAGTTGGTACTGACCCATAGCGACCTTATGCACAGCAGAACAAAACACTGCCTGATCCTGGGTCAGCCTCAGTACTGTTGCCGCGCTTGAGTCCATCGATGCTGCCACTTGGCCAATCCATCTCATTGGGGGTCTTCTTCTTTTTCTCTGACCCTCCATCTTACCAAACATGATATCCTTCTCCAGTGACTGGTCCCTCCTGACAATATGTCTAAAGTATGAGAGACAAAGTTTGGCTATCTTGGCCTCTAAGGAGCACTCTGGCTGCACTTCTTCCAACACAGATCTATTGGTTTTTTTGGCAGCCCATGGCACTTTCAATATTCTCCTCTAACACCATAAGTCAAATGCATCAATTTTTCTACGGTCTTCCTTATTTACTGTCCAGCTTTCGCATGTTTATGAGGTTATTGAAAATACCATGGCTTGGGTCAGGTGCACCTTAGTCCTCAAGCTTACATCTTTGCTCTTCAACACTTTAAAAAGCTCTTGTGCAACAGATTTGCCTAATGCAATACGTCCTATGATTTCTTGACTGCTGTTTCCATGGGTGTTGATAGTTGATCCAAGAAGAATGAAGTCCTTGACAACTTCAATCTTTCTCCATGTATAAGAATGTTGTTTATTGGTCCAGTGGTGAGGATTTTTGTTTTCTTGACATTGAGATGTAATCCATACCTAAGGCTGTGCTCTTTGATCTTCATCAGTAAATGTTTTAAGTACTCTTCACTTTCAGCAAGCAAAGTTGTATCATCTGCATATCGCAGGTTGTTAATGAGTCTTCCTTCAATTCTGATGCCACGTTTTTCTTCATAGAACCCAGCTTCTCCTATTATTTGCTCAGCATACAGGTTGAATAAGTATGGTGAAAGAATACAACCTTGTCGCATACCTTTCTTAATTTTAAAACATTCAGTGTTCCCATGTTCTGTTTGAATAACTGCCTCTTGGTCCATGTACGGATTCCTGATGAGCACAATTAAGTGTTCCGGAATACTCATACTTCGCATTGTTGTCCATAGCTTGTCATGATTCACACAATCGAAAGCCTTTGCATAGTCAATAAAGCACAGATAAACATCTTTCTGATTCTCTGCTTTCAGCCAAGATCCATTGGACATCAGCAATGATATCTCTTGTTCCGCAGCCTCTTCTGAATCTGGATTTAACTTCTGGAATTTCTCTGTCAATATATGATTGTAGCGGTTTCTGTATTACCTTTAGTAAAACTTTACTTGCATGGGATATCAAAGAGATTGTCTGATGGTTTCTGCCTTCCATTGCGTCACCTCTCTTTGGAATTGGCACAAATATTGATCTCTTCTAATCAGCCGGCCAGATAGTTGTCTTCCAAATTTCTTGGCAGAGATGAGTGAGTGCTTCCTGTGCTGCCTCACTTTCTTGAAAGATTTCAATTTTTATTCCATCAATTCCTGGTGCCTTGTTCTTTGGTGTCAATTCTTTCAATACACCTTGGACTTCCTCCCTGAGTATCATTGGCTCTTGATCATATGCTGCTTCTTGAAACGGTTGAACATTAACCATTTCCTTTTGGTACAGTGACTCTGTGTATTCCTTCCATCTTTTCTTGATACTTTCTGCATCATTCAAAAATTTGCCCAGAGAATCTTTCAATAACGAAAGTTAAGGCTTGAATTTTTTTCTTCAGTTCCCCAGCTTGAGAAATGCTGAGCATGTTCTTCCTTTTTGGTTTTCTGATTCCAGATCTTTGCACATTTTTTTGGTAATATTTAGAAGCCAGCATATCGAGACTTTAGCTCTCATACTTCAGACTTTCTTTCAGGAGGGACCAATCCCTGTAGAAGAACATCATGCTTGGTTAAGTGGTGAAACATAGAAAGACCTCAATGAGATGGATTCATACAGTTGCAGCAACAATGGGCTCAAACGTAACAACAATTGTGTGGATGTTGGAGGACCAAGCCATTTTCCATCATTTTACATAAGGTCACTGTGAGTTTGGAACCAACTTTTTTGCTTATGGAGTCAAAGGCACCTAATAGCAACAACAAATCTTTATGGGTTTAAACTTCCAACCCTGTCATTAGCAGTTCAGTGCTTATACTACAGTGCCACAGCACTCCTAAAAACATTTATAATACAAGCCATTTTTGAATGAGTTTACTCTTTAATTCATCCTTATTGAAAACCTAATATATTCATGACTGTGAAGGACACAAAGGTATAAGACTTCATTCCTGGCCTCCTAGAGACAATTATGAGCCCAAATGAATAGAAAACCAGTAATAATTCATAGCATGTAATACCACAGAAAACATCAGGAGAGATTGTCAGTGAGGCAGGGAAGCATTCATGGAAGAAATGTTGGAGGAGTAAAAAAGAACCTTACATATGGCCTCAGAGAATGGGATATGCTGAGTAAAGGTTGTTGTTGTTAAATGCCTTTGACTCCATGAGCATAGGTTGTTGTTGTTGTTAAGTGCCATCGAGTCACTTCCGACGCATAGCGACCCTATAGAGGTGACCTTGTATAGGGTTTCTGAGGAGCAGCTGGTGAGCTTGAACTGCCGACTTTGCAGTTCAAATGGCTTTGCAGTTTGGTGCATTAACCCACAGTGCCACACCATGACAAAGGTTGTTGTTGTTGTTAAGCGCCATGGAGTCAGTTCTGACCCATAGCGATCCTATAGAGGGTTTCTGAGGAGTAGCTGGTGAGCTTGAACCACTGCCCTTATGGTTCAAACTGACTTTGCAGTCCAGTGTAGTAACTCACAGCGCCACACCAGGACTCCTGGACAAAGGAAGATGAGCAAATTTCAACTGGAGGGGACGATGAACTTAGAAAAAGAGATTAGAGTTGGTCTTGAAAATCAGAGCTTAGATTTGATACCATAGAAACCAAGCAGTTTGGGCAATGTGCAATTGAAGAAAACTCTTGGGCAAATCCTTGGTTTTAAGGCAGGCATATTCAGTATAGAATCCTTGGGTGGATGAAATGGTAAAACCCTCAGCTACTAACTGGAGTGGAGGGTTGACAGTTTGAATCCAGTCTAGAGTTACACAGAGGTGCCTTGGAAGAAAGGTCTGGCAATCTATTTTCAAATGGTCAGAGTCACTAAAAACTCCATGGAGCACAGTTCTACTCTGAGGCCATGACATTGCCATGAGCTGGAATCAAGTTCACTGCAACTGGTTTGGGTTTTGCTTGTTTATGTTCAGGGCATATTGGAGAGAGTTAGAGTTATTCATTCACTGGGCAAGTATAGAGATGAGACTAGAATCAAGGAAGCACTAGTTGATGTGTACAATGAAGAGAGTCATATTAAAGTGTTAGTTCTTAAACTTCTCTTCCAAAGACTCTGCAATGTTGAAGTCTTTTCATAGTAATACTGACACATTCGGGTTTTTCACTCTCATGAGAGTACACTGGGCCTATATGACATGTGTGAGTGTAAAAGATTGGATGATGTAGAAGTAGACAGGAAATTTACATATGAAAATTTCATTTCAAAGACAGTACAAAGATTTGCCAAAATGTACCAGCAATGTCACTCTTCTAACATTTTTTTTTGAAATTATATTTTTTTTCATAAACTATACTGTTTGTGTTACTGCTATTTAAAAATGAATGTATAAATATTTAAAAATTTCCTCAGCTTTATGATAAGTATCAACAGATATAATTTGCATAAACCAAAGCTCTTTAAGATTCTCATTCCTTTTTTAGGGTACAGAGGAGGCTGAAAGATCTGAGAACTGCTGTATTAAAGTATTTATTGAGCATATGGAGAGAATGGAGTCAAGAGGAGTTTCAGAGAGAAAAGTACTCGAGAAATGGTGATTACTTCAGTAATCATTAATCTATCTCCAAGGTACTCATGATGAAGCAGAAGAGATAAGAGACATCTTCACATTGTTAAGCTGGCTGTATTTAATTCTAAGTCTGACACAAATTGCTGTTTGCACTGACAAATTAGTTTTGATTAACGTCTAGTGTAGTTCCAAGTGGTCTGCTCTTTCAGGTCAGTGGAAGGGCAAGGTTTTAAACTTCTCACACTCAGTCAAGCATAGCTCTATATCAATCCACGTGCAAAGAGCCTGCTTTAAAAAGGCTTTCCTAATATGCCCAGCAGAAATAAATAAATTTACCCTTTGTGTACACAAGTAATAAGTATTGTCAACGCTCACCTTCCTCCTGCTTATTCTCATTTACTTTTATTCAAAGGAAGGATGTTTTTTTAGTTCCAAATTATTTTCCCAGACAAAACAAAATCAGTTATATCAACAAGTTGCCATTTTATATGTGTGTGGAGAAAGTCAACTCATTTGGATATCTGGATTAAGGCTAATAAAAAAACAGAGCTAGAATTGTGTCTGCCTGTAAAAAAGAAATGCATATTCCAGTGTTAAAAAAGGAGGATTTGGGGGAGGGATCACCATTCCTCAACATCTTGACGATCCAAATGAAAGATTACATCTTTAAAAAAATTTACCAACATATAATTTGCTCATCAAAATGAAGCATTTCCCCTGTGCTCCTACGATGACCCTTTCCCCCTCTTTGTTGTTAAATGTTGTCGAGTTGTTTCCGACTCAGAGCTACCCTATGCTCACGGAATGAAACACTGTCCAGTCCTGTGCCATCCTCACCAGCATTGTTAAGCTTGAAGCCATTGTTACTGCCAATGTACCAATCTATCTTATTGGTAGTCTTCCTCTTTTTCACGGAATGTCCATTTTATCCAGCATGATATCCTTCTCCAGTTACTGGTCCCTCCTGATAACATGTCTGAAGTATGAGAGATGAAGTCTGGCCACCCTGGCTTCTAAGGAGCATTTTGGTTGTACTTCTAACACAGATTTGTTTGTTCTTCTAGCAATCTATGGTACTTTTAATATTCTTCTTCAACACCGTAACTTAGATGCATCAACTCTTTTATGGTCTTCCTTATTCATTGTCCAACTTAACATGCATATGAAACTATTGAAAATACTATGGTTTGAGTGACTGGTTTACAAGCTTTCAAGCGGGAGCCTAGTTTCAGAGTGAGGGTGCAGGGTAAGGTAGACTCTCCACTGAGTGGTTTCCAACCTGTCTGGACCGGGCTAGTAAAAGGAGATGGGGTAAGACTCTTGTGGTTCACTAGTGAATAATTGCTATCAGGACTGATTGTGAGTATTACAAATGTAAAGATTTGTAACAAAAGGAAGGGAGTGTTTGATCTTGCAGTCCAGGAGCAAAGGATCCTGGGACCATCAAGGGAGAAGAGCAGAGTGTGGGACCCTATCCAGAGAAGCAGTGACACCAGAGATGGAGGCAGAGACAATGACGTGGAGAGATGGAGCGGCTGGAGACTGTGGACTCTGGACTCAGGGAGGAAGAGGGCCTGTGTGCTGATGTTATTTATTGGTGTAGTTGTAAGTTCACATAGTGGATTATAAACTGGGCTGCTAACTGCAAGGTCAGCAGTTCAAATCTACCAGTTGACCAAGGGAGAAAGATGAGGCTTTTGACTGGGTAAAGATTTACAGCTTGGAAACCCTATACAGGATTGCTATGAGTAGGAACCAACTCGATGACACTTAACAACAACAACAACAACATGTGAAGCATTGTTAGGTATCAAATGTGAATAAAGAGAAATCTCTGCCTTGAAAGATCTGGGAGCTCTTTCATTGCAAATATTTTGCTTTACTCACATTTGATATAGGTTACCAAGGTGTAACTGGTAGGTTTGAACCATCAACATAATGTTAGCAGCCCAGTGCTTGTGTCAACTGCATCTCACAGGTTGTTAATGAATCTTCCTCCAATTCTAATGCCACGTTTTTCTTCATAGAACCCAGCTTTTCGGATTATTTGCTCAGCATACAAGTTGAATAAGTATGGTGGAAGTATACAACCCTGTCGCATACCTTTCCTAATTTTAAACCATGCAGTGTTCCCATGTTCTGTTTGAACAACTTCTGTTGGTCCGTGTACAGATTCCTCATGAGCACAATTAAGTGTTCCAGAATACTCATACTTTACAATGTTGTCCATAGCTTGTCATGATCCACACAATCAAAAGCCTTTGTGTAGTCAATAAAACACAGGTAAACATCTTTCTGATATTCTCTGCTTTCAGCCAAGATTCATCAGACATCAGCAATGATATCCCTTGTCCACATCTTCTTCTGAATTCAGCTTTAACCTCTAGAAGTTCTCTGTCAATGTATGGCTGCAGCCATTTCGGTATTACCTTTAACAAAACTTTACTCGCATGGGATAGCAAAGATGCTGTCTGATGATTTCTGCATTCGGTTGGGTCACTTCTCTTCGGAATGGGCACAAATATGGACATCTTCCAATCAGTTGGTCAGATAGTTGTCTTCTAAATTTCTTAGCAGGGATGAGCGAGTGTCTCCAGGGCTGCCTTAGTTTGCTGAAAGATATCAATTTGTATTCCATCCATTCCCGGTGCCTTGTTCTTTTCCAATTCCTTCAATGCACCTTGGACTTCTTCCTTCAGTATCATTGGCCATAGAATCCTTCAATATTGCAAATTGAGGCTTAAATGTTTTCTTCAATTCTTTCAGCTGGAGAGATGCTGAGCATGTTCTTCCCAGTTGATTTTTAAACTCCAGGTCTTTGCACATTTCATTACAATACTCGACTTTGTCTTTTTAGCTTTCTTTTGAAATTCTATGTTTAGCTCTTTTACTTTATCATTTATTCCAGCTGCATTAGCTTCTCTGCACTAAAGCACAAGTTTCAGGGTCTCTTCTGACATCCATTTTGGTCCTTCCTTTGCCTCTGGTCTTTTTAATGACCTTTTCCTGTCTTTATGTGTGATGTTCATGATGTCATCCTACAACTCCTTTGGTCATTAGTCTCTAATGCATCAATCATATTTTGGCTTCATGGATGTGTCTGAATTTTTTTCAATTTCAGCCTGAACTTGCATATAAGCAATTGAGTGTCCGTTCCAGTCAAGCCCAAAACAAGCCCCTGGTCTTGTTTTGCCGAATGATATTGAGCTTTTCTACTGTTTCTTCCCACAGATATAGTCAATTTAATTTCTATGTGTTTCATCTGGTGAGGTCCACGTGTATAGTTTCTTTTTATGTTGTTGAAAAAAGGTATTTGCAGTGAATAAGTCATTGTTTTTGAAAAATTCTATCATGCAATTTCTAGCAACGTTTCCATCATCAAAGCCATATTTTCTAGCTATTATTGATCCTTTCTTTTTGTTTCCAATGTTCACATGAAAACCATCAGTAATTATCAATGCGTTTTGATTGCATGTTTGATCAATTTCAAATTGAAGAACTTGGTTGTTGTTGTTAAGTACTGTGGAGTCGATTCTAACTCATAGTGACCTTGCACAGGGTTTCCAAGGCTGTAAATGAGCTCTGGTAGCATAATGGTTACGAATCAGGCTGCGAACCTCAAGGTCAGGAGTTCGAAACTACCAGCTGCTCTGTGGGAGAAAGATGAGGCTTTCTGCTCTCATAAATATTTACAGCCTCGGAAACCCTGTGCAGGGTCGCTGTGAGTAGGAACCGACTCCATGGCACATAACAACAACAACAAATCTTTATGGGAATAGAACTGCTGACCTTGAGATTGGCAGCCTGACTTGTAACCACTTGGTAGAATTCTTTAATTTCATAATCATTGACTTAAGTGGTTGGTGCATAAATTTTAATAATAGTGGTATTAACTGGTCTTCCTTATGTTGCTGTTGATGTTAGTGCCGTCAAGTTCGTTCCGACTCATAGTGACCCTGTATAGGTTTTCCTAGGCTTTACATCTTCACAGGAACAGAACGTCTCATCTTTCCTAGACGGTGCTGCTGGGAACTCAAATCTCGGACCTTGTGGTTTGCAGTTCAGTGCTTATCGTATGGAGCCACTATGTTTCCAGGTCTTCCTCATAGACTTATAGATTTTGTCCTATCACAGACAGTATTGCACTTCAAGATATGTCTTGAAATGCTGTTTTTGATGATGAATGTGATACCATTCCTCTTCAGCTCGTTGTTCCCGGCATAGTAAACCACAGAATTGTCCTATTCAGAATGGCTAGTACCATTTCATTTCAGTTCACTCAGTCTAAGATATTGATCATTTCATTTTTGACAACTTGCAATTTTCCTAGATTCATGCTTAGTACAGTCCATGTTCTTTTAATGTTTACAGCTGTTTCTTCTCATTTTGAGTTATGCCATATCAGCAGATGGAGATCCCAAAAGTTTTGCTTCACTCACACCATTAAGGCCAACTCTAAGGAGACTGCTCTTCCTCAATCATATTTAGAGTGCCTTCCAACCTGAAGGACTTATCCTCCAGCACTATATCAGACAACATTCTGTTCCTATTCATAAGTTTTTCAGTGACTAACCTTTCAGAAGTCGTCCATCTCCCTTTCTTTCAAGTCTGCCTTAGTCTGTAAGCTCCACTGACACCTGTCCACCAAGGGCATCCCTGCTGGTGTTCAAAATATTTGTGGCAAAGCTTTTAGCATCACACAAGACAAACTGACAGACGTATGTTGTTGTTATTAAGTGCTGTGGAGTTGGTTCTGACTCATAGCGACTCTGTATAGGGTTTCTGAGGAGCTGATGGTAGGTTTGAACAGTGAGTGTTGTGGCTAATAGTCCAGTGCTTACCCTACAGTGTCATGCCAGGATCCTATATTGGCCCCATATTTCCAACTCTGTAAATCTTCACTGAAGCAGACTGCCACACCTTTCTCTTGTAGATTCTCTGGTGGGTTTGAACTGCCAGCTTTATGCTAGCAAATGAATGCTTTAGCTTCTACATTACCAGGGCTCCCCTACACAATTATTACAGCCTTGGAAATCTTATAGGGACAATTACACTCTGTCCTATAGGGTCCCTAGGAGTTGGAACCCACTCAGTGACTCAATGGCAGTATTTTTTAACTGGACTGCAAGCCACTCAGTCTTCTGACTGCATCAAAATAATGTCCCTTCCAACCTTTTGTTTTGTTTTGTTTTAAGCGTTTTATTGTGAATTATGTTACAGTTTACATGGGAAAACATTAGCTTTACATTCATCCTATCGTATATCGTCTCATTGCCATGGTTACAATCCCCTCCATGCATCATAAACCAACCAAAGGTTATGCCCTGCAAGCCTGTCTGCCGGTCGTCAGCATACAGCTCCTCTCCCTCTCTGGGTCTAGAGTCCCCAGTCACTCCATCTCTCCACATCATCGTCTTTGCCTCCATCTCTGGCATCCATGCTTCTCTGGGTAGGGTCCCTCACTCCGCTCTTCTCCCTTGATGGTCCCAGGGACCTCTGCTCCTGGACTG
>NW_006408582.1:8700301-8702080 GCF_000296735.1 Chrysochloris asiatica | reverse complement strand
TAAATCTTTATGGGAGCAGAAAGCCTCATCTTTCTCCCATGGAACAGCTGGTAGTTTTGAACTGCTGACCTTGTGGTTCGCAGCCCAATTCGTAACCACTATGCTAAGAATCTTTGATCTCCCAAAGTCTATTTGTTCTCTATTAATTGAGATTTCAGTTATATGAAACTACCGGATGTCTTGAATGGTGGAACAGGTAGAAGAGTGCTGTCAGTCTTGGC
The DNA here is from genome assembly GCF_000296735.1 of Chrysochloris asiatica. Taxonomy (NCBI): domain Eukaryota; kingdom Metazoa; phylum Chordata; class Mammalia; order Afrosoricida; family Chrysochloridae; genus Chrysochloris; species Chrysochloris asiatica. The sequence continues at coordinate 8,701,859 of NW_006408582.1, read as the reverse complement.
CTGTGGTAAAGTTCTATAAAAGGAGAAAGAACACAACACCCATCTACACAAAGGATAAGTGACTTCTAGACTTCATTTAGGAGAAGTAAACCAACTACCTTCTGACGACTGGTTACTTACATAGCTTGACTGCTGTTTTTTGGTTTTGTCTTGTTTTAAATGATAGCATTTGAAAGTGTGTGGAAAATAGTACAAAACTAGGTGTGTGCAATTAATAAACTTAGGTCTAAAATTCTAGAAACTCTTGGCTCATCAAGGCCCAATAATAGAATCAATTCAAGAAGAGGGAGCCCTGAAAGACTTGTCACAGGAAAGAGTTTCCCTTCTTACAGACTATAAGCATGGCCTTGAAAGAGGAATTAATTTTGTGGCCTTGGGCAAATTGCTTTCCTTTCAAACCTAACATTCTTTATCAATATAATAAGGATTTTTAAAAACAAACAAAGCAAACTTGCTGCCATCAAGTTGATTCTGACTCCTGGCAACCCAGGTACTATAGAGCAGAATTACTCTAAAGTGCTTTTTTAGCTATAATCTTTAGCGTAGTGGTTATGACTTAGACTACTAACCTAAGGTCAGAAGTTCAAAACTACCAGCCATTCCATGGGAGAGAGATGAGGCTTTCTGCTCCAGTAGTGATTTACAGCCTCTGAAACCGTGTGCAGGGTTGCTCTAAATCTGTATAGATTACAGGACCGATTCCATAATCTATACAGAAGCAGATCCCTAAGCCTTCCTGCTGGCTCGGTTCAAACCACCAACCTTTAGGCTGATTATCAAGTGCAAACTGTTTGTACCACCCAATGACCCTTATAATGAGATATTCATACCTGATTCCAGAGGGTTTGTTTTGACAGTTAAATATCAAGGTATGTGAAAAATCAACAGTGGGGGTGACTAAGCACATGTTGTCGTTAAGGGCCATCTAGTCAGTTTGACTCATAGTGACCCTCTATAGGGTTTCCAAGAAGTGGATGGTGAGCTTGAACTGCTGACCTGTGGCTAGGAGTCCAGTGCTTGTCCTTCAGTGCCACACCAGGATGGGTAAAAATATTAATTGAAGAAACTAAAAACAATACAAATAATTCAGACCATTGCACCATGCTGGAAGTCTGCCAGTCAGTTAGAAATGGTAGGCTGATTCTTTCTGATTTGAATGGAAGGAACCCCTGTCTTGATAATTTCTTCCTAATTTTTAACATTCAGAGTTAAAAATTCTGTTCCTTGCCTTATAGATGCAAGGACAATCATTTAAAATTTTTTTTTTATAAAGTGATGTATTATTCCATTGCATGTATTTAAATAATGTATCTAATCACTCTCCTGTTGTGGAAAAAAAGACCTCTGGTGGTACAAAACTGAGCTCTGGTTGTATAGTAGGTTAAGCACTGACTGGGTGCTAACTGTAAAGTCAGTGGTTCAAACTTACCTGCTACTCTGAGGGAAAAGATAAGGCTATCTACTCCCATAAAGATTCAGTCTCAGAAATCCTAAGGAGTAGTTGACTTCTGTCCTTGTTCACCATCACATCCCTAGCATATGGAATGTGGTAAGGAAA
>NW_006408582.1:8684639-8700066 GCF_000296735.1 Chrysochloris asiatica | reverse complement strand
ATTCATAACCACTACACTACCAGAGCTCCATATATATAGCTGCTGGATGTTAATATGCATTTCCAATCCTAACTTCCACTATTGCCTCCAAATAATTTTTATACCAAAGCCAATTTGAACTACTATCCAAATATATCTTTTAGCTTTCATGATTTTGATTGTATCATTTTTTTTCTGCTTGGAACAGTTTTCTTTCTTTCCCTATGTGACTTCTGGCTATATGTTGAAAACTTACCAGTATTCACAGCCTAGTACCTCTAAGATCTGCTGTTTGGTTATCCTAAATAAACTGGTCCAAAAGCAAGTGACTTAATCAGTAGAGGAAAAGGAGTGAGAATCCTGTGTCTCAGCAACCATGAGTCTAGATACAGTTGTTGTTGTTAGTATGTGCCATGGAGTCAGTTCCGACTCATAGCGACCCTGTACAGGGTTTCTGAGGCTGTAAATCTTTACGGGAGCAGAAAGCCTCATCATCCTCTCTTGGAACAGCTGGTAGTTTCGAACTGCTGACCTTGTGACTCGCAGCTCAATTCATAACTACTACGCTATCAGAGCTCCTAGATATAGTAGAGACTGTAAAATCTGGAACTAAACCTGCTGTCATTGACTACACAAAGGTATCCAACTTTGTAGATCACAACAAACTATGGATAACATTGCAAAGAATGGGAATTCTAGAATACTTCATTGTACTCATGAGGAATATGTACACAGAACAAGAGGCAGTAGTTCAAACAGAACAAAGGGGTACTGTGAGGTTCAAACTGAGGAAGGTGAGGGCCAGTGTTTTATCCTTTCACCATATTCAATTTGTAAACTGAGCAAATATTCCAAGAAGCTGGACTATATGAATAGAACATAGTATCAGGACTGTGATCTGTACATGACACAACCTTTCTTGTTGAAAGCAAAGAGGACTTGAAGCATTTACTGATAGAGATGAAAGAATATGGTCTTCAGTATGGATTGCACTTCAATATAAAGAAAACCCAAACCTTCACAACTGGACCAATAAACAACATTATGACAAATGAAAAGAATGAAAATGTCAAGGAGTTCAATTTATTTGTATCCATAATCAATGCTTATGGAAACACCAGTCATGAATTCAAATGACATAGTGCATTGGGAAAATCTGCTGCAAAAGAGCTCTTTAAAGTATTTAAGAACAAAAATATTACTTTGAAGACCAAGGTGTGCTTGACCCAAGTCACAGTATTTTCAATCATCTCATATGCATGTGGAAGTTGCACAATGGACAAGGAAGACTGAAGAAGACTTGATGCATTCTAATTGTAGTGTTGCCAAAGAATATTGAAAGTATCATGGACTGCTAGACGAACAAACTATTTATCTTGGAAGAAGTACAGTCAGAATGTTTCTTAGAAACAAGAATGGTGAGACTTCCTCTCTAGTACTTTGGACATGTTATCAGGTGGGAACAGTCCCTGGAGAAGGATATCATATCATTTTTGGTAGAGTGTCCATGAAAAAGAGGAAGACCCTCAGTAAGATGGAATGACATAGTAGCAGCAACAATGGGCTCAGATATAACAATTGTGAGGAAGGAACAGGACAATACAGTGTTTTGTTCTGATGTTGTTGGTGTTAGGTGCCATTGAGTTGGTTCCGACTCATAGCGACCCTATGCACAACAGAAGGAAACACTGCCTGTGTACATAGGGTTATAATGAGTCTGTGTCGACTCAAGAGCACATAACAAGAACAACACTTCCATCAAAATGCAAGCATGACAATCCTGGATATGGATTAATTCTCCAAAAGGCCTGCTAAATAATTTTGGCAAAGATATATTTTTATCTTCAGATTTCCTAGATCATTATGAGAACTTCCTTCTTGGTTTATTATGTCCTGTTCTCTTTCTTAGTTTGTTAATTTTATTACAGCAAAGGAACTCTAGTTCTAAGACTGAATTCTTCCCATGAAAACTGGCTGCCCTATTTCTTTCTGTCCTTTCCTTAAACAGAGTTACACTGGTAAGTCTTTTTGTTGACTATTAATGCTTTCCACCACTCATCTGTCATTTTGTTGTACTGTGGCAGCTTGTGAGTTGCTATGATTCTGGAAGGTATGCCACAGATATTTTAAATACCAGCAGGGTCACTCATGGTGGACAGGTTTCAGATGAGCTTCCAGACCAAGACAGACTAGGAAGAAGAAGTGATGAACTACTTCTGAATATTTAGTCACTGAAAAACCTTATGAATAGCAGAGAAACACTGTCAGATATAGTGCCGGAAAATGAGCCGCTCAGGTTGGAAGGCACTCAAAATGCGACTGGGGAAGAGCTGCCTCTTCAAAGTAGAGTGGTCAAAGTAGAGTTGACCATGATGACGCGAATGGAGTAAAGCCCATGGGAGAAAAGCCCATGGGACCTTCTTCTGCTGATGGGGTGTAACTCAAAATGAAGTTACAGCTGTAAATATCCATTGAAAATTGGAACATGGAATGTACGAAGTATGAATCTGGGAAAATTGGAAGTTGTCAAAAATGAAATGGAACACATAAACATAGATATCTTTAGGCATTAGTGAGCTGAAATGGACCAGTATTGGCCATTTTGAATCTGACAACCACATGGTTTACTATGCCGGGAATGCCAAATTGAATAGGAATGGTGTTGCGAAGTATGAGTATTCCTGAACCCTTAATTGTACTCATGAGGAATCTGTGCCTGGACCAAGAGGCAGTTGTTCAAACAGAACATGGGAACACTGAATGGTTTAACATTAAGAAAGGTGTGAGACAAGGTTGTATTTTTTCACCATACTTATTCAACCTGTATGCTGAGCAAATAATCCAAGAAGCTGGGTTATATAAGAAAAACGTGGCATCAGGATTGGAGGAAGACTCATTAACAACCTGCAATATTCAGATGATCCAACCTTGCTTGCTGAAAGTGAAGAGAACTTAAAATACTTGCTGATGAAGATCAAACTCCACAGCTTTCAGTATGGATTGCATTTCAATGTAAAGAAAATAAAAATCCTCACCACTAGACCAACAAACAACATCCATATGAATGGAGAAAAGATTGAAATTGTCAAAGACTTCATTTTGCTTGGATCACCTATCAGCACACATGGAAGCAGCAGTCAAGAAATTAAATGACACATTGCATTAAGCAAATCTGCTGCACAAGACCTCTTTAAAGTGTTGAAGAGCAAACATGTCAGCTTGAGGACTAAAGTGCACCTGACCCAAGCCGTGGTATTTTCAATAACCTCATATGCATGCAAAAGTTGGACAGTGAATAAGGAGGGCTGTAGAAGAATTGATGAGTATGAGTTGTGGTGTTGGAGGAGAATATTAAAAGTACCATGGACTGCTAGAAAAACAAACATCTGTGTTGGAAGAAGAACATCCAGAATGCTCCTGGAAAGCTAGGATGGCTAGACTTTGTCTCTCAAACTTTGGACATATTATCAGGAGGGACCAGTCACTGGAGAAGGCTATCATATTAGGTAAAGTGGAGGGTTGGAGATAAAAGGAAGACCCCAATGAGGTAGATTGACACATTGGGAGCAGCGTAACAACAGTTTTGAGGTTGGTCCAGGACAGAGCAGTGTTTCATTCTGTTGGGCATAAGGTCACTATGAGATGGTACCTAGTCTATGGCACCCAACAACAACAACATGATGCTGAACAGGTTTCAGTGGGGCTTACAGAATGAGACACACTAGGAAAAAGGTCTGGCAATCTTCTGATTGAAAATCAACCAATGAAAACCCTGATCACAATGGTTAGATATCATGTGTATGGATGGGGTCACCATGAGTAATGCACCAGGCCACAAGGTCAATTTGAACTTCAAGGTTGGCGGTTCGAACTCACCAGCTGCTCCTCGGAAACCCTATACAGGGTCGCAACTGATTCGATGGCACTTAAGAACAACATCAATGAATAGAATTGCTTCTTCTTTCCCTGCTCCTCCTTGCTCAAACTCTGCACCTGTATACCAGTCCTGGCTTGGATGTAATAGCAAAGAAAGCAGAGCAAAAGAGGGACAGAGCCATAAAATAGAAAGGTAGAAGGGATGGTTAGTAGTTCGTGTCTGTTCAGAAAGACAGGGACTTTAGGGTTTGCCTGAGAGTCAACATCTTCACAGAACAGTGAACAGTTAAAGAAACTGAGGACAGAGAGATGAAGTGATTTGTGCCAGGTCATACAACAGGTAAGCAGAAACTAATAGTTAACAGCAGAGTCTAGGAATTAAGGCCAATTAGAATCCCAATCCTAGCTCCCCTGCTTACAAATTGGGAAGCCTTGGTCAAGTTACATAGTCTTGCTGAGTTTAATTGTTCTTATCTCTGAAAAGGGGGTCATGCATGGTACTAACACTATAGGGCTAGTATAGGATAAGGTGAGATGTTGCATGTGACATAGCTGTCCAAAAATTGTATCTTACAGAAAACATATTAGATATTCTGTTTCAAACAAGTGCTTTTGTTATAATATACAGCCCCTCTGTTTCTTCCCCTCAAACCACCCCCATGCCAGACTCTCTCCTAAGTCCTCTAATTAGCTAAATAAAATGTGTAGACAGGACCCAGGTTTAAAAAAAAAAAGCTCTCAGAGCCAAGTGCAATCCCCAGGGAAGCGAAGAAACCCACATGGTCAATTACCGTGGCATCATTTCATTTCCTTATAGTGACTAATACCCAGAGAAGTGACTTAAATACTAATCACCAGGAGAACAGGTAGATACCGTGTTAAATGAGCCCATTTTTATTTCTAGGGGGAGTGGGAAAGAAAGACACCAAGGCTTTCGGATTCATCGATCGTTGCTTCTGAATTTTCTACAGAAAGAAAGGGTGCCTTCATTACCAATGAAATACTGGATTTCAATTGCATCAGTTGTTTGTGAGCTAGCTGACAGATCTACAGAGTGAAATGCTGTGCTGGTTCCATTCTGCAGGCATTTGGTTTTTCTGAATTCAAGCACTGTTTAAAACTACAGGGCTTCCCAGCTGCAGAGAAACCAACATCCTGGTGATAAGATTTCGGATTGTAAATCTGGCTGTGGCAGTCTTCTGGGTCCCACCCTGAGCTTGCTGTACCTTCCAGGCATCAGTCACACTTCAGCACTCCTGGGAGAGGGGAGGGTGCACCTTCTTTAGATGAGATTTTTGAAAACCTGTTCTCTGAAGGATACTGTGATTCAATGGTCCTCATTTCCCAGCTTGTTTAACTCATTCTAACGGCAGCTTCTTCTACTTGCTTCATTCTTTTTCCCTTTCCTGATTGTAACCAACCTTCCATGCAATGCCAAAGAGAATGTGGCTGCTTTTCATTTCTTACTTCTGCTCTTTACCTGCCATTTCCCAAAGGTGATGCTTTTCCTGCTGCAAACCAACAGTCATACTTACCAAAATTTCCTAAGCCTTCCTATTTCAATCCTATTTATTCCCAAGTGTCAGGTAAAATTCTATCTTTTCTAAAATCTTCCTTAGCGACTTCAGCTTTTATAGAGAGCTTGTAATTATGTGCAAATTGTTTCATGCACATTAATTTAGATTCCTCATCTTGTTTGAATAATCCTTAAAGGAAGGATCCTTCTTTCCTCTATCTTCCACAGGTGTCCTAACACAATGGCCATGTGATACCTGCTTACAACAGACAGCCTACTTCCGAGTTGAGGATCCTGGTGTTTGCACAATGACATGAGCTTGGTAGGCCACAGACACAGCTTTGCATGGTGCAATGGTTCAATTCAACAATGATAACATTATTTTTTTACAACTCCAAAGTTTCCATCCTTAATTGTGCACTGGCCATACCAGAAACTCATTCTATCCTGAGTAGTAGTATTTATATCTTCTTCATAAGGAGTGACCAACCCACCTACAAACTGAGCTTATTCTCATCAAGGAGATAATGAAAACAAAAAGTATTACAGTTGAGCTAGTGTTCTCTGCCTGTCAAAGTCCAGATCTAATTGCATTTCCTTCTGAGACATCCTTTGGTAATGCCAGTCTACTCATCGCTAGCTAGTCTGAACCTCTGGGTTTGTTTGTCTGTCCTACACCCTTGACCACAGTACATGTTGCCTTGTTTTGTGATCGTGTACAGTAGGGTCGTGGGTCTTTTGCTCTCTCTGTAGCAGCTTTCACAGTGCCTAGCCTAGAACTAGCCATCAAGATGCATTGACGACCAGTTGCTCAACACTATTGTCCAGTGGAAACTAAGAACTGGATGGTCTTCAGGGTTCTGCTATGAAGGTGAAACTGCATGGTTCATGTAAAGTTTTGCTTAACACAGTATCTGGCACCTGGTAAGCACTAAATAAATGCTAACTTTTTATCATGGTAACTTAATGTAACAATAATTCATATGTATAAAACACTTGGATTTTCAAAGAACGGCCACCAGATGATATCATGGCTAGTGTTTGCATGACTAATTACAGCCAAAGTCTTTTTATAGAAAACACTGAGGTTGCATAGAAATAAGATAGAAATGGATCTAAATTCATTTACCAGCAGTCTGAGTTATATATGTATTTAACCTCTCTAGGCACCATTTTCTCATCTGTAAAACCAAATATGAGAAGGCTTCAAAAGTTCATTGAAAGATTCCATTATCTTTTAATTCCACATGTTCCCATAAACTTTAAAAAGTAATAATAATACTTGTTTCATAAGTACGAAATCCCATGGACTTCTCTTGTGAATTATTTGGGGTCTCCTTGTCACCAGGGCTGTGAAGAAGATGTTTCATGTATTCTTTGTGGTTGTTAGGTGCCACTCATAGTGACCCTATGTACAACGGAACGAAACACTGACCGTTCCTGGGCCAACCTCACAATCAATGCTATGCCTGAACCCATTGCTGCTGCTACTGTGCCAATTCATCTAATTTGGGGTCTTCCTCTTTATCTCTGACTTTTCACTTTACCAAACATGGTATCTTTCTCCAGGGACTGGTCCCTCTTGATAATATGTCTGAAGTATGAGAGACAAAGTCTGGTCATCCTGGCTTCCAAGGAGCATTCTGGTTGTACTTCTTCCAACATAGATTTGTTGGTTCTTTTGGCATTACACGGTACTTTCAATATTCCCCTCCAACACCATCAGGCAAATGCACCTATTCTTCTATAGTCTTCCTTATACACTGTCCAACTTTTGCATGCAAATGAGGTTATTGAAAATACCATGGCTTGGGTCAGATACACCTGCGTTCTCAGACTGACATCTTTACTCTTGAGCGCTTTAAAAAAGTTCTTGTGCAGAAGATTTGCCCAATGCAATACAAGAAAATGTTTTATTTCTTGACTGCTGCTTTCATAAGTGTTAATGGTTGATCTGAGCAAAATGAAGTTTTTGATAACTTCAATCTTTTTTCCATTTATATGAAAAATTTATATGGATGTTATTTCTTGGTCCAATGGTAATAAGGATTTTTGTTTTCTTTACTTTTGATGTGCAACCCATAGTTGAAGGCTGTGATCTTTGGTCTTCATCAGTAAGTATTTCTTGTTTAGTGTCTCCTAATCTTTTGTGGTTTCAAAGTTTCAAATCATCAGTAGAGAACAGGAGATTTGGAGAATGTTCAATACTCAAGAATGTTGATACCCTTCTGTTCCTGTCTCTGTTAAGATATAAACACTATTCACTTGAATGGAATAATATCTAAGTCCTTCATCAGTCATTTACACCCTAACACCAATGTGTTCACTGCCTCCAGAGAGCAGGTTCTGTCATCTGGAGAAAGTATGGAAGATTGAAGAGCACAGGTCTGGCAGAAAAGCCTGGTCACAGAAGATTAATTTTGTTTACATGTCTTTGTTTTTTTTCCTGTGATATTGGTATTGCCACAAAATGACAGAATCCTTTCAGTTGAAGAGTAATTCCACCCCCTGTAGCACTCTTCTTTATAAAATAAAGTTGTAGAGTGAGTATTTCAATTCTTTCAAGTCTTTGTTATCATTTGACCTGATCACTGAGAACAACAATAGTTATCATCTATAGGTATTTGCCATTTTCTAAGGACATATAAAAACCACATGCAGGGAATCCTGGATCAGAGTGCAAGACCCGGATTCCAATCCTGCCTTTACCAAATACCAGTTCACTGAGCCAGATTCCTTCATCTTGCGATTCTTCCATTTCTTCTTCAATAATTTAAGTAAAATAGTATCTACATTACAGGGTTCTAAGACAAGAGGGAATGCATTTTGAGTGTATAGTGGCCTAAGAAAGTTCTGCAAAAGTATCACGTCTCATCTCAGCAGATACCCACGGTAAATGATGGCTGGATTTTGGGAAACATACTGGGCTCAGTGCCAGTGGTGATAAAAACCATTCATCACCTGACTGACCCCTCAAAGCTACCAGCAACCTACCTACCTCATCTACTAGCAAGGCCAGAGTCTGAATAAATCTTGTCTAATTAAAATATGTATCAACAGAGGAGAAAACATAGAGTTAACAAAAAAAATGACCACAAACTAGGCAAATTTAAGTGAATACTAGAGGTATCAGTGAAACCAGAACAGACTGATCTATAAAAAGAGCAATCAAAAAATTGTTCTTGAGAAACATTAACAGTGACGATGAATATGAAGACATATGAGTCTTTCTTAAAGTAAAGAAACAATATTGCAAAGATGCCCGTTTATCCCATATTTTGAATAAATAGATAACACTAAAGGATAAGCACTGGACACCTAACCACAGGGTCAGCAGTTCAAACTCACCAGCTGCTTCATGGGAGAAAGATAAGGCTTTCTGTTTCCATAAAGCTTTTCAACTTTGGAAACCCTATACAAGGTCAATATGAGTTTGAATGGCCTCAACGGTATCTAACAATAACAGCATCACTTCTAAAGGAGTTTTCTTTGGAACTTAAAATGATGCTGTGAAGCTAACCCATAAAACAAAAACAACAAAGAAAAGATGGATGATTCAAAAAACAGGAAAAGCAAAAGTAACGAACAATAAGAAAAATGATACAATGTTTAATCAAATATCAAAGAAATGCTGCCTGCAATGCCTTAATTCTTGATTCAACTTTTGAACTCTCCTGGCTCTGAGTGGCATTTATTATGTTAGGAATACAAACACCTAAAAGACAAAGCGTTAGGTACAAGATTCAGAAGATGAACCTATCGGAAAGTTAACACTTGAAAAAAAATCAGTAATTCCATAATATGAACATGCTATTTCACTTAAAGAAAACCCTACAAGTCCCTGATAAGTTTCTACAGGACTCAAAGAGTTACTTAAAATCCTGATTTGAGACACAGACAAGCAGACACCCCCTTCATTAAGTAAATGGCAGCTCCACACCCCTAAATGGCCATCAAGTGGTCAATGCAGTGGGTGTAGTTGTTGCAGAGGAGGAATGCAAAATGGGTGGGAAGGATCAGGTAGATGTGAGATGGATGGGTTGCTCTGAGCTTCCACTGGACTTAGTTCAACTGTATGTGTTAGAAGCTTCCAGAACCCACCTCAACCCTAATGAGTCAGAATTTCTGGAAAGTGATATTGGTCATCTATATATTTTAAAAGCTTTCTGGGTTATTCTTATGCTTACCCAATAAGCACGTCTACCCAGAGCTGACCCTGTCAGACACCAAATAATTGTTCTTGCATAAGGTCCCCTAGTACCCTGCAGAGAAAGCTAAAGACTGGGTAGACAGTCAAGATCACTATTAGCAAAAATGCTCACAGCCTATACCTCGGAGACTGGTCTGTATACACTTATTTGAAAGAGCAGGGAAGACTTGACGAAACCTGGCTATGAGACCATGGTGCTCCATAAGAGCTCACTCTCTTCAATCTGGGTGAAAACCTTTTCTTCTCCTATCTTTCAAGCCATACATAGACCAAGAGGCAGTCGTTGGAACAGAACAAGGAAAACTGAGATGGTTTAAAATTAAGAAAGGTGTGTGCCAGGGTTGTATTCTTTCACCATATTTATTCAATCTGTATGCTGAGCAAATAATTCGAGAAACTGGATTGTATGAAGAAGAACGTGGCATCAGGATTGGAGGAAAACTCATTAACAACCTGCAAAAAGCAGATGATAAAAACTTGCTTGCTCAAAGTGAAGAGGACTTAAAATACTGATGAAGATCAAAGACCATAACCCTCAGCATGGGTTGCATCTCAATGTAATGAAAATAGTAATACTCACCACTGGACCAAGAAACAACATCTTATAAATGGAGAAAAGATTGAAGTCGTCAAAGACTTCAATTTGTTTGCATCAACCATCAACACTCATAGGAGCAGTAGTAAAGAAATCAAATGACGTGTTTCATTAGACAAATCTGCTGCACAAAACCTCTTTAAAGTGTTGAAGGATGTCAGTTTGAGGACCAAGGTGCTCCTGACCCAAGCCATGATATTTTCAATAACCTCATATGCGTTTGAGTTATGGTGCTGGAGAAGAATATTAAAAGTACCTTGGACCAACAAAAGAACAAACAAATCTGTGGAATTTGGAAGAAGTACAGCCAGTATGTTCCTTGGAAGCCAGGATGGCCAGAGTTCGTCTCTCCTACTTCAGACATATTATCAGGAGGGACCAGTCCCTGGAGAAGGATATCATGTTTGGTAAAGTGGAGGGTCAGAGAGAAAGAGGAAGATCCCAAATGAGATGGATTGGTACAGTGGCAGTAACAATGGGCTCAAGTGTAGCAACAATTGAGAGGTTGGCACAGGACCAGGCAGTGTTTTGTTCTGTTGTGCATATTGACTTTAAGTCAATACTGACTTGATTGCACCTAACAGGAACAACAACCATCTCCAAAGTTCCAAACTCAGCAATCAATATTCCTCTGCTCTTTAGAATGTGGAAAACACACAGCATAGGAAAATGACCAGGAAAAAGTTTTTCTCCGGAGCCCAGAAAATTGTTCTAAAAGAACACAAGAAGGGTAAGAGGTAACAGAAGGTAAACCCAGAGATGGTTTGGCTGGAGAGACAAAACACTCAAACCTTCTCCTCAGTGTGGTTTTGGCAGAGTTTTCAGAGGAGAGGATGGTTTGTTTAATAAATTAACTGAGAAATAAGTTGTTCTGCCCATAGTGAACTGAGCTGCCAAAAACCAAAATTATGTTCCTAGTCTGAGTTGATTCTAGGAAAAAGATGACCCAAGTTCTACCGCAGTGTCAACTACTCCCTCTGGACTTTGTGTTAGCTCCTTAAGAAAATTAAATTATGTTTCTGCGCCCTATCAGAATGGACTTTTTCGGGTTGTTGCAATCACCTCCCAAATGGGGTCGGTTGTGATCTCTCTTTCTGTCTAACACTCACACACATACTTTCTTTTCTCTTTACGCATTTTTCTCAAGATGAAATGATTTGATGAAAACCGAAGATGTGTCTTTGTTCTCCAAGATCCACCATTTCGTTTCTTCCTTGGCTCAGGAGAGGTAGGCCTTTGATAGTTACAGCAATATGCCTGGGTGATGAGACCTGCAGGGGCAGGAGTCTCAGGAGCTGTAACCAAATAGTGTATCCTTGGCAGCTAAGACAAGATCCCCTGCTGACTTGTCAAGCTCTCCCATGGATTTTAAGAAGATTAAGATAACAGCATGCCTGACATAGCTAATAAAAAAGATTTAAAGCAATTGGCAACAACAGATTGAGTTTTGACATGCTTATATGGATCATGATTATATATCACAACAATAGCATATGTTGCTGTTGTTAAGTGCCTTGCAGTTGGTTCCAACTCATAATGACTATTCCGACTCATAGTGATCTAGTATAGGTTTCTGAGGCTTTTAAATCTTTGCAGGAGCAAAAAAAACTCATCTTTCGCCAGTATAATAGCACATAGGGTCAACTTAGTTTTGCATACTGAAAAGGGAGTGAGCATGCTGGTGAGCACAGAGAGAGGCAGATGTCTGCATCCAGCACCCAGTCAGGCAGCAGACAAGCCACACTGACAGTGAGCTCTTCTGAGCCTGTTCCTGTGCCAGCCTCCCTGGCCACAGCTCACCCATAGGGTGACAACCAGCACACAGAGGGCTCGGAGTACACAGAGGTGCCAGATCACATACAACATCTTGGGCACAGAAGAAGGTGCCCTCTGTGCCCCAAGACCCTAAAGGGGTTTTCACAAATTGGAAAACAGTTGCCTCAACGTTTTGCTTTCCAGCCTGGGCAAAGTAGCAACAAGCCCTCATACCAATTCTCTTCCTGCTATGTTCAGAGACATGGAGAAAATAAAATCACTTACAAGGAACTAGTTAGGAGCCCTGGTAACGTAGTGGGTTACACGTTGGGCTGCTGACAGTTGGCAGTTCATGTCCACAAGGCATTCCATAGGAGGAAGATGAGACTTTATGGAGTCCTGGTATGATGCTGTGGGTTAATGCGTCAGACTGCAAAGCCATTGGAACTGCAAGGTCATCAGGCAAGCTTACTAGCTGCTCCTCAGAAACCCTAAACAGGGTCGCTATGGGTCGGAATCAACTTGGTGGCACTTAATAACAACAATGAAGAGGGTTGCTATGAGTCGGAACCAATTCAATGGCACTTAACAAGAACAACAAAGATGATAGTCTAAGAAGCCCTATACAAGTTCATTATGAGTCAGAACCAGACAGCTGGGTTCCTGGAGGAGGTAGCAAACCGGTTGCATATAGGTGCCTTCCCACATGAATCCTTGCTCCAGCTTTGCCCAATAGTGCTCCTCTTCACAATGCTCTCCTGCCCAGCACAGCCTGGCACTCACTCCAGCTGGGCACCCTGGGAGAGGCCTGGCCATGCAGGTGCAAGCAAGAGCAGAGCAAGAGGCCCTGCCAAGTTTCTGTCCCACATCTCTCATCCAATTAGAGTAAGGGACTAACTAAAGGTCTAGGAATTTTGACTCAAACCCAACAGTCTTCTCTTCCCCTTACTGAACTTCTGTAGTAGGGAAAGGGGTAGGATAGATTTTCAGTGAGAAATGAAGTATCTGAGCTAAAGGTTTTCCCATGAATTAACCTTTGATCTTCAGGGGAGACCTTCACATTAGATGTCTAAGATGGGAATGTAGGTAACATGGTACTCTTGTACATTGCTGGTGAAACAGTATCATAGACTTCTATGAAATTTCTCTATCAACATCTTTTAAACCAGCTAACCCCTCTAAACCAGCAACCCCATTCTTCTACAATCTTATGGAAGTAAAAGCATCTCTCTACATCCTAGGATGAGAGTGAATGCTCATTAGTAGAGGAATGGATGATTACAATAGACAATAGACAGCTTTCGTATAAAACTATGTGAGCATCATGGACAGATAACATAGCACATTGTACACATGTGTTCTCTTGGGAGAGGTTGGTGGGGCTGATGTTGTGCACGATGAGATGGGAGGCAACAAAAAATTCAAAGGAACACTAAGATACTTTGACAATTCAAACACATGGCATAGGTCAGACTTACTGAGAAGTAGACTCTGAAAGGAAGATTTGCCTGCAGTAGGCTTATTGGGGTGTACCCTTAGGATGATACCTATGTGGGGTAGGGGGACCAAACAGAACTGGGCAGAGAGACAAGTTGTTCTACAATGCAGCATGACAATCTAAAGGAAGCTCTGGAGCAGAAGTGCTCTGCATAGTTGTCTTGAATTAGGGCAACAGCCAGTCATTGGGTGCAGCTGTCCTTTGATGGAACAAACTGTTTGTGCTGGACCATACAGGTGATGACTCCCATCCACCCTGTGATGCTGTGGGAATCTACTTCTATAAAAAATTACATCCAAGAACACCCCATGGAGTCGCTCTAGCCTGTAATGCATGTTGCGATTGACTTGATAGAAATGGCTTGATTTGATTTGGTCCCCAGGGAAGGGGGAGCACTCATCAGCAGAAGGCGAGACTCAGCTGTGAAGCTCAGCAGTCAGCCCTTTCAGCAGAAGCAGGTATGAACACTTTAGACCTGGAGAGAAGCATCAGAAAGTGCATCACAGCATCTACTACATGGGGATATGTCCACATTTATGTATAGTGATCAGATTATACATATACATATATATATATATGTAGATGGGAATCCTGATGTGGTGCTGGAGGATCAGCACTGGACTGCTAATGGTAGTGCTGGTGGTTCAAACCCACCAGCCACTCCTTGGAAACCCTATACAGGGTCATTATGAGTTGGAAGCGACTCAACAGCACTTAACAACAAGAAGAACATGAGTAGATGTACAAGGAAAAAGATGAAGAAGATAAGAAGGGCCCTTTAATTTTTGGAGTGTAAAATTCGTTTTGACACTGGCAATTCTGAAGGCCTACTTGACTCCACAGTAACAGGGAATAGGCAAGATCAAACAGCTCGGGTCATTGTGATGGTACTTCCTCTGACATTAACACAATGGAAATCATGCACTGAACCTACTATTTTGAACTAATATCTGCTCCTAAAAACACTGACTGTCTTCTAGTTTTGAATGTACTGGAAATAGAACTAAGGGAGATTTTGGATCCATTTTGCTCACCAGGGGTGGGCACCTTGAATATGGGTTCAAATTGGAACCAAGAATAAAATACCAGGTAAAGACTTTAGGAGGACACCCCACTGTGTCTCTGGGCAGAAGAGCTATGTATAGGATACTTCAAAATGAAGGCAATTGCTGTGACCCACCCTTACTAAGAAGTCCAACAGTGACTCAGTCAGGCACCCTCTTGAGACCAATTAAGATGCTACAAAAATGTAAGAACCTAATAATTAAACATATAATCAGTCCTAAACCCCACCTTCCTCTTCTTGCATCTTATGTCTAAGGCACAGCAAAGACAATGCATTCAATTTGTATATTTCTCTCATGATTGCCTTTCACAGTAATTTAAACAAGTTTGTATTCCTAAAGCAAGTATTTGAGGACCTAGAGAGTGGAAGAGGAAGCTGGTAGACAACTTCAAAGTACCATGCTGCTATTGGTATGGAAAGACAGGTCCAATAATCTGTCATGTTTCCACAGGGTGTTTGTTGTATATACAACAGAACAAAACATTGCCTGGTCCTGAACCGTCTTTGAAATCATTGCTATGTTTCAACCCATTGTTGTAGATCTACTCTACCAAGCTTGATGTCCTTCTCTAGGAACTGGCCCCTACTGATAACGTGTCCGTAGTAAGTGAGACAAAGCCCTACTATCCTTGCTTTTAAGGAACATACTGGCTATACTTACTCTAAGACAAACTTGTTTGTTCTTCTGGAAATCTACAGTATATTCAATATTAATCGCCAACACCAGAATTATTGTTGTTGTTATGTGCTGTGGAGTCGGTTCCGACTCATAGCGACCCTGTACATGGTTTCTGAGGCTGTAAATCTTTACGGAAGCATAAAGCCTCATCTTTCTCCCACAAACAGCTGGTAGTTTCAAACTGCTAACCATGAGATTAGCAGCCCGATTCGTAACCACTACGCTACCAGAGCTCCTTAACACCATAATTAAA
>NW_006408582.1:8648874-8675889 GCF_000296735.1 Chrysochloris asiatica | reverse complement strand
AAACATCCTTCTGGTATTCTCTGCTTTCAGCCAAGATCCATCAGACATCAGCAATGATATCTCTTGTTCCATGGCCTCTTCTGAATCCAATTCCCTTCATAGGAATAATAAAAATAAAAATTATTCCCTTCATAGGAATAATAAAAATATAAAGTATCTAGGAATAATTTCCCACAACTTGTCTACCAGTTTGTTGTACTTTGGTGGATTGTGTGTTGCTGTGATACTAGAAGATAAACCACCAGTATTTTAAACACCAGCAGGGTCATTCATGGTAGTCAGGTTTCAGATGAGCTTCCAGACTAGGACAGGTTAGGATGAAGGAGAGATGGATTACTTCTAAATATTTAGTCACTGAACACCTTATGAATAGCAGTGGAACACTCTCAGATGTTATCAGAATATTTATTATTGAAACATGGTGAAGAGCACCAGAATATTGTCAGATACTGTGTCAGAAGATGAGCCCTGCAAGTTGGAAGGCACTCAAAATATGACTGGGGAAGAGTTGCCTCCTCAAAGTAGAGTTGACTGTGATCACATGAATGGAGTAAAACTTCAGAGACTGTCATTTGCTGATTGGGCACAACTCAAAATGAGGAGAAACAGCTGTAAACAGTCACTAATAGTCAGAATATGGAATGTATGAAGTGTGACTCTAGGAAAATTGAAAGTTGTCAAAAAATGAAAGGGAACGTATGAAGATTGATATCCTTGGCATTAGTGAGGTGAAATGGACTGGCACTGGCCATTTTGAATTTAACAATCTAACATATTGAAGAGGAATGGTGTCACACTTGAATGACTTGTCACGTTCATCATCAAAAAATACATTTCAAGATTTATCTTTAAGTACAACACTGTCTATGATAGGATAACATCCATATGCTTACAAGGAAGACCAGTTAGTACAACTATTACTCAAATTTATGCACCAACCCGTAAGCCCATGATGATGAAATAGAAGAATTCTACCAACTTCTTCAGTCTGAAATTGATCAAACATGCAATCAAGATGTATTGATAATTACTGGTGATTGGAATACAAATGTTGGAAACAAAGAGGAGTGATCAGTAATTGGAAAATATGGCCTTGGTGATAGAAACGATGCTGGAGATTGCATGATAGAATTCTGCAAGACCAATGACTTCTTCACTGCAAATATCGTTTCTAAACAACATAAAAGATGACTGTACACATGGACCTCACCAAATGGAATACACAGAAATTAAGCTTACTACATCTGTGGAAAAAGATGTGGGAAAAGCTCTATTTGTTCAGTCAAAACAATGCCTGAGACAGACTGGAAGAGATCATCAATTGCTCATATACAAGTTTAGGTTGAAGGTAGGTTGAATGAAAACAAGTCCACCAGAGCCAAAATATAACCTTGAATATATCTCACCTGAATTTAGAGATCATCTGAAAAACAGACTTGATACATTAAACATTAATGATTGAAGACCAGAAGAGTTGTGATATGACGTTAAGAACATCATGCAGGAAAAAAAGCAAAAGGTGGTTAAGAAGACAGGAAAGAAGAAAAGACCAAAATGTATGTCTGAAGAGACTCTGAAACTCGCTCTTCAGATACTAAAGCAAAAGGAACAAATGAAGAGTTAAAAGAGATGAACAGAAAAATTTAAAGGGCAGCTTGAGAAAACAAAGTCAAATATTATAATGAAATGTGTAAAGATCTGGAGTTAGGAAACTAAAAGGGAAGAACATGCTTAGCATTTCTCAAGCTGAGTGAAATGAAAACAATTCAAGCCTCAACTTGCAATTAAGGACTCTATGGGCATTTTTCAAAGCTTTTATTGTGACTTGAGTGATAGCTTACATGACAGAACACAGGTTTTGCATTCAACCAATTCTATTTTGTTTCATTGCAATAATTACAATCCCCTCTCTTTTTTCTTTTTTTTTTTTATGTACACAAAAATAATCATTTAAACAATTAAAAGGCGCATTTTGCAAGTTACTTTCCTGCCCACTGGCACACAGCCTTTCTCTTTACACAAGTCTAACATCCTCAGCTGCTCTATCCCTCCATACCATCACCTCTGCCTCGGTCTCTGGTGTCGCGGCTTCTCTGGTTAGGATTCCAAGCTCCACTCATGCTCTTCCCTCTTGATGTTCCTATAGTCTTCTGTTCCTAAAATGTAAGATTAACTACTCCCCCTTTTATGCTACACATCTTCTACCTTTACAGTTGTGACCATTGCAATTAGTCATGATATCAATTGCTCACTATTGAATCAAAAGAATCCTATCCTCATCTCCTTTCATCAGAACCATCTAGATAAGATGAAAACTATTCAGTGGGGATTCTACCCTCCCCCATTGCTCTGAAACTAAACACATGCCTGAAAACTTGTAAATCAACCAATTCATGCCTTTATAATTCCCCAACCCTATTTTAGGTAGCCAATATCTAAGTTGCCAAACCCTAACAACTCTGTGTACTGAGGGTATAGGCTTGATCCTTGATGTGAAGACTCCTTCCCACTTGGTTGGTATTTTGAACAAACACATCCATAAGCAAAGGTCAAGTTCATCAAATTGTAGCAATTTACACTTGTTTCCTGCATCAAACTCTTTTATTTTCTTCTAGTCAAGTTTTGCTCAGCAAACCATCCAAGCTAGGTCAAATGGTTACTACCTGCAAATTTGGGGGTTCTTGAGTGCTTCCCCTCACTTCATATCAGCTGGATGCTGCACTCTCAGCTCTAGCCCCCAGTGGGTTCAGGTGTTCCCAAGTCTTCCCATACTTCAGACCAACCAGTCCTTCTTCTCTCTCTCAAGGTCAACAGGAGTCTATGGAACATGGTCGAACTCAGTCTATGGGCAAAATTTTAAATGATGCAGAAAGCATCAAAAGAAGTCAGAAGGAATACACAGAGTCACTGTGCCAAAAAAGAAATGGTCAATGTTCATCCATTTCAGTAAGGAGCATATGATCAAGAGCCAATGATAGTGAAGGAAGAATTCCAATGTGCATTGAAGGCATTGGCAAAGAACAATGGTCCAGGAATTGATGGTGTCCAACTTGAAAATTTTCAACAAACCGATGTAGCATTGGAGACACTCACTCATCCATGCCAAGAAATTTGGAAGACAGCTACCTGGCCAACTGATTGGAAGAGATTCATATTTGTGCCCATTCCAAGATAGGTGACCCAATGGAATTTACTGAAAAATATCATAGCACTTAACAACAACATCATTAATGTCACATGCAAGTAAAGTTTTCTTAACGATATTTCAAAAATGGCTGCAATTGCCAGAGGTCCAAGTCAGATTTAGATGAGTATGTGAAATGAGGGATATCATTGGTGATGTCAAATGGATCTTGGCTGAAAGCAGAGAACATCAGAAAGATGTTTACCTTTGCTTTATAGACTATGCAAATGCTTTCGATTATGCGGATCATGACAAGGTATGGACAACATTGTGGAGAATGAGTATTCTAGAGCATGAGTAATCTGTGCATAGCACCCTGTATAGGGTTTCCGAGGAGTGGCTGGTGAATTTGAACCATCAACTTTGTGGTCTAGTGCATTAGAAAATAAAACAGAGTTGTGTTGTATTAGCCTCTCTGTTAGAGGCTCTGTCAGCCCCTCATGAGTGAGGCTCCAACATCTCCTTAAGTTGACTGTGGAACCGGGAAACTCAGGAGCCTCAACTCTTAGCTGTTGCTACCTGTGAGCCTTGTTACTGAAAATTGCTGGAGAGAGTAATTGAACTACATTTTGTACCACAGGCACAGTGTAAGAATTAGTATGCATGAGCACCAAGTTGTTGAAATACACAACACATTTTCCACAAGGTTTATTTAGGGATTCTTGCTGCATTCATAGGTAGCTCTTCTGGTCTGCAATCCCTGAAGATGAAAGCATTAATCCTGTGGTAGAAGACATCTGCTCGAATTGCCAATGATCCACGAAACACTCTCCTACTATAGCTGTCACCACCTTAACATCACTTCCCCTGCTTCTGGCAGAAATGGCATCACCACAGGCTTTCTGCTGCATCATCAGCAGATGTTTTCAGCTATGGAAATGAGCATCTTCTCTTTTCTCAGCTGACATGGACTTGCATGAATACTATTTGGACTATTTCTATGCAGGTTTTACCAGCCCAGAAGAAAATCCATCAGCTCCAGAGGTCCTCAGGCACCAGATAAGGGAAAGAAGTGGTAGCATTCCATTTTGCATCTTTATCTCTTTTGATGATACTGAGTCTCCAAGGTCAGGACATCTGCCACCTGGGAGAAAAGGGAACCATCTAGAGGATACACACGCAAACTCTGAATGTTTCTCATGTCTTCTGGACTTCTGATGTCTTACCTACTAGAGCTTCTCATATTATCTGTGTGAAGGGTCATCTTCCCCCCACCTCCCCCAATCCATCATCTACGAATACTTTGAAAAAAAAGTTAACAAAAAGAAATGATTAAAAAAGAGAAATGAAAAAACAAGCAAAACACATCAAATTCTAAGTAAATACAAAATATTATTACTAAATTCAATAGCCATAAAATTGCTGTCATATGGTTATAAATGTTTGTAAACACAGTTTAATCACAGCCAGAGAACAAATGGTTAAGGACTGGCATAGGCCCACCAAGTGCACTGTTTGACACATCATCACAGGCAGATTGGCTACAACTTGAGCTAATGGTTCTTCACTTCCTGTGGTTTCTGCAACAATACAAGCTTACACTTTCCAATGTTTAACTTCTCATAGCACTGAATGTTTTTATTTCCCACATTAATATTCTGAGCTAATTGGGGCAGCTTTTTACAAACCCCATTTGTCAGACAAGAAAAGCAGATCACAGAGATGTTCAGAGAAGAGTCCAGAGTGATGAGTGACAAACTGGAACTCAGCCTGGAGTGAGTTCTGACACATGATCTTCAGTTCTTCCTACTCTTTAATGAAGACACTTATGTGACAATGAATGGGAGCAACTGAGGATAAACCAATGGTCCTCATTGACAATTTAAGTACCCAAACTGCAAAAGTCCCTTTCTGTTTTTCTTTACACCCCATATCCTTGAGGAGAAAACCCATCAAAAAGAAAATCCAAAGCTCATGAGCAAAAGATGGTTATTTTACCCTGGGGCACAACTTTAAGAGAAACATGATCCAAATGATTATGATTTTCAATCTCCCAGCATTTAGCACCAAGTGGTCTCAGTAGCAATAGCAAAAGTCGAATTGCAGCAATGTCACTAAAAACATTAAACTCTTTAAGAAAAGTAGGAGATCATTATGGCCATTATTAAAGTGGCACTGCTGATCTAATAGCCATTTCCCCAAATTATAGATAATAGCAAAGAAATAGCCTCTTATATACCAAGTTTGGAGATCTGGTGCAGCACTGTAGGATAAGCACTGACCTGCTAGCCCTAGGTCAGCAGTTCAAATGCACCAGTCATTTCTTGGAAACCCTATAAAGGTTACTATGAATCAGAACCAACTTGACAGCTCATAACAACAATATACCAAGTTTGTGTATATAAACTACATCGACATCTCAGAAATCTCAAACAAAATCTCTGCTCGTTGTGCAGAACAGGAATGCTTTTCTCTGCTTACTTCAGAAGGTGTTTGGAGTGGGAGATAACTAAAGGTGAAAGCACTTATGAAGAGCTGATAGGGGTGTGCGTGAGCAGCCCAGGAAGGCAACAAGGAGCAGGGGAAGGCCTAAGTTCAGGATTCATATGTTGTTGTTGTTGTTGTTAAGTGACGTCGAGTCGGTTCCGACCCATAGCGACCCTGTATAGGGTTTCCGAGGGTGTAAATCTTTATGGGAGTAGAAAGCCTCATCTTTCTCCCGCGGAGCGGCTGGTAGTTTCGAACCACTGACCTTAAGGTTCGCATCCCGATTCGTAACCACTACGCTACCAGAGCTCCTTAAATACTAGCCCTGGTATTTACTAATTGATCAATGGATCTTGACCTTACTGTGTCTAAGAAAATGTGATTATTATGCAAAAACATATGCAGCATGGCTAACATATATAAGTGCTGAAAAATATTTGTTCTTAAGGATAGAAAGAGACATCTGAGTGTTCACCTTCCTCTACCAGGTATCTGTCTGCACATTTTCAGCCTTTCCAGAAAGGTTTTTTAAACGTATTTTGCCTCACACTGTGTTTTTCTTTTATTTATATCATGGAGTGGAAATAGCTTAAGGTAGGAAGAGAAATGTGAATGAATAAAAGCAACAGTAAAAGGAGAAGTAATAGGAGATGTATAGTAAAATCCGAGAAAGCCGAAACCCATGTCAGAGAAGGAAAACAAATAATTTGCCCTACCAGACAGAGAGAGAAAAGTAGACTTGTGGGACCTGAAAAAACAAGGCAGTCCTATTGAATTCTGGCTGTCACAGAATTCACTCTGCTACACTAGCCTGTAGGTCTTCAGCTCTATGGGTACTATATTTCAGATAGCCTGAGCACTGGGCCATGCCCTGCAATGGGCCACATCTTTCTCCCACAGTATAGCTGGTGGGTTCAAACTACCAATCTTTCCACTTCCAGTAAGCAAATGAGTGCTTTAACCACTGCATCATCATGGCTTTTTAATAGGACAGGTAGGGGGAAAGGGAGGTTGCAAGCATTATTCCCATCCCCAACCCAGTGAGATCACATGGATGTAGACGCTACATTTATAGTTCAGAATAAGGCCAACTTTGTTGTCTGGAGCTTTACTCCAGTACATTCGTCTCAGAAGATGGAGAAAAAGAATCATCTTTAAGTCACTGTAAGTGATACAATATGCAATCGAGACATTTAGATTTTCTTTTTCTGGCTTGAATTGTTCCACTTGGCTATCTGTAATGATCACAGATGTAAGCCCAGTTTCTTGGAGCCGTGTAAAGTTAAGAGTATAAACCAGAAAGAATGGGTGTTCAATTGTACAGATGTTTCACACATCCTGCCCTCCTGCTCCATTACCCCCCCCCCCCCCCCCCCATTGTTTTCCAGCACCAGAAAGCTGCTTGGAGACTTTCTTTAGTTATTAGACCACAGTGAAGTACTCTGGGGCACTGATTATTTCCCCTTTAACATCCAGATATTTAACAACACTAGGCCTCAGATCAGCCTTTGTCTGAATCTGTACTGAAGAAGCAATGTTGTTGGATCAATGTAAAGACTCAAGTCACTGACATCTTGAATGTGACAGGTTGAAAACTCAAACCTTGAGTTCTGCAAGGGCTGATTCTCCACACTATTTATTTTAAAACTAATTTTATCATCAGAGATGGAGAACTAGACTTCAAGTTTCTTTAATTTAATTCAACAATATTTTCTCAGTACTTACTACTGTGCTTAGGCCCTGAGGATTCAAAGCTGATTAAGACTGATCCCCAGGTTAGGTCTGCAGAATACAATTTGGAGCTTAAGCAATATTCACCTAAGCCAACCCCATCATTCGGGGATGAAGAAGTGAGGACTGGAGAGAAGGAATCATACCAAAGTCACACCAAAAGTGACTGGTAGAGCCCACGTGATTCAAAAGTTTGAAATCTTGGAAAAATTCAGTGTCAACATTACCTAAACCCTATGAAATAGATTATTTATGGAAAAGGCAGAAAATAGAGGTATAATATACAAGAACCCTATTCTAGAGCTTTTGGGCTTATACATCAATCCATTTCCCCAGCAGGACAAAGCAAGCTTAGCAGTAGAGGAAAGAAACCCTTCCTTCCATACTGCCTTCACAGAAGCCTCCAGCTCACATCAACCTATGGTGGTGGTCTCCTTTCTTCACCAAGAGTGTCTGTGTTCTGAATGTTTGCAAATGTTTTTCTTTTCTCTGCTAAGGAAAAAAAGAGTTGCCAACATTCTACTTTCAAGCTAACCCATAAGAAAGCTGGACCCTGGGACATCAAAATTTAAAGGGTGTAAAACAAGGGTGGAGTGAGGAGAAACTCCTTCCCATGCATCTGTCAGTTTGTTGTACTTGGTGGCTTTCATGTTGTTGTGATGTTGGCGGCTATGCCATCAGTTATTTGAAGACTAAGGTTGCCTGACTCAAGCCATGGTATTTCCAATGCATTCAAAAGCTGGACAGTGAAGAAGTAACGCCAAAGAAGAATTGATACATTTGAATATGGTGCTGGATAAGAATATTGAATATACCATGGACTGCCAGAATAATAAACAAATCTATCTTGGAAGAAAGGAGCTCTGGTAATGTAGTGGTTACGAATTGGGCTGATACTGACAACAAAAGTATCTTGGAAGAAATGAGGAGAGCAAGATTCTGTCTCAGTACTTTAGATACATTATCAAGAAAGACCAGTCCCTGGACAGTGATATCATGGTTGGCCAGTCAAGAAGAAGAAGACACTCAGCTAGATGGATTGATACAGTGGTTGCAACAATGGGCTCAAGCACAGCAATGATTGTGAGGATGGTACAGGACCAGACTCTGTGCAGAGTTGGAACTGACTAACAATAACATGCCACCAGTATTTCAAATTCTGCAGAGTCACCCATGGTGGATAGGTTTCAGCTGCGCTTCCAGGCTAAGGCAGACCAGAAAGAACAATCTAATGATGTATTAAAAAATATTAGCCAATTAAAATCCTATGGAGCACAACAGAATATTGTCCAATATCGCACTGAAAGATAAACCCCATAGGCTGGAAGACACCAAAATGCATATTGGCAGCAATGATGGATTCAAGCATACAGCATTTGTAAAGATGGCATAGGACTAGTACTGCTTCATACTGTTGTGCATGGGTGACCTTGAATCAGAACTGACTCTATGGTAACTACAACCATAACCAAAAAAACAGACATCATTTTAAACAACAGTGCAATGGATTTGTTGATGGCATGCACATATGGCACCTAGGAAGAGAGAAGGAGTTACCCACATCTGTGAGCTACATAACAATTTACATGGACAATCTGAGGGTATGTTATGTGTCACTTACATGAAGATACATGGTGCTGCCTTCACAGGTTTCCAGCCCTCCATGGGCAAGTTCTCCTTGTGTTACTTCTAAAATACATTCACAAATTGTTCTCCTCACCCTGGATCTTCTTTCCTGTCCCCTGTGCCATGTACACATCCTTATTTTATAGGTGGAAAACCTATCTTATGGAGGGATCAGAGAAGGGGAATAATTGAAATCATATGAAAGATACATATAAAACCAGAGTTTGGAGCACAGCCAATATGCAAACAAACACTAACATTTTTTATTTTTTATTCCTTTTCCCTTGCTGCTCCACTCCTTTTATTAGAGTCTGCAATCTGGGTTTGTCTATCCCTTGGGATGAACAGCCTTGGAAATGGCGGGGCCCCTGAGAGAAGACTTATGGAAATTTACACCCCCTGCATGTGGCCTTAGTCTGAGGCTTCTTTCTGGACTCAGACAATGAGGACAGATGCACATCTCAAAACTCAGATAGCCCAGATTCTGCCTGCTCTGTAGTAAAGTAACAGAACCAGAACTCTGATGAAAAATGCAAATGCCTCTGGGATCCTGAGAGGTTAATGGATGAGTAAATACAACAGGCAGAGAGGTGAGCAGTGCAGAAAGGTCATCATTTAAAATATATATATATTTAAATTAAACTCTTAAATTTAATTTGATAGATATATTTTACTCAATGTGTACAATCATTTTATTTACTCTGCACATTGAGTAAAATATATCTGTAGTTCCAACTTGCTCCCAGTTGTGACCTTTGACTACTGGATCTGTGTTTCCTCTGATTTGTCTCCCTCAGCCTTCAACACTAACAGGAGGCCATCATGACCCACTGCATTCTCAAATCTATATAGTAATTTAGATTTTCAAACCAGGATCCACCTTGGTGTCAGGGTCTGCCTGCGTCTAGCACCCTGTGGGCTCTCAAACGTTTGTTGAGTAGTGTAAATAAAGGATATTTTGGGATCTGGTGGTGCAGGGGTTAAGCATTGGGCTGCAAACAACAAGGTCAGTGGTTTGATCTCCTTTACTGTAGGAGAAAGATAAGGCTGTCTGCTCCTGTAAAGATTTACAGTCCTATAGGTCACTATGAGGAGCTCTGGTAGTACAGTGGTTATAAGTCAGGCTGCTAACCTCAAGGTCAGCAGTTTGAAACTACCAGCCATTCCATGGGAGAAAAATGAGGCTTTCTACTCCTGTAATGATTTATAGCCTCAGAAACCCTATGCAGGGTCTCTATGATTCAGAACGGACTCCATGGCATACCACTACCACCATCACCAGGGTCACTATGGGGAGTCTCACTGTGGCACTGTAGGATAAGCACTAGAAAGCTAACCACAAAGTCAGTAGTTCAACTCCATTAGCTCCTCAGAAGCTCTATACATGGTCTCTATGAGTCCGAACTGACTCTACGGCACTTAACAACAGCAACAACAACAACAGGGTCTAAATAAGTTAGAATTGACTCAATGGATTTTGTGTTTTAGCTTCCCAGAAGAGAAGAAAGCTGGGAGTTATTTAAAGAAATTAAGATGATGACTCGGTGGAAGGAGGCAAAATTCTTTCTTAGTTCCTTTTATAAGCCTGGAAAATTAGAGCAGAGTTCAGGGTGGGGCGTGGGGGTAACCGGAAAGGCATAGAGGAGGGTTCCTATGATTCCCCCTTAATTGGAGGGATGTTGGCAGGGGCAGGTTAATTTTGACAAGGGCAAAGGAGAGAGCAAGGAAAGACCCTCTGACCTTGGCGAGACTCACTTGCTGGCCCTCATGCCATAAGATCTCCACATGAGACACTTTCTCCCGGACTTTGTAGTGACCTTGGGAAATCACTTCCATCTGGAAGTCTGGGGAGAGTCACAGAAGGCAATATGCAATCTCTCAAGTTTGCATTTGGCTTGGACTATCCAGTCGACATTCAGACCCTTATGAAACACTTATTACCCAATAATACCATGATGGATGCAATATTAATAAATTGGAAGCACACAACTCTAATTCCCTTGAAATGCACACAGTAAGACATATAAAGAAGTCACAGTTAGATGCAGCTGCCAGTTTGACTTTGAGAGGATGGCCAACTGTGTCTGGGAAGGTCTGGGCAGGTCCCTGGTCAGCACAGGAACGAAGGTAGTGGCTGGATGGGGGAAGGTGTTGCATGCACTGTTTTTCTTTCTGGCATCTGTCCCAGGAGATCCATTTGATATTGACACCTGAACTTTGTGACATAGCTGGGTCCTGGCTTCTACACAAGAACCATGATGCAAAGCAGCTGGGGTAAAAACAGTTACCATGTAAACCCCAGCCTTCGGTTTGGAAAGTAAAAGTGATGTTTACAATGACCACAGCTATGACCTGTACCAGGACAGGAAGTTTCTTTTTTATCCTGAACTTTAACATAACTTTTCCCCGTCTTTGCCCCGTGGAATTTGGCAAAAGAATTTAAAATCAGATTGAAAATATTACCTTCCCAGTTAAATAGCTAAAACAGGAGGTCTTGATTTATTCAAACCATATTTGCTGAAGACAAATTTAACTCTAAATGGAGAAACTGCTTAAAGGTCAAGTTTTGTCTTGGATACTCTGTAAGAGTTGCTAAGCATCTTGCCCCCCATGGAGGTTGGGTTGACACCAGGAGGTGTTATTTCTGCATAACCATTTTCCCACAACTTACTAATGAGAGGAGAATTATGACTCCAGAGAGCAAACACATCCTTATGTGGACATCATCATAGTTGTGGCAAATCCAGTCATGAGAGCAGGACTAGACTGGTTGCTTTAGCACATTGGACTGAGAACAGGGAGGACATCAAGGACATGTGATTTGGTGCCACTAGAGAGAACCAGGGCCCACTTCCTACCTGCCACTTACTTACTGGTGACTTTAGCCAAATTACTTAATCACACACACCGGGATTGCCTCATCTCTGAACAAGAATAGAAATAGCTGCTGCTACAAGTGTTTGCAAGGATTAAACGAAATCATGCATATGAATTATTTATTATCAGCTCATTGTAAAGTCACTAAGTACAGAAAGCAATAACTGAAACACTGAGAAAGAAATAAATTTGTAAATAAAAAAAATACAGCCCCATAATACACTAAAATCTAGGACAAAATAAACCAAAATGAAGAAACCAGTGGAAGGAAATTGGGGAAGACAGAATAATGAGAACAAACTGATATGTATACTCTCAAACTTCAAGACAATTCCATCTCAGAGGACAAACACCCCAAATCCATCTACAGCTCCCCACCCCACCCGCCGGCAGCTGACCCAAGCCATGGTATTTTCAACTCATGTGCATGTAAAAGTTGGACAACAAACAAGGAAGACCTTAGAATAATCAATGCATTTGAATTATGATGTTGGAAAAGAGTATTAAAAATACCACAGAGTGTCAGAAGAACAAATAAATCTGTTTTAGAAGAAGTACAACCAGAATGCTCGTTAGAAGCCAGGAAGCCCAGACTTTGTCTTTCGTACTGCAGACGTGTTATTTGGAAGTATCAGTCACTGGATAAGGAAATCATGTTTGCAATAGCGGAGGGTCAGGGAAAAAAAGGAAGACTCCCAAGTAGATGGACTGACACAGTGACAGCAACAATGGGCTCAGATGAAATAAAAATTATCATATCTTAGAATTTTAGCCTTGTATGAATATAGATACATGTAAGCTGGACTTGGGCTGTCATTGTGGTGGTTAAAGCACTTGGCTGCTAATTGAAAGGTTGAAAGTTCAAACTCATCAGCTGCTTCATGGTAGAAAGAGGTGACACTTTGCATCTGTAAAGATTTACAGCCTGGAGAATTCTTGGAGCAGTTCTACTCTGTCCTATAACTAAAGACATTTTTATATACAATAATAAATCTCTGCTTAAACACTGCACAAATATTTATAGTCTGATAGTGTCACCTGGTGTTGTCTGTACCTCCCAACTGCCCTAAGGACACCACTGAGAACTGTGCATGTAAACATCAGATAAATCAGCAAAATTAGATTCTAATAATTAATAATGTACTACTGTTGTTGTTGATGTTTTGTTTGATGCTGTCCAGTTGGTTCCAATTCCTAGTGAGTCTATGTGCAAGGAATGAAACTGCTAGGTTCTGCACCATCCTCACAATCTATGCTGTGTTTGAGCTCACTGTTGCAGCCACTGTGCCCATCAGTCTCATTGAGTGTCTTTGCTGACCCAGTTTTACCAAGCATGATGTCCCTCCTGATAATGTGCCCAAAGTATGTGAGACCAATTTTTACTATTCTTGCTACTAAGGAGCATCCTGGCTGTACTTCCTCCTAGACAGATGTGTTCATTATTCTGGCAGTCCATTCAGTATTCTTTGCTAACATCATAACTCATAAATCAATTCTTCTTCAGTCTTCCTTATTCATTGTCCAACTTTCACATGCATATGAGGTGACTGAAAATACCTTGGGATCGGGTTAAGCCACTTTATTCCTCAGAGTAACTTATTTGTTTTTTAACACTTTAAAGAGGTCTTTTGCAGCAGATTTACCCAATTCCACTAGTCATTAGATTTGACTACTGCTTCTATGAGCATTGATTACAGAGCCAAGTAAAATGAAATCCTTAAGAACTTTAGTCTTGCCTCTGTTCATCATGCTGTTGCTTATTGGTCCAGTTGTGAGGATTTTAATTTTATTTATGTTAAGATGTAATCCACATTAAGGCTCCAGTCTTTGATCTTCATCAGTAAGTGCTTCAAGTTCTCTTTGCTTAAAACAAGCAAGTTTGTGTCAAATGCATATTGCAAATTAGAGTCTCCTTCCAATCATGATGCTGTGTTCTTCTTCATATAGTCCAGTTTTTTGGATTAGTTACTCAGCATACAGATTGAATCAGTATGGCAAAAGGATACAATCCTGAGACACACTTCTCTTGATTTTAAATCATTGAATATTTCTTTGTTGTATTCCAGTGATTGCTTCTTAGTCCATGGATAGCTTCTGCATGAGCACAATTAATTATTCTGGAATTCTCATTATTTGCAATGTTATCCATAATTTCTTATGATTCACAGTTAAATGGCTTTGCATAGTCAATAAAACGTAGTTAAACATCTATCTGATATTCTCTGCTTTCAGCCAAATCCATCTGACATCAGCAATGATTTTCCCAGTCCACATTCTCTTCTGAACCAGGCTTGAATTTCTCACAGTTCTGTTGATGTAATGCTGTAACTGATTTTAAATTATATTCAAACACACTTGTATGTACTATTAATGATACAGTTCAATAATTTCTCCATTCTGTTGGGTCACCTTTCTTTGGTATGGACACAAATTTGCATCTTTTCCAGTAGATTGGCCATGTAGTTGTCTTCCAAATTTCTTTGCATACACAAGTGAGTGATTCCAGAGTTGCATCTATCTGTTGAAATATTCTGTAAGTCCCTGGAGTTGTAATTTTCACCAATGCTTTTAGTGCAGCTTGGACTTCTTCCTTAAATACCACTAGTTATTGATCAGATGCTACCTCTTAAAGTGGTTGAACATAGACCAAGTCTTTTTGGTACCAACTCTGTATATTCCTTCTATCTTCTTTTGATGTTTTCTGAATCTTTCAATATTTTGCCCATAAAGTCTTTTAATATTTTGCAACTTTAAGCTTAAATCTTTTCTTTTGTTCTTTCAACTTGAAACGTGCCAAGTGTGAGCTTCCCTTTTGGTTTTATAACTCTAGGTCTTGGCACATTTCATTATAGTACTTTCCTTACCTTCACTTCTTGATCTACCTTTGTAATATTCTGTTCAGCTTTTTACTTTGTCATTCCTTCCATTCACTTAGCTACTCTGAATTCAAGAACAAATTTTGGAGTCTCTTCTGACATCTATTTATTCTTTTCTTTCTTTCGCTTGTGTTTAATTACCTTTTGCTTTCTTCATATATGATGTCTTTGGTGTCATTCCACAACTGGTCTTTGATACCATCTCATAATTTGTCATTTGTGTTCAGTGCATCAAATTTATTCTTGAGATGGTCTCTAAATTCATGTAAGATATACTCCAGGTCGTACTTTGACTCTCATGGATTTGCTATAACTTTTTGTCACCTTCAAATTGAATTTGTATATGAACAAGTGCTGGTGCATTCCACAGTAGACTCCCTGGCTTTGCTTTGACTGATGACATTGAGCTTCTCTATCGTCTTTTTCCATAGCTATCTCTGGTAGTGTAGTGGTTACGAATTGGGCTGCGAACCTTAAGGTCAGCGGTTCGAAACGACCAGCCACTCCACGGGAGAAAGAAGAGGCTTTCTACTCCTGCAAAGATTTACACCCTTGGAAACCCTGTACAGGGTCGCTATGGGTCGGAACCGACTCGACGGCACTTAGCAACAACATAACAACATTCTTAATTTAATTCCTGTGCATTGAATCTACCAGGTCTATGTGTGTATTGCTCTTTATGTTGTTTAAAAAAGTATTTGCAATGAATAAGTCATCAATCTTCCAAAGTTCTATGATGAGATCTCCAACTTCACTAAGACCATATTTTCCAATTACTGATTCTACTTCTTTGTTTCCAACTTTCACATTCCAATTACCAATTACATACAATCAGTGCATCTTGATTGTATGTTTGATCGATTTTAGATTGAAGAAATTGATAAAAAATCTTGTTTCTTAATCTTTGGCATTAGTGGTTGGTACGTAAATTTGGAAAATAGTTTTATTAACTGGCCTTTATAGGAGGAGTATAGATATTGATATCTTTGTACTTCAGAATGCATCTTGAAATTTTATTTATATTAATACTGTACCTCTTCAATTTGTCATTCCTGGCATAGGAGACCATATGATTGTCTAATTCAAAATGACTAGTACCGGTCCATTTCACTAATGCCTAAGACATCTATATATGTGTGTTCCTTTTCAATTTTTATGACTTCAAATTTTTGTAGATTCATACTTCATACATTCCACATTTTGATAATTACTGGATGTTTGCAGTTGTGTCTTCTCACTCTGAGCCATGCTCTATCAGAAAATGAAGGTCCCAAAGCTTTAATTCATCCATGTCATTAGCTTCAATTCTACTTTGTGGATAAAACCTTTCCCAGTTGTATTTTGAGTGTCTTTTAACCTGAGGGACTCATCTTCTTGCATTGTATCTGATAATGCTATTCATAAAGTTTTCATTGTTAATTTTTAAAAGAAGTAGATCTCCAGGTTCTTCTTCCAAGTCTATATTAGTCTGGAAGCTCTGCTAAAACCTGCTCATCATGGGTGATCCTGTTGGCATTTGAAATACCAGTGGCATAACTTCCAGAATCATAGTAACATGCCGGCTACCACAGTATGGCAAACTGACAAATGTGGTAGAATTTACTCCCTGCTCCCCCTAATCCTCTACTCTTTATTAATCCTTGTATTTTCCAGCTTCAATTCTTCTCATTTCTTTACCACTTCCATTTGTCTGGAAGCCCTGGTGTCTTGGTGGTAAATTGAAAAGTTGGCTGTTCAAACCTACCAGCCGTGCTTCAGGGGAAAGATGTGATAGTCTGCTTCCATAAAGGTTACAGTCTTGGGAAGTCTACGGGGCAACAGTTGTACTGTCCTATAGGGTTGCTATATGTCTGACTTGACTTGAAGGCAATGGGCTTGGTTTGGGTTGTTTTCCCTTTATCTAGGAGAAGATCAGAGCTAACCATGGCACAATCAAGATACTGAATATAAGATTGTCTGTTTTCTTCTGATGACATTGGACACGCTAATGCCTTGTTTGCTGTGTAATTAACATGGTTCCATTGAGGAAGTCAACATAATATAGAGGGAAAATCATGCATATATCTGTAACTTACCAACTTTGTGCCATTGGGTGAGCTATTTAGCCTCTATAAATCACATTCATTGGGAAGGTAAAATGGAGGTAAGGTTTCTGGATGGCACAGATTCTCAAGTACTAACATAAAACTTGGCCCAGAGGAATCATAAAAGAAAGTCTGGTGATATGCTTTCTTAAAGATTGTTGTTGTTGTTATGTGCCGTGGAGTCAGTTCCGACTCATAGCGACCTTGCATAGGGTTTCTGAGGCTGTAAATCTTTACGGGAACAGAAAGCCTCATCTTTCTCCTGTTGGAACAAGCTGGTAGTTTTGAACTGCTGACCTTAAGGTTCGTAGTCCGATTTGTAACCACTATGCTATCAGAGCTCCTTTCCTTAAAGATTACAGGCAAGAAAACCTTACGGAGTATGCTTGTACTCTGTAATGCATGGGCTTACCATGAGTCAGAATCAGCTCCACAGTCCAGGTTTTGGGTTTTAAAATGGGTATAAAAATACCTCTTCATATCTTAAAAGCTAACTATGGGGTAAAATAAAACAACATTTGAAGAATGTTCAAGGATGGATTAATGATTCAAGACTGGATGTACCACTGCGTATTTTCATTTTAAAGGATTGTCCAGAAGGATAACGTTTAAACCCAAAGAGTTGAACAAAATACAAAATTCCAGTTGGTAGTAATCTGAAAGAGGAGTATCATCTGAAAATCACAAACAGCCCATGATAGCTACAGAGGGCCACACAGAGGGGAGAAGGAGATTTGACTAAGCTGGCTTCCTCTCAAGAGCCTGACCAAGTCATGAGGCAGAGCAGTTGTATAAAGGAAAAGGATTCGTCCCCACACACTGGCCAAGCTTGGCACTGTCCACCCAGCTGTAGGCAGGAATGTCCTCTGATTTCTCACTCACAGGAACTAAGGAGGAGCTTGAATTTGTAGCCTAGTTTTCCTTATTATTTATTTATTTCTGTGTGTTTTTGTTTTCCAGATTTACAAATAGAGGTACAGAAAAAATGGTCCCAAATTCTTTTATTGTCAGGGTTCATTTTATTATTTTCTCCCTATAAAACTTGTATTTTGAAAAGTTTAAAATGAAACAGAGGAGGGATTGCTTAACACGGATCAGTTATGACATAAATGTTAATTGCCTTCTCCATAAATCAAAGTTGTGACTATTAATTTTTCTCCTTGTGAGAGAAAATGATCAGAACTTCTCCAAGAAACATCTCATGATGTTTCCCCAAGAAAATACTACAAATCAATGTTTCCCCAAGAAAATACTACAGGTCCCCTTTTCCAAGGAGATCCTGGATGGTGTAAACAGTGAATGTGTTTGGCTGCTAACTAAAAGGTTGGAAGTTCAAGTCCACTCAGAGGGCCTCAAAAGAAAGGTCTGGAGATCTGCTTCCAAAACAATCAGCCATTGGCAACTCTATGGAGCACAGTTTACACATGGGGTAGCCATGAGTCAGAGTCTACTCAACTCTTTGGGGCAAGATGTGTTTTGAAATTTTCCAGATTTTAGAAAGGTATTATGGTTTATACACTGTATAAGGTACACCACCACTAAGGAACATATGGCAACATTCCATAATCAAACACGTTGATTTGATGTGACTATCAAATCTATAAATATGCCACTATAGATGAGTTTGCTTCCCAGATATGTTCAGGTCAAGTCAGATTTTGATCCCAAATTAGTAATGTAGAATTTTCAGTCTCTAGAACTTTTTAACTTAAGAATTCCAAAGGTGCTGTGTATCTGTATTATGCATTATTCCAGATAAGCATTTTTTTGTCTTATTTTTTAAGACACGGTCTTTTTTGAAAGTAAAACACAATTATCATTAAATTTTCAGAAATGTAGAAATTGGTAGATAGAAAACTGTTATCTCTTTCGGGACCTTAAGGTACCTGGTGACGTTAGGTTTTTAGAATCATCAGTTAACATGTTGGAAACACAGTTTAAAAAACTGAATAATAGAAATAAAAAATAGTATTCTGTTTTAAATAGGATGCTTCTAAAATATTTTGATAAGATTTAGGAATTGGGATTGTGTAAACCAAAGTTTATAATATAAGTGGCACAACTGCCATTTTAAACCAGGTAAGTCTTTGGTGTGGGGGGTTGTCGTCTGCACTGTAGGATGCATAGCAGAATCCCTGGTCTCTACCCACTAGGTGCTAATACCAACCCCCAGGACAACTGTGACAACCAAAAAACATCTGTAGACATTGCCAAATGCCCCTAGTTGTGAACCATTAGAAATTCTTTGGGACTGGATTGCTAATCTGGGCTTCTTCCCTCTCCTAAAGTTTCCTTTTTAAAAAAAATCTATTTCTTTTAGTTATTTCCTAAAGTCAGTGAAAAGAAAAAAAAAAAAAAAAGTAACAGGGTTACAAATCAGGGTACACTTCAAGGACATTTTTATTATAAGGGGTCAAACTACATGGTCAATTTAGAAACAGTCACTAGATGCCCTGGCAATAAGCTAAATGTGGCTAGCACATTAAAAATAAAAAAAGAAGAAGGGAGTGTGCAATGTTCCCTTTTCAAACCCTTTTTGGGCAAAGACTACTGCTCTGCCAGCATTCCAGAATAATGACAGCCAATGTGCCCTCTGTCAACTTTCCCTTCTTCTCCTTTGAAAATGCACATCAAACTGCTTCCAGAACTTCTTCTGATACCACTTAATGAGGCTGGAATCGGATCGCATTAGCAACCTGTGCTCTACATCCCACTTAGAGGCTGATGCCAGTAGTTGGGGTGGATGGGGCCTGGAATGGTTATACATCCAGACTCAGGGTTCCCTGGCTGCTCCAACTGATACAATGCCACTTTTACCCAATTCACATTGTGGCCTCTGAGGATGATTACATTTGAACAAGGAGCTCTGAAGCTAAGAAGTTTGATAGTCATGGCCCAATGTGAGACCCTGTTAGTACAGAAGAGGAGATGGAATTCAGATAAAGGACAAAACCAGGTTAGAGACCAGGCATTTTAGGTGTGTGTTGTTGTTGTGAAGAGACATCAAGTTGCTTCTGACTCATAACAACACTGTAAAGGGTTTCCAGGGAGCAGCTGGTGGATTTGAATTGCCAACATTGCAGTTAACGTTAACAAGTCTAGTGTTTATCCTAGAGTGCCACACCAGGACTCCTTTAGGTGTGTAGCTAGGTTCCTTTCTGCTATTCCAAGGAACACAACTAAGGAATTTCATCAAAATGTCACTTCATCTCTGCTAGACCTCAGTTTCCTCATCTCTAACTGGTGTGATGCTTGGGATAATGTGCTGGACTGCAAAGTTGGTTTGAATCGCAAGGTCAGTGGTTTAAGCTCACCAGCTACTCCTTAGAAATCCTATACAGGGTTGGTATGGGCTGGAACTGACTTGACAGCACTTAACAACAAGAACATGAATATGCAGCCTTGTTCTGGGGAATGAATTTAGATGCAATAAATATCTGACATATATAAGCATCTAATATGCCCAGATATGCGAAAATTGCATTTCTTTTTACTAAAATGAGATTAACAAAATTTTTATTAGGAAGAGATTTGACTAACTTTTCATATGAACTTACCTAATTTTCCTGAACTCTACAGAGATTCTGGTATGGCACTGTGGGTTCATGTTGTTGTTGTTGTTGTTAAATGCCGTCGAGTCGGTTCCGACCCATAGCGACCCTGTACAGGGTTTCCGAGGGTGTAACTCTTTACGGGAGTAGAAAGCCTCATCTTTCTCCCGCGGAGCAGCTGGTAGTTTCGAACTGCTGACATTAAGGTTCTCAGCCCGATTCGTAACCACTACGCTACCAGAACTGGACTACAAAGTCACTTGAACTGCAAGATCAGAGGTTCAAGCTCACTAGCTGCTCTTTGGAAACTTATACAGGGTCGCTATGAGTTGAAACCAACTTGATGGCACTTAACAACAACAGGGATTCTGGTATAATCGTACCCTAAAGGTATCTTCCTCTAACTATGTAGACAAAGACTATAGAATGAGGAACAGATTTTGTCCGACTTTCCAAAGTACCAAAGGAAATGGTCACATTTAAAGCTATTCTTATATTTGTTTCCCAGTATGTGACCATTGTGAAAAGGTGGTTGAGCTGAGGCAGTGACTTCTCGATCAAGCTGAATTTATTCTTAGTATATGTAAAATAACTTATTTAAACTTATTTAAAGTTATCACTGATAGAAAAACTGCTATTAGTTACTATGGAGTCAGCTCTAACTCGAGGCAACCACAAGGACAACAGATGGAAACACTGCTGAGTCCTGTGCCATCTTCATGGTCCTCGGCACACTCCAGTCCATCATGACTGCCACTGTGTAATTTGAATGCTACGGCAATTTGTTGTACTGCTTGTGGTGCCTTGGGTGGGAGTTCTGCTGGAATCTATACCATGGGTAGCCCAAACACCAGTACTGTCATTCAGCAAGGATCCCAGGAAGAAAGATTTGACAATTTACTTCTGAAAATCATCCCGTGAAAGCCCTATGGATCCTAACAGAATAGTGTGAAAAACACACGGCAAGGGCACTATCTGCTAGCCAGAATCTCTGAGAAACTGCTGGCAAATGCTGTTTGGTGAAGCCCTGCCTGCAAGTCAGACTGCTGCTCAGTTCCCCTCAAGAAATGAGGGTAAAGGTAAATGCCCCCCCCCCCCCATTGCTCCTCCAGAACATCCCCCAGGACTTGGAATAACAAACTAGAGACACAAGAAAGCCTGGGGCAGCATTTCAAAGGCAAATCTCAATTTGATTTGCATGTCTACAAGCACCTAGATGTCCAGGCCAAGCAGAATGTGAACACGTGCCCTGGTTTTCCTAAGGAGCAGAGGAGTCAAGGGAGCTCTGCAGGCATGGCTCACAGAGGACCAGTCACTGCATCCACCATTCCAAGCAAACAAGAATCAACACTGAGCAAACGTGAGATCCTATACTTTGCTGCCTCCAGGTCTGATTCCTTTTCTGCTCCACACAAATAAATAGATCTGTACTCCAGCAAACCCAAACTACAATGAATACATTCCTTCTCTGTCTTCCCTTGATCTGGTATGAAAGATTTGAACAAGTATCTACCTATTTTCTAAGAGAATCCCTTTCCAATTTTAATGCAAGATCACCCTGTATAAAATCAAACAAACAGTAACAACAACAAAAGAATATTGTTCACATGAAAAGATTCAGCTATTCAGTAGGGAAGATGGATCCGTGGAATACAGAGCAAATGTGCGTCATTAAACCATGATCCCGGAGAAAATCTGTAAGTTGTATTGAAATGAGTCTAAAGAGACAAATGTAGGCAGTAAGAACGCTGCAACAATTGGCCTGTAAAAAGAATGAAGTGGAGGTAATGTGGAGAGCAGCTATGACGAAATCAAATAAGCAAAATAGAACCTGAGTTCGAATATTCAAATGGAAGTAAAAAAAAAAATGGTAGCAAAAAGCTGACGTTATGTGGGAGAAGAACAAAAGGACAGATGTAGAGTAAGGGTGGAGAACATCTGTGTGTAGGCCGTATGTTGTTGTTAAGTGTCGTCGAGTCAGCTCCGACCCATAATAGGGTTTCCAAGGAGCAGCTGGTGAGCTTGAACCAACAACTTTGCAGTTCAAACGGTTTTGCAGTCTGGTGCATTAACCCACAGCACCACACCAGGACTTCTGTATCATGCCCTCAAAAAGCCTTTGCTATGGCCCTGTCAAGGCCAACTGCAGTTCCAGTCATCATATTATGGCAGGCTAACTTCTAAGTTGATGATTTTGTATGGCCTGCAAATGATGTTATAAATATCAAAATGGCCCTAGGCAGAAAAAAGATTCTTCGCACCTTACACAGAAGATCCAAAACCTGGCTACTATTAATGCTAGGAGAAAGAAGGATAAAAAGAGGAAGCGATCATCAAAGGACAAATTACTGTCTTTGGCTTCTGAGAAAAAGGACGCACTGGGTCCCAGGCAGTATCAATGAAAAGACAGCCCTAGCTAGAAATCCCCATGGGATATTTTAATTTTTGACAAGTGGGAACTTTTATAAGATTTTTGGAATAAAAATAAACACACAAATAGAGCAAACACCTAAAAATAAAAATCCAATAGTTAAAATTGAAAATGTGGTAAATGCATGCAATGAAATACTCAGTCATAGAAGGAATAGCATTCTAGTACATGCTATGAAAGATGAACCTTGAAAACAATCTGCTAAGTAAACCAGACACAAAAGGACAACTATTGTCTGGCCCCTCTAAAATGAAATATCTAGAGTAGGCAGAAAGTGAATTAGTGGTTGGGTGTAAGGGAGGAATGGAAACTAGAACATGAATTGCTTAATGGTACATTAACTCCAAAATTCTGTTTAGGGAGAGGAAAATGTTTTAGAAACAAAAAGTTGTGTCAGCCACACAGCAGCACTGTGAATACAGTTAATGCCACTGAATTGTACACTTAAAATTGTTAAAATGGCAAACTTTATGTTATATGTATTTTACCCTCTTCTCCATCCCTCCAAAAAGGAAAACATATACATAACCTAGGTTCAATACAAATACAAATTGCCTTTTGTGTCTTTAGGCCCAGGCATGTAAAGGCTTAGAAAATGTATTTTGAATATATCTTTATTGGTAAAATTTTATCCTCTAATATAATGGTAAATATTTTTAAGTTATTTTGAAAATAAAGTCTAGTAAGTAGCAACTTCTCAACTCTGCCATTGTAATGTGAAATCATCCATAGGCAATATGCAAAGAAATGGGCGGGCTGTGTTCCAATAAAACTTTATTAAAAAGCAGGCCATGGACTATCTTTGCTGACTGTGTTATACATGTTGTTGCTATTGTTAAGTTCTGACTCATAGTGACCATGAATAGGGTTTCCCAGGAGCACCTGGTAAATCTGGACTGCCGACCTTACAGTTAGCAGTCCAGTACTTATCCTACAGCACCACACCAGGGCTCCCATTAAGTTATAGAAAGGTACAAAAATCAGGACAAATAATAATAGTAATAAACCAATAGGAATAGTATATATTTAAAATACAAGATATAGATTTGGGTCTCAGGGAAAAAGGAGGACAACAAGAAATTCTTTAACTTCTTATTTTACATTGGCAAAGGCACATTGGTGGAGTAATAGTGAAAGAGAAGGAAAGATTAACAATTGGTAAAATGGCAATATTTTTGTTATATATATTTCGTTGTTGTTGTTAAGTGCTGTCGAGTTGATTCTGACCCATAGCGACCCTGTACAGGTTTTCCAAGGAGTAGCTGGTGAGCTTGAACTGCCGACCTTGCAGTTCAAACGGCTTTGCATTAACCCACAGTGCCACACCAGGACGCCTATATATATATTTTATACACCCCACCAAAAGAAAAATGATATATAACCTGAGTCCTATATCCAGACAATTACTTGTCTTTTGTGTTTAATACTTTTGAAAAGCACAAAGCTAACCTCTTGTAGAATTGAATCAGAAGACAACCTTTTCAAAGCACTGTACAATTGAAGAGAGAGAAAAGGGACAATTTTACAAAAGACAAAAAACAAAGGAAAAAAAAGAAAGCAGAAATCCAGAAACCAGAAAACAAGAAGAAAAAACAGTCAAACCATATTTATCATTTATAAAAATTAGAAATTAGTTAAGGTCTAATTAAAAGGTACACATTTACATTAGAAATATGGATGATTTGTGAAAAAAAATCTATATGATATGGATATATAAGCTGATACAAAATTCTACCTATAAACAGATGGGCAAAGGTATATTGGCAAATGCAAACAAATATATTCAAGATTATGATGTTAATATTTTAATGTACAAATCAAGAATAAGTAAT
Source organism: Chrysochloris asiatica (assembly GCF_000296735.1). NCBI lineage: Eukaryota > Metazoa > Chordata > Mammalia > Afrosoricida > Chrysochloridae > Chrysochloris > Chrysochloris asiatica. The sequence continues at coordinate 8,651,270 of NW_006408582.1, read as the reverse complement.
TTTATAACTAATTTTAAGTACCAAGCAACAACATTGACATATATAACCCAAATGGATTATTATTCAGTCATAGAAAGGACTTTCAATTCATAGAAAACAGTGGAAGAATCTCAGTAGCAGCTATAGAGGGAAATCTGTCAGATTGTTCAAAAGATTTAGCAAATAATGTACATGAAAAATAAACAGAATAATTGGTAAAGAAGATCTGAAAAACACCACTATTGAAGCTTACATCATGAATCCCTTTTAATCATTAACTCTACTAAGCATGTTAATTATTGATCAGTATTAAGGCATAAAGAAAACCTCATAAGTTCCATAAGGTTGGAGTTGTTTGAGTTCATATTCTGTAACCACAGTGCAGTAAATTAAAAAGTAACTTTTAAAAATGGGGGATAAAAATAACCAACTATTTTCCATTTAACAAACAACAACAAAGCATGGTACACAGGAAGCCTTGAGAGTAGAAGCACTGATGGACAGGATGAGGCCACTGTTTATTAAGATGGTAAGGAAGGAACTAAAACGCTTACATGAGAAATGTACAGTCTTCATTGCTTCGTCTCTTAAATAAGAAACAATCTAAAGATGGGAAATCAACTTTCTGTTCGAGCTAAAATTAAAAAGAAATAAATAATGAAAGAAATTCTTAGAGATAAAACTAATGTACTGGGAAACCGATTAATAAATCTATGACCTGAATACTTTGAAAATACTATTAAAATCCAGAAAATCTCAATGAAGAAACACACCCACACATACACAAATACATGATGCTATAAAAGAGAGCAGGAATAACCAGGTAGGAAAGAAGTTAAGAATAACAAAATTTCACATAGGATTTTGTGTTAAAAAGCTGATTCTTAGTAGAAAGGAAAATGAGAAATAAGAAAGTTAAGATTATCAAATCTGACAATCAGAATAGACCACTATTCATGGACAAAACAGAAACCAGTCTCACAGAACTGTATCCATAAAAGGAGCTGTGCCCAAGTGTTTTATGGTTAAGTTCTCTCAAACCTTCAAGGAACACATAATTCTTACGTTATTTAAACTGAGATCATAGAACAAAATGAAAAGTGTCACAATTCACTTTATAAAGTTAAAATAAACCTGAAATTACAATGTAACAAAGAGAGCACAATAAAATCATAGACTTGTTTCACACAGAAATAGAAATGTAAATCAGAAATAAATACCTAGCATAATGCAGTAGTATAAAAAAAGATGCATTCCTCCTAACCAAGTAGGATGGAGTCCAAGAATGCCTGGGAATAAAATCTATCAAATCAATGTTAATAGTGAAGTTGCTGTTGTTGTTAAGTGCCATCCAGTGGGTCCCGACTCATAGCAACCTTGTATAGGCTTTCTGAGGAATGGCTGGTGAGTTTGAACCGCTGATCTTGTGGTTCAAACAAAACTTCAGGTTGAGTGTTAAAAAATCATTCTTGATAGAATTGTTCTGTAAACTATAGGAAGGTAGTTCCTTAATATATTGAAGTATATTGATTTTAAACCAATAGTCAGTGTCATAAAGAATGTTGAAATACCCAAGTAGTGTTTCCCAACTTCACTGTTCTAAGAACCAGTTTTCCAGGAGCTCTTAAGACATGAGATTAAAAGTAAAGTGATTGATTAGTTAAACAATTTAAAAGTAGTTCAGGAAATAAATGGAGAGACATGTCCCATTTCCTAATTAGAGATTTCAGTATTATAAATATATTACTTCTCAAATTAAGCTATACATTCTAAAAACTATATTCAGCATCTGACTGGGTGTGCGTGTGTGGTGTCAGTGGGAGCAAGGAGTAAGTTGACAAAATAGTTCAGAGTTTCCTGGAAGAAAAAAAAAAAACTTGCAAGAAGAGAGAAGAATACTTAGAAAAAGAATTTATCCATGGGTACTGAATCAGAAAATGTTAAAATGTGTTAAGAAACCACAGTCATTAAAATCATGTGACACCAGAGTAGAGAGATCAGAAAAATGGTACAGATGTGGGAGTCCCAAAGTAGACTTAAGGTTCCTTTTCATGTAAGAAAATGGTCTTTCAAAAAAGACAGGGAAAATGGATTATTCAATAAATCTTTTGAAGCCAAAACCCACCACATTGGGAAAAGATGAGGAGTCTGCTCCTGTGAAGATTTACAGCCTTGGAAACCCTTTGTTGTTGTTACGTGACGCTGAGTCCAAAACCCACCACATTGGGAAAAGATGAGGGGTCTGCTCCTGTGAAGATTTACAGCCTTGGAAGCCCTTTGTTGTTGTTGTTAAGTGATGCTGAGTGGATTCCGACCCATAGTGAACCTGTGTAGGGTTTCCAAGGAGAAGCTGGTGAGCTTGAACCACTGACCTTGCAGCTCAAATGACCTTGCAGTCTGACTGCATTAGCCCACAG
>NW_006408582.1:8630986-8648274 GCF_000296735.1 Chrysochloris asiatica | reverse complement strand
GGAAACAGTCGCTGGAGAAGGATGTCATGCTGGGTAAGGTGGAGGGTCAGAGAAAAAGAGGAAGACCCCTAACGAGATGGATTGGCCAGGTGGCAACGTTGATGGACTCAAGTGTGGCAGTGGTAGTGAGGTTGGCCCAGGATTGGACATTGTTTCGTTGTGCTGTGCATGGGGTCGCTATGAGTCGGCTCTGACTCGATGGCACCTGACAACAACAACAACAACATCATCTTAGAGCATGTCCAGGAGAAGGGGTAGAAATTGGAAAGGCCAAGTCGTCTAAGAGAGACTAAGCATATAAATACACTGTATAAATTACCAGGCCAAACAGAGCTTATAGAATTTAACAAAAATGTGTGTTTGTATGTTTGTTTCTGTGGAAGATAACATAGTTTTTGGAAACTCAGTATATCTGAATACAGCATAAGAAAATTGGCATTTCAGTATATATGATAAATGAATGATATCATTGATATATAAAATGAGTTTATTAATCAAAAGAAATAGAAAAACAACTTGATGAAGAAAAAAAATGGCCAAAAAGCACAGACATGCTATTCTACACAATACAAAATAAAAATAACTATTAAAAATATGGTGAAAATGTTCAACTTACAAAGAAATGTGCAATTGAGAAAGGAAATAAACATTATGCCAGTGCCAAATTGTCAAACAAAATAGCAAAATTAAAACACAGTAAAATTTCTAAAGAAAAAAATACTTTAGAAAAGTGTCCTTTTTAAACTTGCTTAGATTCAAGATTCTCTGGACACCCAAACATAAAGTAAGAAAACATGGGAATGCACTCATCACTAAGTGCTGTCTCCTTCAAAGAAGTAACTTGTCTATGTACAGCCTGATTTGAAAGAGTCAGCAATTGTCCCAAATATTGTCAGAACTCACTGTGGTTGTCTTCTGAACCTGCAGCATATTCTTTTGAAGGAGACAGCAAATCTTCATTGCCAGATTTATCTTTTGGAAAGAGCCAAAATTAATTTCTAGTCAAGACTGGTTACATTATTTGTGATCACCAGAAAGGTTTTCTGGGCAATCTACTCTGGAGGCAAAGATAAAAGAGCCAATCCACAACTATGCAGTAGTTTTTGGAAGTAAATATTTTCATCAGCATGTTAGAAGGATTGCATTTACGAGTTGGGCTGATAACCTCAAGATCAGCAGTTCGAATCTACCAGCAGTTCCATGAGAGAAGGATGAGGATTTCTGCTCCTGTAAAGATTTACAGCCTCAGAAACCCTGTACAGAGTCGCTATGAGTCAGAACCAACTCCACAGCATATCACCACCACCACCACCATCTGACCTAGGTAGAGGTCTCCCGACTAGTCTATCCACATCTTCTTTTCACTAAGCCTTTGATCTTTTCAAATACAAACTTGATTGTGCCATTTCTGCTTCCTAGTCAATTTAGGATTAAAGCAAAACCTCATCAAAAAACAAAACCAAAAATAAAGGTACAGACTCATTTGGTCAGGTCCTTCTCTTTTCAGTTCTATTGGTCAACATTTATCCACTGGCCTTCTTGAAAACCTTCATGGACATGAGGTCTGCCTGGCTGGAGTTATTGTCCATTCTCTCCCCTCCCTTGCCTTATGAGTACAGAACACATATTCATTCTACAGATCTCCACTCAAAAATAGGTTTCCCAGAAAGCCTTTGCTGACCTCCCCGCATAGGGTCACTCTTACCCACAGTATATGTTTACATTGTCCACATTCCCCTTGCTGCACTTTACACAGTATAAGATTTTTTATGTGGCTATTTGATAAATGTTTGTCTTCCCTTAGAGGTTGGAAAGAGAGAGCCAGTGACACAGTGGTTAAGGTGCGTGACTGCTAACAGAACATTGGCAGTTCAAACCACCAGCCACTCTGAGGAGATGTAGCCACTGCCTTCCATAAAGATTTAGCAACTGGGGACCTCTATGGGTAGTTCTATTCTGTCCTATAGGGTCACTATGAGTGGGTTTAATTTTTTGGTTTGGAGATAGAAGTCTTCATTCAGGAAGGCAAGGACTGGTTTAACTCTGTATTGCACAAAGTTCAATACATGAGAAGTTCTCAATGAATGATGGAGTAATGAAGGAGAAATGCTATTTAATATGCATATGAGATAGATATTCTGCAAGATGACCACAATCCCCTCATCTCTGCTACTCTTCCATGGGAGAGATGAGTCTATGTCCTTTCCTCTTGAACCTAGATGACGCCATCATTTTCTTGGACCACAGGATGAGGTAGAAGTGACACTTAAAAGCCTGGCAGTTTCTACTTATTGTCTTGGAAGAGAGCTGCCACTCTAAGGAAATGCATGCAGACAACTGGAGGAAGAGAGTGTGACACTGAGAGTGACAGCCAGCTCCAGTCACTGTGCCGTGACTCATTCCTGACTCACATCGTCATGAGTCATAAAATAGTTGCTGCTTTAAACCATTACGTTTTGGGACACTTTGTGGTGTAGCAAAAGTAGCTGAAAAATTGGACTCACATTCAGATCACAAGGTCTTTGCGATTCTCTTTACACCATTGTTTCTGAGAGGTCAGCCTTGCTGGTAAGAATCAGCATGGTAGCTGTGTGCCTACAGGCAAGTAGCACTTTCCCTTTAGCTAGCTTGGGCATCCTCAAAGGAGTCAGTATTATTAGCACCCAGTTTCCTTGTTTCACATATTAACATTTGAAATTTTATTATGTATTAATTCAAGCTTTTTTTCTTCAGGCTTCATTAAGTCAGGATTTTGTCTCAATTTCCAGTGATTGTCTAGCTGCCTGACATAGATGGTCACTAAATTTTTGCTGAATGAATCATTCTCTGTTTCACTATTCCCACCTGATAACTCCCAGCCAACTCTCCCTTCCCCAACCATTTAGAATGCATTCTTCCTCCCCACTACTGTGCTGTCTCTTGCCCCTTTCCCATGTAATTCTCAAATATGCCAAGTCCACATGAGCCCCATCTCAGCCCAATGGGGCAACCTTTGATTTACAGGTAATAGCAATGATCTGAGTCCAATAATGATGCCATATTTTGTATTCAATTAGTGAATAGGTTCAGTGTTACTTTCTTGTCTGTTTTCTGATGGTTTCTCTCAGATATCCAAGTGTATCCACTCTTTGTAGCAACATTATGATAAAAAAAAAAATATTGCCATCTAGTCTGTGTGTTAAGTGCTATGTTAGCCACTGTTATATGAAAAATTAAGTCTAGGCTTGAATCTCAGGGACTAGTGAGTTCTAGATAAAAGGATGAAATAGACAAAGAGTATGCACTTTCGATATTACATATTTCAGGCCATGGATAGATATTTTTTTTACCTTTCATCTTATTTCATAAGGGGAAGATTAGTCCCTTCATATTCTCTCTATTCAAATCTACAATCAAAACTTGTTTTTAAAAGCATTCATTCTACGACATAAATGACTGATAACAATCTCAATTATGGCCCCAACCCTAGCTTCCCTGGGGATTTTGAATTTTAACCAAACATTTACAATGCGAAAAGAAACAAGGCTGGCAAGATTTAGACTTGGGAGCAGTCAAGCCAGGTTCCTTCTTGTAATCACACCACTCCATACAGCAACAAGCCCAGCTCTGGTGGGAAGCGTTTAGGGTAGAGGGAAGCATGGGGCAGTAAGAAGGCAATGTCTTGTCACAAAACACAGGAGGGGTGAGCAGTGATTACTCTGAGTGGTGGCCCACTTTGTAATCTTGGAAGATTGCTATCACACAAGGGGCTTCACCTCTCAGTTGTATATATCACACGCATCATAGCCACCTCCCACTCTTCCATCCTAATTCCACTGCTCTCCCACAGCCTAGAACAGACAGATAGATAACCTCTTCTTCCCAGGACAGTAGTTGTCATACTAAAAGAGCTCACGCCCCTTGTGGCCGCTAATCAAATGGCACATTTATTCTTCTGTGCCGATTCTGCCTGAAAAATTGTACTTAAGATAGCTAATAAGAACAAATACCATCTCACAGATGGTTCAGCAAAAGCAGTACCATCTTCCTTAAATCTCTGCTCACTGTTGCTGCCTTGGAAGCTTCCACAGTGAGTCCTATACACAATTAACTGTTGTATTCTTCAGCACTGTGAGGCCCAATCTCATAGGCTTATAATAATTATTCATAATTACTCCCCTTAACTAGATTGTGAGCCTGTTGAGGACAAATAATGTATTATTTTTTCATTTCTTTAATTCTCATTGTCTAACACAATGCCTGCTATTCATTATATAGCCAATAATGATGGAAGAAATGGTCTTTGACTCATTTGGTGTCAAAAGGAATCTGTAGACCACAGAAGGGTGGATGTAGGGATCTTTTGCTCTATTGGGCAGCCTAGTCAAACCCCAAAGCCAACCTCACTGCCACAAAGGTGATTCCAAATCATGGTGACCCTGCAAGACAGAGTAAAACTAACTGCTCCTTAGGGCTTCTTAAAAGGTATGGTGTTATGGACTAAAGCACTGGACCAAAAGGTCAATTTGAACCACAAGGTCAGCGATTCAAACTCATTAGCTGCTCCTTGGAAAACCCTATATAGGGTCGCTATGAGTTGGGACCAGCTCGACGGCACTTAACAGCAACAAGGTCTTTATAAGAGCAGAGAACTACATCTTTCTCTGCCAAAGTGGTTAGTGGGTTTGAACTACCAGTTAGCCACCAGGGCTTGTTTCCCTTCCTGTTATCCAGCTCTTATTGTTGCTGTTGTTAAGTGCTGTCAAGCCAGTTCCAACTTATCGGGACCCTGTATACGATTTTCAAGGAGTGACTGGTGGATTCGAACCATCAACCTCATGATTAGCGCCACACCAGGACAAAGGTAGCCCATTGATTCCGAATGCTATTTTTCCATAAAATCCTTACTTCTCCAATACTAACTCCCTGAGAGATCCAGTTCCATGAGGGAGGCTAGAACTAGAAAATCAGAGTCCAACTTTTACTAGAGGACATCAGGATCCAAGCAATCATGCCTTATGTCCCCACTGAGCTCAGTCACCACCAGAGACCCAGACTGCCAGTCGGTCACCATCTGGCTCTGTATCCAGTGTTTTGTCCCTTCACAAACTTGTTGAGTGAGCTAATGAATGAATAAATATACAAACTTCAGGAGGGAGTAAGAGATGGGATGCAGGGAAGTAAGTAAACAGGCAGTGGCTCAGGTAATGAGTTGTTTGTTGTTGTTGTTAAGTGCAGTCGAGTCGATTCCGACCCATAGCGACCCTGTACAGGGTTTCCGAGGAGCAGCTAGTGTTTAGATAAACTAAAAAATGTGATATAATTCCAGGAGTAAAGTAAACAACAATGATGAGCAGGCATGATGGAAGGCCAGAGAGTGAAGTGGGGGTGATCTCTGTAACAGCATTTCTAAATAGAAGTATATGCAATGAAAAAATGTTCTCAAGCTCTGTGGTCCAAAACAATAGCTACTAGTCATGTGTGACTGGTTAGCACTTGGCAGGCAGCTAGTAGACATAAATTTTATTAATTTTAAGTAACTTTGAAGAAGCCCTGGGGGTTCAGTGGTTAAGTGTGTTGGCTGTTAATGGAAGTGTTGGTTTGAAACCACCGGTAGCTCCTTGGAAGAAAGATATGGCAGTCTGCTTCCATAAAGAATTGTAGCCTTGGAAACACTATGAGGCAGTGCTACCTGCCTTATAGAGTTACTATGAGTTGGAATTAATTTGAAGGCAGTGGGTTTGATTTGGTTTTAATTTACTTTGTATTTAAATAGCAACATGTGATCCGTACTATACTAGTAGAGAGTACAGTCCTGACACCTTCTTCCCACTTGTGATTTCAAGATGCTAACACTTAACTTCACTGAGTTGCTGAGAGGACTAATGAAACAAAGTGCCTAGTAAAATGTATGGCACTCAAAAGTCAACAGCTGCTACCACTACTGTACAGAGTTGCAAATCAAAGTAGGTGAAGCACAGGCTGTTTAAATGTGGCTCTAAAGCATTGGAATGGGGCTTTTATTAATTCTTATGAAGACTTTTCCGTTTGCTACAGTTAGTGGATAACTAATGTGTGGATCTATATTTAAACTCACAAACTAAAAATAACAAACAACTATTTTGGGATCTCATTGAAGCCATTTAGAGATAGATGATTATTCTAAGTGGATCAGCTTGCTGATGATACTCCCAATGAGCTAATTAGTTTTGACAACAGCTAATTTAGCATCTGTAAAAATTGGATTTGTAAAATTATTGTACTATTTTCAAGCAGTAGCATCTGCAATTTTCTGGATGATTCCGGATAAGAGTAGTGAACTCCTGGTGTGGCGCTGTAGGATCAGCACTGGACTGTGAACCACAAAATCAGCAGTTCAAAGCTACCAGCTGTTCCTTGGAAACCCTATACAGGGTCACTATGAGTAGAAACCAACTCAAAAGCACTTAACAATCCAAACAAAGTAACACTATTAGAAACATTATGGTGACTTCTTTAAGGCTTAAATTGATTTGTACATAAAATTATTATTTTTATCCTGTTAGTGGCTCACCATACTTTCTTCCATATTGAATCTAGAAAATAAAATTAACCAAGATACAGAGTACAAGCAGATCATTATAACTAGCACTTACAGGATAATTGAATCTAATATTAGAGGCTTGATTATTTTCCTGTCAAGAGGATTTGCAAATCATAGCAGAGGTTAAGTGTCATTACACAGCCCTTGCCTAAGGACACAGTGAAAGACTTGAAAGAGGACAGATGTATTTAATTCAACACATGCTGAAAGGCATTAAGAAAAGTTGACATTATTATTAAGGAGACCAATTAATCTGCATCAGCTGGAAGCCACTTTACAGTATTTGAAAAGTCGCCCTAAGACACAATATAAGGAGACAATGCAAATCCACAAATTTGCAAAGGAACCTTTCCAAACTGCCCGGGTAGCTTTGCTATTTGAAATGCAGCTCTTTCCTTTTCCACTCCTAGTTGTGTTCTAGAGTAGCAGAAGGGGAAGAGGATGAAGCTCCCAAGAAATAAGATGAGATCGTTCAGACTTACCAATAGGCATCACTAAGAAAAAAGGCAGCCAGCAGAGGACGAAGCAGCCGACCACAATGCCTAGCGTTTTGGCCGCTTTCTTCTCTCTGGAAAACTTGAGGAGCCTCACTGAGAAGTTTGTCTTGTTCTTGGCGCTAGACGTTCCGTTGCCCCCTGTAGGGACGTTTTTTCGATGGATGCGGAGCGTCACCTGTTCAGAGTCCGACTTGTCGGTCTTGAGGCCGGACTTGAGGCCCCGACTCTCCCTCTTGGCCACCACATAGACTCGGCAATACATGACTAGGATGATGGCAAGAGGGACGTAGAAGGAGCCCAGAGCTGAGAATAGCACATAGCCTGGCTCCTCCGTGATCTGGCAGATAGTCTCATCGTCCGGAGCCGGCTGCCTCCAGCCGAACAGAGGCCCTATGGAGATAACAAGAGCAAGAGCCCAGACGCAGAGTAGAGCCATGAGACCCCTCCTCTGCGTCACAATGGTAGGATATCGCAGTGGGTAGCTCACGCCGATGTAGCGGTCGATGGATATAATACAAAGTCCCATGATGGACGCTGTGCAGCACAGGACGTCCACTGCCGCCCAGATATTGCAAAAGACCCTGCCGAAGGCCCAGTAGCCCAAGATCTCGAAGATGGCAGAGAAGGGCAGCACTGTGGAAGTGAGTAGAAGGTCGGCCACGGCCAAGTTGACGATGTAGTAGTGAGTGACCGAGTGCAGATGCCGGTGACAAGCCACCGAGAGGATCACTAGGATGTTTCCTAGCACCCCGAAAATGATAAGGCCGCCCAAGATCACCCCGAGCAGAATGGCCTTAGAAATGTTCACCGGTGCAGGCGAGTGAGTGCAGTTGGAGCTGTCCGAGGCATTTCCGGAGAGAAACACCATGGTCCTTTGTCGCGGGCCGGGAGAGGTCCGGCTCTCGAGGGCCACCCCCCAGGCGGGGGCGGAGGCTGCAGCAAGATAGCAGGAGTCAAAAGGTCTGGGCTCTGGGGAGTCCTACCCCCAGGGTTTGGTTGGGGGTGAGTAGGAGAGCGCCGATGGGAAGCAACCCCAGCCAGCCCTGGATACCCTCAGAAGGTACACTAAAGGGGCAGGGCATTAAAGACGACATGGCCAGGGACACGCGGGTTTGAGCGCGGACCCCCTCCACCCGGAAGCTCAAGGAGACAAGTTGTAAATAGGCAATCCTGTAAATTACAGGAGTCCGCTTTCCAGCACTGTCGGATCCGTCTGGGTAGCTAGAGGATACAGCATTCTGTGCACAATTTGGAATTCAGAACTCCATGCGTCAGTTTTCTCCCAAACCATGGCGAGTCCAGGTCTGCCGTCGAAGCTCAAGGTCGGGGACTCCTGGCATCTGGGCGCTGCTTCCCGCCCGCAATCAGGGTGTCCTGTCTCTGAAGAGGAGGAAGAATGGGCTCTAACTCAACCCAGATTTTAGGCCGACGGGTCATGGGTGTGAAATGTTTGCCAGGATCCCGGAGGCTGCTGAACCAGAGATAGCCCGCTTCCTCCTGAAAGAGCCCAAAGAGAAAGGTTGCCTGTGAACCAACGGCCCTGGGGAGGGTGACGTGCCCACCGTGACGGGCGGTGGAACCCTGACTGGGAGCCCTGTGGACTCTTCTATGGAGGAACCGCTTCTCCAGGCCTCCGCGGAGGTGACGCGGGGTGGGGGTGGAGGTGGAGACGCGCACTCAACCCCTGCCCCCTCCCACGCCCTAGCGGTTGGGAACCTGCTTTCACACGCTCAGCGGCGAGTCTTCCCGCCCGGTTCAAGATCCGAAAGAAAAAAAACTCCTAGAGCTGCAGCGCCCCACGGCCAGATCCGAGCTCCAAGACCGCGAAATTAAAATAACGCAAGCCCAGCGGCGAGACTGCGGCTGGCTAGTGTGTCTCTCCCAGCCGGTGGAATTTAAAGGATCTATAGGGTTGCATTTTGAACAGATTGCTTCCTAGTCACCTCGTGGGGCGACCTGGGAGAAGGAACCTCTGTGACCCTGGAACCGACCATAGGGACAGTGCCATGCGCACGCTCACCGCCAAGGAATTCATACTTGGGCTCTGCGGAGCGCGTAGGTCCGTGAACAAACCAAACGAGCCCGAGAGCCAGGTCCGATCAAAGTCTGGCGGATCCCGAGGGCTGGACACGACCCCAGGTCGACCCAGGGCTGCTTTCCAAGCCACAGGGTCTGCAATTCGCACAGGGCCCCAGCTAGATGCCACACCCGGGCTGCAGGGGAGATGCGGAAGGAGGGGGGTGGGCTTCCTTCCGCGGAGAGGGCTTTGTAAGTGACAATCGCTGCAGATTTTGTAGGCGTAAAATCAAGGCGGCGCGCCACTGGATTTTCTGGGCTGCAAAAGAACCCTGTGGTTTCATAACTGTCAACCGACCATGGGGAATCAGACGTAGAGCAAAGGCTGTGTTTACCTAGCCTTCTAAAGATTACGGGGTTGGTCCCCGAGGCAGGGTTCCGGGCTACTGTGATTCACAAAGTTAAAACCTTCCTGACTGTCCTGAAAACAAGCAACTACAGAAATCCGTTTTTCCCTACTTTGGGGCGACTGTTATGGGGTTAGTTAACAAGACACTTGTTAACTAGGAGCTAACTTCACAAAATGTATGAGAACAGGGTGGGAGAAGGAGTGCTGGTATAAAAATGGGTGAAAAAGAGAGGGTCTGGGGATAAGTGGGGTTTCCATCTCACCTGGAGGTCGGGGGAGATCTGTCCGCATCCATCCCGCCCTTCGGGAAGGGAAGTCGGTGCCCTGTTCCCAGCGCCTCTGCTCACGCACCTGAAGAGCCGAAGCGGAGTCCCACAGCTCGCGCGCGCGCGCGGGTGGGAGCGGACAAGGCTCGGGTCCCAGAAGCTGATTTGTCACCTCCTTTCTGAGAAGGGGGAGATAGGTGACCGTCTCTCAGAAGATCAAACCATAGCTAGGCTAGTCCTTTTGCTCCAAATGACTCACCCCTTCTACACAGATGTCTGCAAGCTTTTTGGGATCGCTATCACTTTACCTGGAAATTTCTAAATAATGAATTTTTTTTTTTAAAAGGAGGGCGACCAATAACTCCACAATCACCCTTTTAATATTCAGTTCTCAGACACCAGCAAAGAACCGCAAGGAACTTTGCAGCTCTCTGACGTAACACTAGCAGTAGCCCCAGCTAGTACCGTAATCTCCTGGTGTTACCGTATTACGCTGCTACAACAAACGCCATATATTTTTTTCTTTTTGCTCCTGCCCAGAGTTGGTTGGGGCTTTACTGATTTAAAAACAGATAGACAAACTAAAGATTGTTGTTGTTAAATGCCGTGGAGTCGGCTCCTACTCATAGCATAACGACCGTGTATATGAATTCCTAAGCTTTAAATCTTCACCGGAGCAGAAAGCCTCATCTTTCTCCTGCGTAATGGCTGGCTGACAGGAATCACGAACCTTGTGGTTCACAGTCCAGTGCTTATCATATGAAGCCACCGTGCTTCCAAACTAAAGGCTGGGAGGGAGTATTTTTACTTGTCATAAATCCGTCTTTAAATGATCAGATTTTTAAAATAAAACCTGACACCCCGGCCAGACAGATTTTACTGGGGTCCGTTCGACCAGCAAGGTGGGCAGTTTAAACTCACCAGCAGCTCTTTAGAAACCCTGTACAGGGTCGCTAGGAGTCAAAGGCACTTAACAACAACAACAATGGTGTGTTCAAAGAAATGTCCCATACATTTACTTTGAATAGCTTGATTCCATTAACACTTTGGCTAAGTTCTGTTAAAACCAAGACAAAGTAAATTGTTATTTTCAAATGTTTTAAGAGGCAATTAAAGTCAACAAAATTCAATAAACCTGATCACAGTAAGATATTTTTAGAAATATTAAGTAAGCATTGTTGCTGTTAAGTGCCTGGTGGAGTTAGTGCCAACTCATAGAGACCCTTCATAGGGTTTTCAAGAGCAGCTAGTGGGTTTGAACTGTTGACCTTATTTATGGTCAGCACAACTAGCAGTTCAGTGTCTATCCTATCCTGCTACACCAGGGCTCTAATTAAGAATATCTAAGTCTTATTAAATATAACGGATTTCACATTTCTTTAAAACAAATGCATTAAAGGGCATGCCAGTCATTCCGTTGTTTCTTACATGATTCAGTGTTTTCTTAAATGATTTAGTATTTTTAAAGTTCTACATGTTCTTTTTCACTTCTAATTAGAAAACGTTTCTTTTGGAGAGTGTTACTTCTCTTTAATTCTCTTCAATTCAGTAATAGTTGAAATCTTAACAGCTAGAATAGTTTTATTAGCATTCTTTCCTAGAAATGCCATATTTTACTTATAAATGAATGAAGCCATATATATTTATAAATATTAGGGGAAAGATTAGAATATTTTTCCAATCTGAGTCCCACCTTCTATATCATGTTTCATTTCTATTTTTTTCTGATAAAACACAATGTTCTTTTCTTCAAGTATTTACTAGATTTCCTTAAACCTAGTAATAAAAACAGTATTTTGAACAGTTCTGTGCACTTCTTCCTTAAGAAAAGCTTAAAAGCATTCTTGTAGCATAGTGAGTTATCAGTTGGACTTCTAACTCCAACGTCAATAGTTCAAATCTATCAGCTGCTCTGTGGAGAAAGATGAGGCTTTCTGCTCCCATAAAGATTTACAGCCTCAGAAACCCTATGCGGGTCTCTATGAGTTGGAATTGACCACACAGCACATAACCACTACCACCACCAAGTGCTGTGGGCTAGGCATTGGTCTTCTAACCTTAAGGTTGGCAGTTCAAACCCACCAGCCACTCTGAGGGAGTAAAATAAGTCTATCTGCTCCCATAAAGATGAATAGTCTTGGAAACCCTATACAGAGTTACTATGAATAGGAATTGAGTCCATGTCAGTGGGTTTGGTAGAAGTGAGACAATGTTTTGTTGTTGTTATTAAGTACCTGTGAGTCAATTCCAGTTCATAGTGACATTGGCTAGGATTTTCTAGGAACCACTGTTGGGTTAGAACTGCTGACTTTGCAGTTAGCAGTTCGGTACTTATCCCGCAATGCTACACCAGGACCCAAAAACAAGGTTTGGGAGAGTCGGTTATAGCAATAAAGCTCAAAATGCCTGTAAGGAATGCCAATGGGAGGTCAGGGAGGCAGTACTAGGGGACCGAATACTTAATTCCTGTGTACAACTCTTCTTCCCTCCATAACGCTATATAGTGGTGGTACCAACACCTATCCCATTGGATTTGACTTTAATGTTATTTTAAAAATACATATGAGTATACAAATGGCTTGCTTGGTCATAAGGTAAATTTTATGCTTGTAAGGAACATGCTTGGGTAGGAGATAGGTAACCTGGGTTCTTCTAGCCCTAATTCATATTGCTTTCTCTGGGATATAGTTTCCTCATCTAATATGTATATAAAATCTAGTCTTTAAAGGGATATAGTATTGCTTAGCTTCATATTCACTAATTCTGTGTCAAGAATATGAGTTCTCCATTAAGATCTGTTCCCTAGTAGATAAAGGAACAACAAGAAAAGCAACTGAAAATTGCTCAGCTCCGCAAGGTCAAAATTGGTTAAGGTCTTTGCAACTTCCAGAGCCTCTACTAGATCTACCTCTCTAAACACAAAAATCAGCACAAGGTTAGAGGGTAGACACGTGTTAGCTGGAGTGGTGAGTAGGACAATATACAAAAAGAAGGAGGTTGGTGGAAGAATGATAAAGACAGGTGAAGACAGAGGGAAATTTGTTAAAAGAGATAGAGGTAAATAGTGTTATATACACAACCCTGGAATGACAGAGTTCTGTAGCTAGATACATGCACAGAGACATAGGCTGAAGGGGTAAGGAAAGAAGAGTGAGAATATACCAACAAGTATATAAGGATTTGGAAGAGGATATTGATACATGGGTATTTACCTTTACTGAAAACACAACCATGAATGTGGTGGAGCTTACAGCAGGCAAAATGATGAAAACTTCTCAGATATTATCAAACATCTTATGGCAATGAGTTGCTGGGCCTGAGGGTTTAGGATCATAGTCTCTGGGGACACAATGGTTAACTGGCATAACATAGTCCATAAGACAGTGTTCTATATCCTACTTTGTTGAGTAGTGACTGAGATCTTAAAAGCTCATTAACAGTCATCCAAAGTCGAACTTTTGGTCTCTCCATGTGCAGAAGAAAGAAGAGTGATGAAAATCGAGGATGCTTAGAATCAATTAGTCCAATGGACCAATGGAGCAGGTGAATGTCAGTCACCATGACTCTGAGACAAGAAGAACTAGATGGTGCCTGGCTACCAGTAACAACTGTTCTGAAAGAGATCACATTACGTCCTGGATAGAGTGGGAGAAAATGTGTAAGAAAACTCAAAATTATTTGAAAAATAAAAGACTGGGCTTACTGATTAAAAGGAGACTTGAGGAGCTATGGCCCCCAACCACCCTTCAGCTCTAGAATGGAACTCACTCTCATGCCCAATTTTCAGCTAAGCAGTAGATAGGTATACAGGAGAGGACAATAACACTAGCAAAGTATGAGCATCATGAAATGGTCAATCATTCAAGATAAAAAAGCAACATTTATCCAAGGACAAAGTTGAAAAGAAATGGGAAGGAGGGTGGAATGGAAGTAGGAACCACAGGGAGGAAGTAGGATTAATGTTGTTATGTGGAGGGTTATGCAATCATTGAGATGAAACAAAATATATGATTTGTTTAATGTAAAACTGATAATGTTCTCTGTAAACTTTCACTTAATTTGCAATCAAAAGTTGAAAAAAAAAATCAGCACGGATCTTTTCATCTTCCAGTATCAAATGGACAAGTGCCAAGATTAGGAAAAGTGGGCTTTTTGTTTCTTGTTTGGTATTATTTATGAGATCAGGTTGTAGTTACTTGATATGAAATGATTCTGACTCATAGCTACCCCATATGGCAGCCTAGAACAACACCATAGAATTTTCAAGGCTGTGACCTTTTTGGAAGAACTTCACCAAACCTGTTTGCCAAACATATCTGGATGGGTCCAAACTAACTTTCTGTGAATAGTCAGGAGGCTATCTGCTTCTCTGACTGTGAACATCAATTTTTTTTTTTTTTTAAATTTATCACACAAGCAAAGATTTTATTAGTAGAATGAAATTACCTTGACAAGGAGTAATGCGGCAGGCTTTGAAACAATGTGGTGTGCATTTTGCTTGAGCCAGTTTCACCAGGACAGGTATACATTTTATATGAAAATGATACAAATGGGGGAACAAAAAACTGAACAGTTCTTCCTGTAAATTGCACGGTTGTGAAGGGTTTTGGTAAGTGGATACGTGCACCATCTTTTTGCAAGATGAATTCTGTTGTAAAGACTTCTGGGTTGATGCTCATCATTTATTATGGATATATTTGACAGCTCCCCTTTTGGAGGGTTATATCTTAGTTAGGGTTGGGGATTCTTGATTAGATTCAAATTTGTTCTAGCTTCTAGAGTTCAGTTTTATCTTGTGTGATCTTGGTGTCATTCATAACTTTGGATTTCAGCTTGTTCACTAGTAGATCAAGTATTGTGTCATTCTGAGACCCTCTTGGTTTTCTCTTTTACTAAGTCTTGGGCTGCAACAGTACATTGAGAGAGAACTGCCAGAGGTTCCAGCTGGATTCAGACAAGACACATCAAATGTCAGATGCCTCTTGGAACAGCTGTGGAGTCCCAGGTCCTCAGCAGAAGATAGAGAGAATGTCCTGAATATCAATCTTTGCAAAACTAGTTTTCAGAACCAGCTTTTTAGTTGTTAACCACAGGCTCACTAACAGGAAACTCAAATGACTACTCTTTCACAAATGATTGACATGGATGTCTCAGAAAATTTCTCAGATATAGGTATGAGTAAATGGTATGAGAGCAGCAACGGACTCAAGCATAAAAACAATTGTGAGGGTGGTTTAGGACAGGGCTGTGTTTCATTCTGTTGTGTATAGGGTGGCTATGAGTGAAACCAACTTGATGGCACCTAACAAGAACAAGTATGAAAACTTGCCACTCAGGTATTCTACTTCAGGGATTATAATAAACACAAACCCTCAACTTTTTCTCTTTAAGATCTGGTCTCATGTACACATTACACTTTCCCATGACTTGCCCCCAACCAGTGGCTAATCACTATGGGATTCTGATGCAAACCCATTATGTAGACATAAAATTTCTTTCATGAACAACTTTGTCTGGGACTCCCCATCAGTCTGACATAGATTTTCTTAGAATTGCACAACAGGGTAAAAAGTTTCCTACTCAAGTCTTTTTCATTTTCCTCTCCATTATAGAGATCAGATTGGAATCATGCTCTGAAGAGTCTCTTCATCTTCTCCAACAACTCCTTCCTGATTTTCCTTCACAGGAATTTCCCCTCAATATGTGTCTTGTATGTTCAATTGTGTCTTGTATTTGCCTCTAAAACACCCAAATTAATACATGTAAGGATGAGTAAAAAAGTATTGCTACTAGGGTTCCAGTTCATACATGCACTGGTTTATTCCAAATAAAACATGTCTAAACATGTCTCTGTGATCCATGGATGACTGCAGACAAGTTCTCTCAGCAATGCACTCTTCTTAGTCTCCTTAAGGTGCCTTCAAAATAAAAGGATACTTTTTGTGCTGTAGGGAAAAAATGAGGTTGACATCAGTCAGGGCTTTTATCAAAATTATAAAGAACTCAAGTGGACACCTTCCCAAATCACTTAAGCCTTGCAACAATTTTACAAGAATGCTGCCAAGTACAAAACAAGAGTTCAGATGGATGAAATATTTAAAGAAAGGTTGTAAACAGTAAAGGTAGAAGTTCTGTAATAAAAACGGGGAGTAGTTAAACTTACAGTCCAGGAACAGAGGACCCTAGGATCAATAGTGGAGAAAAGCAGGATGGGAATGTGGGACCCTGTCCAAAGAAGCAGCAACATCAGAGATTGAGGCAGAGATGAGGACACAGAGAAATAGAGCATCTGAGGACTCTAGACTCATGGAAAAAGAAAGGCTGTGTGCTTGGGGCCAAGAGACAGACTTGTAGAATGTGCCCTTTGGTTGTTTAAATTATTATATATTCCTGAGTGTTTTTGGACACATTAAAAACAAAAAAAAAAACAGAGGGAATAGAAGCAAATATTGTTGAATGATGATGCATGGAGGAGATTATAATCATTGCAATGAAACTGTAAAACTGATGTAAAGTATCACTCAATTCACACAAAAAAACTTAAAGCAAAAAAAAAGTAAGGTTGGAAAGACTGCAAAGATGAATCAGGAAAGGGAAAATCATTAACCTCAACAAATGAAGAAATGATGGCTGAAGTCTAAAAGTATTGCGGGAAGATCAGCTACCTCAAAGACCTAATCTTCCCATCAGCCTTTTAATCAAGATTGAAGCTAATTAAGAGAATTTATGGAACAAATTGTAATTAGCAATGCGTTTGAATTTACCAACATGATTTAGAGAGCAATGTTTGATCAGAATACTGACTTCCACGGGGATCAGTCTGACCAGTTAAATTGAATGCCAAGAGGTCAACTCAGGAGACTGTTTTTTGTTTGCTTGTTTGTTTGTTTGTTTTTTAATTGCCAGGGGATAATCTTGATGCACATTCTCAAAGGACACAGGACAATCACAGGGGTTTATTATGAAGCAATTGTAAGAAAATTGAAAACTGAGAAAATGTCAGGAAACTTGCACTGAGGAATTTTTTTTTCCCACATCATGACAATGTACTTGCTTTTTCTTTAAGGGTATCAAGCACTGTCCTCTGAGAATTTCATAGGCAATGTTACCCCCATCTGCCCTATAGCCCCTTACTTGCCTCTTCAGACTTCTTTCTGTTCCCCGAACTCAAAGAACCTTGAAAAGAAACACTATTTGAATTCCTCGAAGATGCTCAAGCTGCCATTTTGACATGGTATAAATCTAAGAGTGCAGAATTCTTTGGGGAAAGGGTTAGAGGAATGGAAACATTGCCTTCAAAAGTGTGTAGACCTAGATGGAGGATATGTTGAGAAACAATAGCTTCATATTTGTGTAATTTTGTTTAATAATGAGTGCTATAATTTTATAGCAATACTTTTTGACTTAGCCTTTTTTTTTTTTTTAAGGTTTTTATTGTGCATTGAGTGAAAGTTTACAGGGCACATCATCAGTTTCACATTCAACAATTCATATAACTTGTTTCATTACATTGATTATAATCCCCTACATATACCATC
>NW_006408582.1:8615141-8627216 GCF_000296735.1 Chrysochloris asiatica | reverse complement strand
GGACAACTTGGGTACCTAATATTATCATTGTTTATGCTTAATATTTTACAGGAGTTGACTGATCAGTGGTTTTTCTGCATGATCAGGGTTGCTGATCTCATGAAGTAACCTATACAACCTTCTTTATCTTTCTCCATTCAGAGACGTTTCCCTTCGTACTTAACAACTTCTGATAGGTCTAGATTTAACCCATTCAAAGCATAGAGAAATCTGCACCAGTTTTAAAGTCCTTCTGAAATGAAAATCTTCATATACAGTGAGTATTGATGGGAAGCAGCCCCTTTATTTCTTCTGGCTGCCATTAAGAAGATAATATATTATTATATTAAAGGCTTAAAAGGAGAATGTTTCCTTTCTCTTCCAGGAAGTTTAAGTTGAGTTCTGGATCATTACTCAGAGTCTTTATCCAGTCTTGTTAATTTAATTGCAATTGAGGCAATTTTGTTACCTTCTAGGAAACATAGGACATAAATTGATAAGATTGTCTTTTTCCTTTATCTGTTATTGTTGATATGTGCTGTCAAATTGGTTCTGACTTATCGTGACCCTGTGTAGGGTTCTTGAGGAACTGCTTGTGAATTTGAACTGCTGACTTTGTTGTTAGCTGTCTATTGCTAACCACACTCTTGCAAAATCAATACAATTATAAGCCAAGGGCATTTCTTTGGCAGTGAAATGAAACTCCTATTGTTGTTGGGTCTTAGGTATCTGTGTAGGGGTCATACATAGCCTACAAAAATATGCTTTTTAAGCTATATTGCTATTTTTAAATTCATTCATGGATACAAGTATTTCTAGAGCATCTACTACTTGCCAGCCATTGGGTCAAGTACTGGGGAATCAAGGGTGAAGGCCTGACTTCATGGAGCTCAAGGTCTAGTGAGGAAGACAATCAGCAATTCTAGATATTTTATTGTCATTTTTTACTTTATGAATTCAACCTCATTAAAAAACACACACAAACAAACAGCAAACCAAAAAAGCAACTCTTTCATAGCCACCAAGTGGATCAAATTAAGATTATAACAAGCTTAAAAGAAAACAGACAAGAAACAGTTTATACTACTGTATGGGATTTAATCTCGATCAACTTTCTCCTAAGGGCTTCTTTAAAAGCAGAAGCTAAGTTGAAAAATGCTCTTGTTGTAGAAACTAAACTTCAGCACAAGAAACTTAACCTTGTCTCCAACCAGTTTTTGCCTCTTTCAGTTCCCAAATAAAGAAATTCTGTAGTATAAACAGCTAGTTAATAACAGGAAAAAAAAATGCATGATTAAAGCAATGATTATGATGAGTCAACATTTGTTATTGTTAGGTGCCATCAGGTCAGTACTGACTCATAGTAACCCTATGCACAATAGAACACAACACTGTCCAGTCCTGGGCCAATCTCACAATGGTTGCCATGCTAGAGCCCATTGAAGCTGCCACTTTACCAACCCATCTCACTGGGGGTCTTCCTCTTTTTCTCTGACCCTCCATCTTACCAAACATGATATCCTTCTCCAGTGACTAGTCCCTCCTGGTAATATGTCCAAAGTATGAGAGATGAAGTTTGGCCATCCTGGCCTCCAACGAGCCCTCTGGCTGCACTTCTTCCAACACGGATCTGTTTGTTCTTTTGGCAGCCCATGGCATTTTCAATATTCTTCTCCAATACCATAACTCAAAAGCATCAATTCTTCTATGGTCTTCCTTATTCACTGTCCAGCTTTCACATGCATATGAGGTTATTGAAAATACCATGGCTTGGGTCAGGTGCACCTTAGTCCTCAAGTTGGCATCTTTACTCTTCAACACTTTAAAAAGGTCTTATGCAGCAGATTTACCTAATGCAATATGTTGTTTGATTTCTTGACTGCTGCTTCCATGAGTGTTAATGGTTGATTCAAGAAGAATAAAGTCCTTGACAACTTCAATCTTTTCTCTGTTGATAAGAATGTTGTTTATTTGTCCAGTAGCAAGGATTTTTGTCTTTACATTGAGTTGCAATCCATATTGAAGACTGTGGTCTTTCATCTTCATCAGTAAATGTTTTACGTCCTCTTCACTCTCAGCAAGCAAGGTTGTGACATCTGCATATCGCAGGTTGTTGATGAGTCCTCCTCCAATCCTGATGCCACATTTTTCTTCATATAACCCAGCTTCTTGGATTATTTGCTCAGTATACAGGTTGAATAAATATGGTAAAAGAATACAACCCTGTTGCCCACCTTTCTTAATTTTAAACCATGCAGCGTTCCCGTGTTCTGTTCGAACAGCTGCTTCTTGGTCCTTGTGCAGATTCCTCATGAGTATAATTAAGTGTTCCAGAATATTCATACTTTGCAATGTTGTCCATAGCTTGTCATGATCCACACAATTGAAAGCCTTTGCATACTCAATAAAGCACAGGTAAACATCTTTTTTATATTCTCTGCTTTCAGTCACGATCTATAGGACATCAACAATGATATCCTTCGTTCCACATCCTCTTCTGAATCTGGCTTGAACCTCTGAAAGTTCTGTGTCAATGTGTGCTTGCATCCATTTCTGTATTACCTTTAGTAAAACTTTACTCGTATGGGATATCAAATATATGATTTCTGCATTCCATCGGATCACCTTTATTTGGAATGGGCACAAATATGGATCTCTTCCAATCAGTTGACCAGATAGTTGTCTTCCAAATTTCTTGGCATAGATGAGTGGTGCCTCCTGTGCCACCTCACTTTGTTGAAAGATTTCAATTTTTATTCCATCAATTCTTCGTGCCTTGTTCTTTGCCAATTCTTTCAACACAACATGGACTTCTTCCTTCAGTATCATTGGCTCATGATCATATGCTACCTCTTGAAATGGTTGAACATCAACCATTTCCTTTTGGTACTGTGGCTCTGTGTATTCCTTCCCTCATCTTTTGATGCTTTCTGCATCATACAATAATTTGCCCAGAGAATCCTTCAATAATTAAGGTCAACATTTAGAGTGCTAAAATATCCAAAATAACTATTAACCTGGATTAAATTCATGACAAGTTAATTTATTACTTCTTGTATTGATCAGAAGGAGGCCTAGTCGCACAGTGATTAAAGAACTCAGTTACTAATGGAAAAGTTCAAACCCACCAGCTGCTCTGTTTGAAAAAGATGTGTGACTATCAGCTTCTGCAAAGATTTAAAGCTTTGGAAATTCTATGGGGCATTTCTACTGTGTCCTATAGGTTTATTATAAATCAGAATTTATTGGATGACAGTGGTTTTGGTTTGCATTTTGATTAGGAACTGAGCAAGAAACAGCACAATGACAAGGGTATAACAGAATGAAGACAGGTTCATTAGAGTCTTATTGATGGTGTATGGACATTTGGCCTTCCACATGTAAAAGATAAAATAAAATAAAAACTCTACCTCACACTATACATGAAAGTAAGTTAAAGCTAGATTAAAGATCTAAATGTAAAAATATAAAATTTTAAATAACTAAATAGAAATATAGGAGAAAAAGTATTTATACTTAGATTAAAGAAATGTTTTTTTTCTACGATGAGACAAATTATGTTGTTATTAGGTACCATAGAGTAAATTCTGACTCATAGAGAGACCCAGTGCACAACAAAATAATACACTGCCCAGTCCGGAGCCATCCTTACAATTGTTCCGTTTGAGCCCATTGCTGCTACCACTGTGTCAATTCATCTTCTTGGGGGTCTTCCTCCTTTACCCTCAACTTTACCAAGTATGATGTCCTTCTCCAGGGACCGGTCCCTCCTGATAACATGTCAGAAGTTTAAGAGAAGCATAAAGTCTCGTCTTCCTGGCTTCTAAAAAGCATTCTGGTTGTACATCTTCCAACACAGATTTGTGTGTTCTTTGGACAGTTCATGGAATTTAAAAATTCTTCTCCAATGCCATACAAATGCAATAATTCTTCTAAGGTCTTCATTATACTTTGTCCCACTTCTATGTGCAAGTGAAAATGCCATGGCTTGGGTCAGGCATACTTTGATCACTTTGAAGAAATGTTTTGCAGCAGATTTGCCTAATGCAATACTAAGTTTGAGTTCTTGACTGCTGCTTGCTTGCAAGAGTGTTGATTGTGGAACCAAACAAAAGTCTTTGACAACTTCAATCTTTTCTCCATTTATCACGATGTTATTCACTGGTCTGCTTGTGAGGATTTTAATTTTCTTTATATTGTAGTACAATCCATACTGAAGGTTGTAGTCTTTGATTTTCATCAGTTAGTATTTGAATTCCTCTTTACTTCCAGAAGGCAAAGTTGTATCATCTGTATATCACAGGTTGTTAGTGAATCTTCTTCCAATTCTGATGTCACATTCTTCTTCATATAATCCAGTCCCAGAGATTATTTGTTCAGCATACAGACTGAATAAATATGGTGGAAGGTTATAACCCTGGCACACACCTTTCCTGATTTTGAACCATTTAGTATCTCCTTGTTCTGTTATAACAACTATCTTATGGTCTATGCTCAGGTTCCTCATGAGCACAATTAAGTGTTCTAGAATACCCATCCTGCTCAGTGGTATTCATATTTTGTTACGATCCACACAATTTAAAGACTTTGCACAGTCAGTAAAGCACAAGTAAACATTTTTCTGGTGTTTGCTACTTTCAGCCAAGATCCATCTGACGTCTGCAATAATATTTATTCCTGGTTCCAGGTCTTCTTCTGAATGCAGCTTGAATTTCTGGCATATCACTGTCAATGTACTGTTGTAGCCATTTTAAAAATATCTTCAGCAAAATTTTACTTTCATGTGAAAATTTTATTTGCATGGGTTGCCTTCCTTTGGAATATACACAAATATGGATCTCTGATATTCTGATTGCTGTGTGTAATATCACATTGTAACTTTAGTCCCAGTGTGACACTGTAGGATAAACACTGGACTAAGGAGCTCTGGTAGCCTAGTGGTTACAAATCGGGCTGCGAACCTTAAGGTCAATAGTTCGAAACTACCAGCTGTTCTGCCCGAGAAAGATGAGGCTTTCTGCTCCCATAAAGGTTTATAGCCTTAGAAACCCTATACAGGGTTGCTATGAGTTGGAACTGACTCCATGACACATGACCACCATCACCAATAAGTTTGGTGGTTCAACCCCATGAGCCACTCCTTGTAAACCCTACACCAGGGTTGCTGAATCAGAACCAATTCAGGGCACTTAGCAACAGTAAAAACAACAACAATGGCTCTTCATGTTGAACATCTCATTTATGTGCTTATTTGCCATATGAGTTTCCTCTTCAGTGAAATGACTACTCGTAACCTTGGTCAATTTTCTGTTTGGATTACTTTTTTTATTATTGCATTCTAAGAATTTTAAATATATTCTGTTGTTGTTGTTAAGTGCCGTGGAGTCAGTTCCGACTCATAGTGACACTGTATGGGGATTCTGAAGCTTTCAATCTTCACGGAGCAGAATGCCTCATCTTTCTCCTGAAATTTTCTATATAATATTTTTTTGTCATACATGTGGTTTGCAAAAACATAAAACTAAATAATAAAATTAGCTTTTGTTCACCACTAAACAATGTCTTTGATAAGCTAAATTAAAAAAATTGTTGATAAGATCCAATTATCAATTTTTAAATGGATTGTGCTTTTTGGTGTCAAGTCTAAAAATTCTTTGTCTATCTAAGATCCTGAAGAAGCCCTGGTTATATAGTGGGTTATGCACTGGGCTTCTAACCACAAGATCGGAAGTTCAAAGCCACGATCTGCTATGCTGGAGAAAGATGATGTTATTTGCTCCTGTAAATATGTACAGCCTCAGAAACCCTATTGTTGTTGTCAGGTGCTGTTGGAGTTGGTTCTGACTCATAGCAACCCTGTATAGGGTTCCCAAGGAGCAGCTGGTGAGCTTGACCCACCAACTTTATGGTTCAAGCCAACCTTGCAATTCAGTGCATTAAGCCACAGAGCCACACCAGGACTTCATCTATTTGATGGCACACAACAACCACCGACAAACAGATCCTGAAGATTTTTTTTTCCCTAAAAATTTCATAGTTTTAACTAATTAGCCTTTTAACATTGCCTTTTTAAAATTTCCATTAGTATTGATTTTGTCTCTTTAAAGGAATCTATCATTTTGTTGTTGGTTTCAAATTTAATTGCTTTGAGGCATAACAAGCATTATGCTTTTTCTTCCATTAATTTCTGCCCTTTCATTTATAATTTTTGTTTTCCTACATTTTCTAATTTTATGCCACCACTCATCCATGAGCGTGTCCTACTATGGTGACTTGTGTGTTAATGTAATGCTATGCCACTGGTATTTTGAATACCAACAGGGCCACCCATGGTGGACAGGTTTCAATGAAGCTTTTAGACTATGATAGACTAGAAAGAAGGAAACGTTTTTAGTGGTTATTTCTGAATAATTAACCACTAAAAACTGTGTAAATACCAGTGAAACATTTACTGATATAGTGTGAGAAGAGGAACCTCTTATGTGGAAGGCAATCAAAATAAGAGCTACCTTTTCAAAGTAGACATGACCTTAATGATGTGGATGGAGTAAAACTTCTTTGACCTTCGTTTTTTGATAGGGCATAACTTAAAATGAGAAGAAAAAGCTGTGGACATCCATTAATAATTGGAACATGAAATGTACAAAGTATGAGCTTAGGAAAATTGGAAGTCAACAAAAATGAAATGGAAAGATAAAGATTGATATCCTAAACATTAGTGAACCGAAATGGACTTGGATTGGCTATTTTGAATCATATGGTATACTAAGCCAGAAATGACAAATTCAAGAGGAATGGTGTTACTTTCATCATCTAAAATAACATTGCAAGATTATCTTAAAGTACAATATTGTCTGTGATAGGATATGCCTTCAAGAAAGACCATTAATACTACTATTATTTAAATTATGTACCTACCACTAGAGCCAGTGGTGGTGAAATTGATGAATTCTACTAAATTCTTCAGCCTGAAATTGATCAAACATGCAATCAAGATACATTTATAATTACTAGTGACTGGAGCCTAAAAGTTGGAAACAAAAAGGAAGGATCTGCCCTTGGAACAAATAGCCTTCATGACAGAAATGGTGCTGCAGATAGCATGATAGAATTTTACAACCAGTGACTTATTCATTGCAAATACCTTTTCCCCAGCAGCATAAATGACAACTATACAGGTGGACTTCACCAAATGGAATACACAGGAATCAAACTGAATAAGTAAGACTGTAGAAGAATTGATGCTTTTGAGTTATGGTGTTAGAGGAGAATATTGAAAGTGCCATGGGCTGCCAAAAGAACAAACTGATCTGTGTTGGAAGAAATGCAGCCAGAGTGCTCCTTGGAGGTCAGGATGGACAAACTTCTTCTCTCATACTTTGGACATATTGTCAGGAGGAACCAGTAGCTGGAGAAGGATATCATATTTGGTAAGGTGGAGGATCAGAGAAAGAGAGGAAGACCCCCAATGAGATGGATTGGCCAAGTGGCAGCACTGATGGACTCAAGGGTGGCAACAGTTGTAAAATTGGCTCAGAATCGGGCAGTGTTTCATTCTGCTGTGCATGAGATTGCTATGGGTCAGTAATTCATATGCTAAACCAATAATCCAAGAAGATAGATTATATGAAGAAGAACATGACTTCAGGATAGAAGTAAGACTCATTAACAACCTGCTGTATACAGATGACACAACTTTGCCTGTTGAAAGCAAAGAGGTCTTAATACTTACTAATGAAAATCAAATAATAAAGCCTTCAATATGGATTGCATCACTAGGTAAAGAAGTAAAATGCCTTACAACTGTACCCATATGATAAACTGAGAAAAGATAGAAGTTGTCAAAGACTTCAATTTGCTTGGATTCACTATCAATGCTCATTGAAGTAGTATTAAAAAAATCAAAGTACATATTTTATTAAGCAAATCTGATGCAAAAGGCCTCTTTAAAATATTCAAGAGCAAAGCTGTCAATTTGAGGAATGAAGTACACTTGATCCAAGCCATGATATTTTCAAGTGTCTCATATGTACTAGCAAATTGGGCAATAAACAAAGAAGACCATAGCAGAATCAGTGCATATGAATTATGGTGTTGAAGAATAATAATCAAAGTGCCGTGCACTGCCCAGAGGAAGAAGTACAGCCAGGATGGCAAGTCTTCATCTCCTTATTCTTTGGACAGAAGGGAGGAGTCCTTGAAGGACAACATCATGCTTGGCAAAGTGGCGGGTCAGTGACAAAGAGAAAACCCCCAACAAGATGGATTGACACAGTGAAGTAACAATGGGTTCAAATATAATGGCAATTATATTGTTGACAATTGTTAAGTGCCATCGAGTCAATTCCAACCCATAGCGACCCTGTATAGGGTTTGCAAGGAGTGAATGGTGAGCTTGAACAGCCGACCTTGCGATTCAAATGACTTTGCAGTCTGGTGCATTAACCCATAGTGCCATATCTGGTATAGCGCTATAGGATCAGAACTGGATTGTGAGCCACAAGATCTGCAGTTCAAACCCACCAGCTGCTCCTTGGAAACCCTAAATAGGGTCATTATAAGTCAGAACCAACTTGATAGCACTTAACAACAACATAAGTCAGATCCGATTCTACAGCACTTAACAATAGCAAATATTTTTGTGCTGATATTCTTTTTCTGACATTTTGGATACTTACAAAATTGAACATTTTATTAATTTACTTTCAATTTTTTTTTTCAAATGGAATGCAATGATAGCACTTAATTTCCATAATATTTACTTTGTTATGTAGAGTTTTCATAACCACTCAGTTCTGAACATTTTACACATTTTAGTATGTGTTTCTTCTTTAGTCATGAATTTGTTAGGAATGTTATGTTTTGTATCAATATTTTAGTCTATTGTTTTAAAAATAAATTTAATAGTATGCATGCTTGGAAATCACCTATATGATATTGCCTTTGATATTTTTCAGATTTATTTTGTAATCTATACAAGTAATATGGTCATTGTTTGAAAATTTTCTTACATGCTTGAAAAGCATATATATTTCCTGTTTGTTGGACACAGTTTACTTGCTGTAGCTGTTCCTTTCCTCAGAACTTACTTTTCCTCTTTATTCAATAAGTACTCAGTACCAGGCACT
Organism: Chrysochloris asiatica; assembly: GCF_000296735.1. Lineage (NCBI taxonomy): Eukaryota > Metazoa > Chordata > Mammalia > Afrosoricida > Chrysochloridae > Chrysochloris > Chrysochloris asiatica. The sequence continues at coordinate 8,618,109 of NW_006408582.1, read as the reverse complement.
GTTTGGGGTAGTTGAAACATCAGTGAGCAAAGAAGACAAAATATCTTTCTTTATGGATGGATACAACACCTAACAATTCTTTGGGGAGCGGGGTTTGGTGTGTCTCTATTGGATAAACCCTGACTGCTAAATGCAAGGTCAGCTGTTCAAACCACTAACTCCATCTCAAAAACCCTATACAGGGTCACTATAAGTTGTAACAATTTCAAAGGCACTAAACAACAGCAACAACAGTACTTCTTTCAAAGAAGTATTATGTTGTCTTCTCTGTTTCTTTATCTTTTATTGTAAATTTACCTTTGTACTGAAAATGTGCATAATGCTTCTATCATCCTAATGCCTTTACATTTTCCCATGAATTTCTGTTCTTTGCTGTTGATGTATTTATTCTAAGTGCATTCCCCAGTTTTCCAACTGTTTTCAACCTAGAGCATATCTTGTGTTTACTTCAGTAATCACTTTTTTTTTATTCTAAGGATTTAATTTTTTTTTTTTTTTTTTTTTTCAATCCTTGTTTCTTTTCTGTCTAGTTTTCTTTCATGGTGTTATTTTATAGATGCTTTCCTTGGTATCTGTGGGTATCTTTAGAATGTTTATTTAATATCATGCTCAAATTATTCTATTATTTTTACTTTACTGCTAGTGAATTATTTCCCAGATTTCTGCATTCTTTAGGGGATTTTTTTCATAACATTAATACTTAATTGCATTTTATAATTTTTGTGTTCATTTTCTTCCTGCTTTCATTTTTATTCCTTCATTCTCTCATCACTATTCTCATTTTAGTGAATTTGCATTATCTCCATTTTCACTATTCCGTGCCTTGGGAGACTTGCTTGTTTTTGTGGTTGTTATGTTTCGTGGAATCGGTTCCGACTCATAGCGACCCCATACAGGGTTTCCAAGGCTGTAGATCTTTATGGGAGCAGAAAGACTCATCTTTCTCCCGCGGAACAGCTGGTAGTTTCGAACTGCTGACCATGAGATTAGCAGCCCGATTCATAACCACTACACTACCACAACTCCTTGGGTGACTTGCTTAGACGTATAGAATCCCTGAGGCTGTTGAAGGGTCAGTCACTGAGTGACTGAGTGGCTTTGCCCAGATTCCGCTGCTTTACTTGGTTGCTGCTTTGTTTTTTAAAAATCCTCCTTTCAAGATGCTGGCATCCCAACTGTATCTAAATTTCAAGCACTAAACCTGACTCTGGTGCCCTGTTAATCATGGAATATTTTGTTCCTCATTCCTTCAAGTAGTAAACTCTGGGTCCCTACTCCACTGTTGTGAGTGCATCGATTTTTGTTTTTATTCACAGAGATATTTGTCTTATTTTAGAATATAGCTATATATTTTTAGGCTATTAAAATGATTGAATTGTTTGCTATTTATAGGATGAGGGGTGGGGTAAAATAAAAACAAACCCATAGTGCTAATGTGATCTAGAAATCACCAATGTATCTTTCTAGAACTATCCATTCTGTAGTCCCTCTTTCACCAGCTTTGTTGGTTTATTTGTCATTCTCAAAGCTTAATTTTCACTATTCATTTAGTCTAATGGGCCTTCCCTTCTTGTATCATTACGTACAAAGCAATCTGTATTCCAAAGTTTATTCAAGTGTTACATCTACTGTGTTCTTTTTCCTAATACATACAGCCAAAATTGATCTCTCTCTCCATCAAACTTCATTGGTAGTTATCAATTTGATGGAGAGAAATGGTGCTCATGTCTAATCTAGTATAATAAAGTGTGAACACAGTGAGTTTAGAACTATCTATGTCACTTACCACTTTGTATTATGTATGGTTCCTAGCACAGTATGTAGCCCACAGTTAAGGTGACCACATGTTCCATTTTTCACATCAATCCAGGTGTGAATCTACAAAACAGTTGTTAAGTGTTGATGTTACATGTAGTCAACACTCTTCTACACTAAAAATTGTCGTGATGCGGATGAGATTTTATTTGTTCAACTTACCCATATTATTGTTGCTGTTGTTAGGTGTTGTTGAGTCAGTTCTGAATCAGAGTGACTCTGTATAGGGCTTCACAGGAGCTACTGGTGGATTTGAACCACTGACCTTGCTGTTAGCAGTCCAGTTCTTATCGTATAGCACCACACCAGGACTCCCCACCTATCTAGAATTTCAAAAAGAAACAGAGTCGACCATAGGTTAGAAATTAAGTTGATGTTTTGTGAAAGATAAAGACATAAAGTTTAAGTTCCTGAGGAAACCGTGGTTTCATTAACAGAAACAAAGGAATCAGAAGAGATTCCTGAGGTAGTTAATAAGTATGGTGAGAATATTTTGAAACTGCTGAGTTTGAGGTACTGTAAGAAATGTGGTGTCCGGGTGTGGTACTGTGAGTTAATGCGCCAGACTACACAGCCGTTTGAACTGCTCACCAGCTGCTCCTCGGAAACCCTATACAGGGTCGCTATGGGTTGGAAACGACTCTACGGCACTTTGCAACAACAAGAAATGTGGTAGAATGAAGATTTACATATGATTTTCTGGATATGCTTATATGTTGTTGTTTTAGTGCTGTTGAGTTAGTTCTGACTCACAGTGATCCTGTATAGGGTTTCCAAGTAACAGCTGGTGGGTTTGAACCACCAATCTTGTTGTTAGTAGTCCAGTAGTAGTACAGCACCACACTAGGACTCCTGTGTTTTTGTTGTTAAGTGTCATCGAGTCAATTCTAACACATAGTGCCCTGTATAGGGTTTCCAAGGAGTAGCTGGGGGGTTTGAACCACCAACCTTGCAGTTCAAACTGACTTTTTGGTCCAGTGCTTATCTAATGGTCTATTGTTGTTGTTATGTAGTACACAATTTGGAGATGGACTACACCTACTCCTCACTTACTGACATGGTTAGATTCCAAAGACCAGATTGTTAAAGGAAAATTGGCATTTTATGAAAATGGAGGATGACCACATCAGATCACAAATGTTGTACTACATTC
>NW_006408582.1:8608069-8614266 GCF_000296735.1 Chrysochloris asiatica | reverse complement strand
TTTCCAGTAAAAGTTTACACAGCATCCCTCCCTTTTGTAAAGAAACTGGTTTTCATTCATTTTAAATGGCAGAACTGCAACACTTTTGGCATTTGAAAGTGGACCTCTGAAAATATTTTTTACAAAAATGATTTTTTTCCTTATCTGGATTTTCGTCTTTGAATGTGGAAAATTAGGAAACTACAATTTCCTTTTCTTGCAAGTCATCTCTCACACTAAAGAATAGCTTCTCAGAAAAGATGAGCATTTCTATTAATTTCTGAAATAAACCAAACATTTCCCACACTTTACCATTGGAACTGCATATATACAAACTAAACCATAATGTCATCAGAGTAATTATATTTCCTGAGAATTCAATAACATTAACAAATAACTATTGTTTAAATAGAGTTTATAGTTTACAAAGGACTCTTACATACATTATCATCTTATATTCTTTGATCATCCTCATAAGCATGCTCATCAGTATCTTCATTTTAAAAATGAAACAACTGCATACTAGAAAAGTCAAATGAACTTGCCCAAATCACATAGTGAATTAAAGGTAAAAACTAGGTTTTCTGAACTGAAATCCTAAACTCCTTTCAATAAGAAAATGTCTGAAATAAAATAATTTCACTGCTGTGTTGGAGGCAGAATTAAAATGAAATAATAATATTAACTTTTAATAGGTCAATTTGACCTTTTGCGAAGGTTGGTAACCTATATCCAGTGGGATAAATCTGCCCTCTGCCCACCTGCCTATTTTTATACTGATCCTCTGAGTGGAGAATGGATTTTACATTTTTAAGGGTTGTAAAAGCAAATAAATAGGTAAAATAAAAATTGTTGTTGTTAAGTGCCATTGATTCGGTTCCCGCTCATAACAACTCTGTATAGGGTTTCTGAGGAGTAGCTAGTGGGTCTGACCCACTGACTTTGTGGTTCAAAGTCCATTGGTGATCCTACAACTCTACCAGGCAACTTCAAAGTCTAACATATTTACTACATATTAACAACAACAATATATTAACATTTTTGTATGTATTAACAACAACAAGGAGTCCTGGTGTGGGACTGTGGGTTGATACACTGGACTGTAAGGTTGGCTCGAACCACAGAGTGGGTGGTTAAAGCTCATCAGCTGCTCTTTGGAAACCTTATACAGAGTCTCTGTGAGTCGGAACTGACTCGATGGTACTTCACAACAACAACAACAATAATAATAATAACAACAACAACTGACTCATTTTACAGCAAGGTAGATACCAAGCACACCAGGAGATCCCTGCTTTGCTGACAAATTCAACCACAGTCTGAAGACGTTGAGGGGCAGTGTTGTGTAAGCTGTTTTCAGGGCACCTCTTGCCCATTGTGTTTTGTTGGGTGCCATTGGGTTGATTCCAGCTTATAACAACCATTAGAATTTTTTGGGTTGTAATCTTTCCAGATGTAGATTTCCAGATCTTTCTTCCTTAAGTGAATTGGAACTGCCAAACTTTCAGTTACCTCTCAGAAAGTTTTTAGGAACTAAGCCATGACCTTCCTGAAACTATTGACTTGGTTAATTGTTCCAACCTGGCTTTCAAGTGGCTTCTAGCCCCAGCGGCAGAGTGGCTGTGCACCTTTGATATGATATGGTATGTATGGGAGAAATCTGGAAGCCATTCTAAACTTCGAACTTCTTCAATAATTCTCTAGTATGTCTGGCATAGAACTGTAACATTAAGGTAGTCTAAGAAGTATTTTTCAGTAGTGAGGGCAAAAGCAGCCTAGCTTTCCCATTCCCACATCCTTATTCAGAGCACTTATGTGATAGAATGTAGAAGGGGTCAGGAAAGTTGGATAGGTTTCTCTGTCTTTGAAATATTTCATCTAGCCTATTATATCCTCTTTTAAAACATTTAATATAGGAAGATGGCACCAAAGGCGAAGAAGGAAGCTCCTGCCCCTACCAAAGCTGCAGCTAAAACAAAGGCGTTGAAAGCCAAGAAGGCAGTGCTGAAAGGCATCCACAGCTCACACAAAAAGGAGATCCACATGTCACCCACTTTCCGGCAGCCCAAGATTCTGATGCTCCAGAGGCACCCCAAATATCCTCGGAAGAGCGCTCCTAGGAGAAACAAGCTTGACCACTATGTCATCATCAAGTTCCCTCTGACTACTGAGTCAGCCATGAAGAAGACTGAAGATAATAACACACTTGTGTTCATTGTGGATGTCAAGGCCAACAAGCACCAAATCACACAGGCTGTGAAGGAGCTCTGTGACATTGATGTAGCCAAGGTCAACACCTTCCTCAGGCCTGATGGAGAAGAGAAGGCCTATGTTCCACTGGTTCCTGACTATGATGCTTTGGATGTTGCCAACAAAATTGGGATCATCTAAACTGAGTCCAGCTGGCTAATTCTAAATATACTTTTTTTCAATTAAAAAAACATTTAATATAGGACTCACAATTGAAATGACAGTTGTTGTTGTTGTTGTTAAGTGTCATTGAGTCAGTTCCGACTCATAGTGACCTTGTATAGGGTTTCCAAGGAGCAACTGGTGAGTTTGAACTGCTGACTTTGTGGTTAGCAGTCCAGTGCTGATCCCACAGCACCACACCAGGACCCCCATTGAAAGTCATAGATGGTAAAAAATAGCCTTTCCACAGAGTTTTTTGAATACCTACTATGTGAAATGTGGAGTTCTGGTGTGGTGCTGTAGGATCAGCACTGGACTGCTGACCACAGGAATGGCAGTTCAAATCCACTAGCTGTTCCTTGGAAACCCTATACAGAGTCGCTATGAGTCAGAACTGACTTGACGACACTTAACAATAACAACACTATATGTGTGAAAGATACTGTGCCAAAACCTAGGGATGCAAAGATGACAAACACACTCTTCCTGACTTTCAGTACTTCCCAGATTGGTGAGGGAGGTAGATATTAACAACTATATGAGCACATGATTATAATTGTGTAAGAGAAGCTTATTAGAAAGACTAATTTTTTTGGCATTGAGTTGGTCTTGACAACACTTATATGTATTTTACTGGTAAGATGAGTTTTAAAAGTAGCCTTGTATCAATGACTAGTGGTGCTTTGGGATAAACATTAGACTGTTAACTGCAAGGTCAGAAGTTCAAACCCATCAGCCACTCCTTAGAAGAGAGATGAGGCTGCATGCTCCTGTAAAGATTTACAGTTTCAGAATGCCTGGTTTATAAGATCACTATGTGTCAGAATCAACTCAATGTCAGAATCAACTCAATGTCAGTGGTTTTGTTTTGGGCTTCGGTAGTCATTGGAGAGCGCGTACATTTTACCAACATTTACTAGAAACATCTGTATGTACCAGGTGGTGTTCTTCCTTCCTCACCAAAGAAAATTACAATAAGATAGTGACAACAATACCAAAAATGACTTAACTCTCCAGTTAAATGAGGAAGCAATAAACCCACCACTGGACCAAAACAACTCAGACAGGCCTGTTGTTGTTAAGTGCCGTTGAGTCAGTTCTGACCCATAGCAATCCTGTATAGAGTTTCCAAGGAGTCACTGGTAAGTTTGAATTGCCACCCTTGCAGTTCAAATGGCTTTGCAGTCTGGTACATTAACCCCCAGTGCCACACCAGGATTGGCATCAGTTAAATCTGTTTGCCATGTATTTGTTGAAAAAATGACAAGAAGCCCGGTGCCAATCTGCATCTAGCAATGACAGTGGGTTTGGGAAAGTGGGTGGATCTGGCAGAGGGAAGTCTGTCATGGGGCGCTGGCACATGGACACATGTTGCTAAGTGACAGCTAATTTGGGGTGCCAAAGTCCTCGGCGTTTTGAATCACATGTTAATGTGACCTTTCTCTGCTGCCATCACAAAATGACTCTGCTTCCTCACATACCAGTTTGGCCCACTTACTTTCAGATGTCACAAATTCTACCTACACTGGAGCAAAATCATCTACACTAACTACCCATCTATCCATTGTACTTTATTTCCCTCTAGACTTAGAAATTCCGAAAGGAGCTTTTGCTTCCATCTAAACTGCCCTCCAGTTATTGGATGTTGCCTGTGGGTCCTCACAGAACCACTCTCTCACGCCCTGCCCTGCACTTACTTTGGCTATCAGCGCATTTTGAGTTATCCCAGACCTCCAGATGAATTGTGAGAAATTGGCAGTGGGAGCAGTGGTATCAAAACCAGAGAAGCAAAAAGTGTTGATGCCAGGCCAAGTTCAAATGGAAATAGTCGTTCTCATTTTAGGCCAATGAAAACTTTAGGTTGCTGCAAAGTATTCAGAAGAGGCCTCCTTTGCCTGAACGACCCAATTAATATTCACTGAGTGCTGTTGGTCATTGAAGGAGCTCTGGTGGTACAGTGGTTAAAGGACTCAGATGATAACCAAAAGGTTGGCAGTTCAAATCCACCAGATACCCTGTGAGAGAATGATGTGGCGGTCGGTCTCCAAGGATTCACAGCTTTGGAAACCCTGTAGGGAAGCTGTACTGTGTCATATAGGACCACTAGGACTCAGAACTGACTCAACGGAAACAGATTTGATTTCAGGCTTTTTGTTTGTTCGTTGCAGGTGTTGTAGATTCACTTCTGACTCCTGACAGCCCTAATATAAGACAGTAGGAAACACTGCGTAGTCCTGTACCATTGTCACAATCTCTGCTATATTTTAACCCATGGTTCAGTTTTGTTGTTGTTGTTGTTGCTATTCCTTTCTGTTTTTAAGCAGGGTTACCAAAAAAACATTTTTAAAAATATAAGTAACTACAGGCATATTTTTATTTAAGAGATTGTTTTTGCAAAAACCGTCACTTTGGTGGTTCCCTTTCTGATAGTATCACCCAGCGTGGTCCAGGTACACTGTAAACTGGACATGAAAGCATCTGAGAACCTAGTGAACATTAGACTCACATTATCAATGATTTACTCCCTGCTGCTGCTATTGCTGCTGTTAGGTGCTGTCAGGTCAGCTGTGACTCACAGAAACTCTGTGTACAACAAAATGAAGCACTGCCCAGGCCTTTGCCACTCTCAAGATCGTAGGTATGGTTGAGTGCATCGTTGCTGTCGTGGTGCCATTGACAGTCATTGAGAGTCTTCCTCTGTTTTGCTGACCCTATACTTCACCAAGCATGATGACCTAGTCACTCCTGATCATATGTCCAAAGTATGTGAGATGAAATCTTGCTATCCTTGATTCAATAGACCATTTGGGTTGCATTTCTTTAAAACATATGCATTTGTTCTTCTGGCAATACATTGTATATTCAATATTCTTCACCAACAGCATAATTTAAATACATCAGTTCTTCTTCTCTCTTCTTTATTTATTATATAGCTTTTACATACACATGAAATGACTGAAATAGCATGACTTGCATCAGGCATAACCTTAGTCCTTAAAGTAACTCTTTGGCTTCTTAATACTTGGTTGGTAGTGTTGTTGTTAGATGCCATAGATTTGGTTTTGACTCATTGTGACCCTATGCACAACAGAATGAAACATTGCCTTATCCTATGCCATCCTCACAAGTGTTGTTAATTTTTAGCCCTTTGCCGTCACCTCTGTGTCATTCCATCTCATTGGGGGGTCTTTCTCTTTTTTTCTGAGCCGACACTATACCAAGCATGGTGTCCTTCGCCAGGGACTGGTCCCTCCTAACAATGTGTCCAAAATATGAGACAAAGTCTCCCCATCTTGGCTTCCAAGAAGCAATCTGGCTCTACTACTTCCAACACAGAATTGTTTGTTCTTTTGGCAGTCCCTGTACTTTTAATAGTCTTCCATAATATCACAATTCAAATGCATTGATTCTTCTCCAATCTTGCTTGTTCATTGTCCAACTTTCACATGCATCTGAGGTGATTGAAAATACCATGGTTTAGTTCAGGCACTCATTAGTCCTCAATCTGATATCTTTGCTCTTGAACATTTTAAAGAGGTCTAGTGCAGCACATTTGCCTAATGCAATATGTCTTTAATATTTTAAAGAGGTCTTTCTAGCAGATTTGTCTAATGTAACACATCGTTTGATTTCTTATCTACTGCTTCCATGGATTCTGATTGCAGATCCAAGTAAAATGAAATCCTTGACAATATAAAGGCACACACCTTTCCTGAAATTAAACTATTCGGTATTCCCTTGTTCTGTTCAAACAACTGCCTCTTGGTCTATATGCAGCGTCCTCATGAGTACAGTTAAATGTTCTG
>NW_006408582.1:8589184-8607569 GCF_000296735.1 Chrysochloris asiatica | reverse complement strand
TCCTCTTCTGAATCTGGCTTGAATTTCTGCTAGCTCCCTGTCAATGTACTGCAGCAACCATTTAAAAATTATCTTCTGAAAAACTATACTTGCATGTGATATTAATGATACAGTTCAATGATTTTCACATTTTGTTGGGTTATCTCTCTTTGAGATGGGCACAAACATGGATGTTTTCCAATCGGTTGAGCAGGTAGCTGTCTTCCAAATTTCTTGGCATAAAGGAGTAAGTGCCTCGAACACTGTATCAGTTTGCTGAAATATTTCAATTTATATCCTGTCAATTCCTGTCATTGTTGTTAAATGCTATTGAGTTGGTTCCGTTAAAGACCCAGTACAGTGTTTCTGAGGAGTGGCTGTTGGGTTTGAACTGCCACCTTGCAGTTCAAATTGATCTCACTGTTCAGTGCTTTTCCTACAGCACCAGAATCCCTGGAGTCTTGTTTTCTTTCAATGCCTTCATTGCAGCTTAGACTTCTTCCTTCCACGCCATTGATTCTTAATAATATGCTACCTTTTGATGGACATCAACTAATTCTTTCTGGTACAGGGACTGTGTGTATTCCTTCCACTTTCTTTTGATGCTTCCTGTTTCCTTCAATATTGCAAGTTGAGGCTTGAATTTTTCTTTAGTTTGTGCAGTTTGATAAATGCTGAACATGTTCTTTCCTTTTGATTTTTCTGACTTGTGGTTTTTGCACATTTCATTATAATCCTTTTTCTCAAGCTGCCCTTTAAAGTTTTCTGTTCAGCTCTATTGATTCCTCATTTCTTTCTTTTTTTAATGTTTATTGTGAATTATGTGTGTTAGTTTACATGGGGGAACATTAGCTTTACATTCATCCTGCCTATATTGTTTCATTGCCATGGTTACAATCCCTTCCATGCATCATCAACCAACCAAAGGATATACCTTGCCCCCAGATCATCAGCACACAGCCCCTCTCCCTCTCTGGGTCTAGAGTCCCCAGCCACTCCATTTCTCCACATCATTGTCTCTGCCTCCATCTCTGGCATCACTGCCTCTCTGGGTAGGGTCCCACTCTCTGCTCTTCTCCCTTGATGGTTCCAGGGACCTCCGCTCCTGGATTGCAAAGTCAACCACTCACCTCCTTTTGCTACAAAATGTCCGCCTTTACACTTCCAATCCTCACAGTCAATCCCGATAACAATTATCCACCATTGTATCACAAGGGACCTATCCCCATCGCCTTTCATTAGCCCCGCCCAGACAGATTGGATACTACTCAGTGGAGATTCTACCTTCCTCTGCACCCTCTGGATCTAGGCTCCCTCTTGAAAACTTGTAAGCCAGTCACTTCTTGCCTTTGTTGCCCACCCATTTTGGATAGCCAATGTCCAAGTTGCCCATCCCGGTCTACTCTGTGTATGGAGGGGGTGCGAATGATCCTCACTGTAAAGATTTGTTCCCTCTTTTGAGCTACTGTATCCATAGGTATAGGTCAAGTTCATCAAATTGTATCAGATTACTCTTTTTTTCCCCCTCTTCTTTTTTCTTCTAGTTGAGCTCTGATCATCCAGTCATTGAAGCCAGGTAGAGTGGGCATTATCTGCAAGTGTGGGTGTTCTTATGCATATGCCCTCTCTTTTTATCAGCTGGATGCTTCACTATCCACTCTAGTCCTCTGTGGTTATGTCACTGACTTTGGGTTGAAGAGTCCCCAGGTCTTGCCACACTGCTGGCCACCCAGGTCTCCACCCACGTTCACAGGAGTCTATCAAACATTGTAGGGCTTAGCTTGCAGCTTCATTGCTATTTTCCCCCCTCACTTCCCCTTATCGGTGATGAACGTGGTCACCAAACAGAGCGTGTATTTCATTGAATCTTAGTCTTAGAATGGGGTCTACTCTGAGGGGACCCGACTACTTGCCTTGATGTCTCCTGGGTGAGCATCTTGCTTGTTCTTGTAGTAATCAGTCAGACTCCATTATTATTTTGTACTTTCCTGTAGGTCTTTCTTTCAAGAAGTATCTTCTGTTCTTCTAGTCACTCCAGGTTGGTTGGCTTGTCCTTTCAAGTGGAAAGTTCCCACCTCAGAAGATTCTGGATGTGGTTCAGGATTTCACCTATGGTCTTATGTAATGCAGAAGCTCTGCAGGAAGCCTTCCTCACTCGACATGTTGTAGCCCCATTTTAGGTATTCTAATCAGTTATAGGCAGAAGACAGACTTACAAGCTTTCTATGGTGATATTTCTGGTTATTCCTTTCTATCCCCCCTCAAATGCCTATTTTATAATGGTATGACAGGGAGCTTCCTCATTTCTTATAGTTGCTTTATCCTCTCTGCTTTCAAGAACAAGTTTCAGAGTCTCTTCTGACATTGGCTTTGGTATTTTCTTCCTATCCTGTCCTTTTAATAACCTTTTATTTTCTTCATGTACGATGCTCTTGATGTCATACCACAACTCCTTTGATCTTTAGTCATTAGTGTCTAATGCGTCAAATCTATTATTGAAATGGTCTCTACATTCAGATGAGATATATTCAAAGTCATATTTTAGCTTTCAGGGACTTGCTTAAATTTTCTTCAACTTCAACCTCAACTTGCATCTGGGAAACTGATGGCCTGCTCCACAGTCAGCTCCTGATCTTGTTTTGGTTGATGATATTGAACTTCTCCATCATCTCTTTCCAAATTTCTTGGCATAGATGAGTGAGTGCTTCCTGTGCTGCCTCACTTTCTTGAAAGATTTCAATTTGTATTCCATTAATTCCCAGTGCCTTGTTCTTTGACAATTCCTTCAATGCACCTTGGACTTCTTCCTTCAGTATCATTGCCTCTTGATCATATATTACCTCTTGAAATGGTTGAACAGCAACCATTTCCTTTTCGTATAGTGAATCTGTATATTCCTTCCATCTTCTTTTGATGCTTTCTGCATTATTCAATAATTTGCCCAGAGAAACCTTCAATAACACAAGTTGAAGCTTGGATTTTTTCTTCAGTTCCCTCATTTTGAGAAATGCTGAGTGTGTTCTTCCCTTTTGGTTTGCTAACTCCAGATTTTTGCACACTTCATTGTAATATTTGACTTTGTGTTCTCAAGGTGACCTTTGAAATTTTCTGTTCAGCTCTTGTACCTCCTCATTTCTTCCATTTGCTTTAGCATCTCTACGCTGGAGAGCAAGTTGCAGTGTTTCTTCTGACATCCGTTTTGATCTTTTCTTTCATGGAACAAGGGATATCATTGCTGATGTCTGATGGATTTTGGCTGAAAGCAGAGAATACCAGAAAGATGTTTACCTGTGCTTTATTGACTATGCAAAGGCTTTCGATTGTGTGTATCATGACAAGCTATGGACAACATTACAAACTATGAGTATTCTGGAATACTTAATTGTGTTAATTAGGAATTTGTACATAGGCTGAGAAGCAGTTGTTCAAACAGAACATGGGAACACTGAATGGTTTAAAATAAGAAAGGTGTGTGACATGGTTGTATTCTTTCACCATGCATATACAACCTGTATGTTGAACAAATAATCCAAGAAGTTAGGTTATATGAAGAAAAATGTGGCATCAGGATCAGAGGAAGACTCATTAACAACCTGCAATATGCAATTGACACAATCTTGCTTGCTGCAAGTGAAGAGGACTTAAAACATTTACTGATGAAGATCAAAGACAATAGCCTTCAGTATGGATTGCATCTCAATGTAAAGAAAACAAAAGTACTCACCATTGGACCAATAAACAATATTCTTCTAAATGGAGAAAAGATTGAAGTTGTCAAGTACTTCATTTTTCTTGGTTCAGCCATCAGCATTCATGGAAGCAGTAGCCAAGAAATCAAATGATGTATTGTATTAGGCAAATCTGCTGCACAAGACCTTTTAAAGGGTTGAAGAGCAAAGATGTCAGCTTGAGGACTAAGGTACTCCTGACCCAAGCCTTGATATTTTCAATAATCTCATATGCATGTTGCAGTTGGACAGTGAATAAGGAAGATCGTAGAAGAATTGATGCATTTGAGTTATGGAGTTGGAGGAGAATATTGAAAGTGCCACGGGCTGCCAAAAGAACCAACAGATCTGTGTTGGGAGAAGCACAGCCAGAGTGCTCCTTGGAAGCAAGGATGGTGAGAATTTACCTCTCATACTTCAGACATATTATCAGGAGGGACCAGTCTCCGGAAAAGGAGGGTCATCAAAACAGAGGAAGATCCCCAACAAGATGGATTGATTCTCTGTCCACAGTAATGGGCTCAAGCATAACAACGATTGTGAAAATGTTGCAGGACTGGGCAGTGTTTTGTTCTGTTATCAATAGGGTCCCTATGAGTTGAAACTGACTCTACAACACATAACAACAAAGATAGTATAGGGTGATGAAAGTTTTGTGGTGAAGGAAAATTATTTTTAAAGTGCTCTTTTTGTCTTACTCTTTTCTTAAGTCCAATATTTTGCATGACACTTCAGCTTTTTTATTTTCTGAAATTTATTTTATTTTATTACTTGAAGAATGCATCCATTAAGTAAAAAAACTATAGCAAATAAGGAAGGAAAGAAAGAAGGAAAAGGTCTTGCTATAAATCTATAATGAAAGATAAGATTTAGATTTAAAACTTAAATTCTCTTTATCAATATAAATATGTAACTGATTTTATTTTTATAATTTTAGGCATTTCATGATTTTGGCACCTGTTTGTACAGTCTTCCTGTTGAGAAAACAACATATTTTTAATTTGTATAATTTATTTCTCTTGCTTATTGCTAATATATTTAAAAGATTCGTATACTAAAAAACAAAGCAGTATCATCATACTAGAGAAATGCAAATATAGCTCAATTAATGTATCTTCTGGAATGAAAGCATTTTTGTAGGAAATTTGCTTTGTTAAAAATCACAATGAGACAAACACCTGGCTAGAGAGCGAGTGGGTGGGTATCAGACAGGTTCTCAGTTTTAACTAGAAGTGAGAGGGGGTGAACTCCTCTGATCGAAGGAAAACAAGGTTTAAGCTTCTTCTGCAGACCAGAGTTCTATCTGGATTAGGTTTGAGACGTGGAATTAGGAGTATACAAGATCAATTAACCAGACTCATTTTGCGACTATTCAGCACCACCAGAGAGTTCAGGCTGAATTGTAAATAGTAACGTCATCTTTTCCTAGTATATTTAAAAGTTAGAGTTTCAAGTTATTAGCAAATAAATGTTATTTCCTCCAAGTATACTATCAGTTCTTTGTAAAGTAACTGCTTAAGAACTGAGACAAATCACAGTTGTTCTCTGCTTCTAGGATGGGGATTATGGGTAAAACTACATCTGCTTGGGTGGAACATATATTAACCTCATGGTGGTGGTTTTAATCTAGTCCACTCTAAGCCATGAATGAATGGATGAAAAAATGCCCCTTAGAATGGCAAGATTACATTTACAAAGAAGTCAGCATGACAGCCAATGATAAGAAGAAGTACACCGGGTGGGTTTTTACCACAGATCCAGTCTCTGCCAGTACTGTCCTCATGAACTTCCTTGAAGATGGCAGCATGTCTATGATCGGACCTATGGGACATGCTGTACAGACTGTTGAAATTGTGAATGATGGGGACCAGAGAGTGAGAGAGAAGCTGATGCATTTGTTCATGTCTGGAGACTGCCAAGCATACAGCCAGGAGGATCTGGACAAGAAAAAGAATAGCCTAAACGCATGGACAGAGAAGAACCACATACCTGTTACCGACAAGGGGAATCGCAACACACTGTCTGTGTGGCTCAGGTCCTGACTATAGAACCACAGAAAATTGCGTCAGTTCTCATGAGATTATGTTGTCCCATGTCCAGGATCTTATTCAAGATGATTTTACAGCTTCCCAATAAGAAGCAATAAAATTGTGAATAAGATGATTGAAATCTCCATTATTTTTCCTTTCATAAAATGTTTTGAATTTCAAGCCCATTATGTTATAGAACTTTAAAGGCACGGGTGTATGTTTTAATTCTTTAGTGTTCTGTCAAAATCAAAGGTACGGATTATGAGTGCTACTTTTGGGGTAATGAGTGAACTACAACATGGATAACATCACTTCAACAACACATTTGGCAGAGATATCAGAATTGTAAGGGTCTTTTCTTATAATGGTACTGTTGTTAAGTGCCGACGAATTGGTTCCGACTCATAGCAATCCTATATAGAGTTTCCAAGGAACAGCTTGTGAGTTTGAACTACCGACCTTGCAGTTCAAACCAACCTTGTGGCCCAGTGCTTACCGTACAGTGCCACACCAGGGCTCCAATACACCCTCATTTATGTTTGGCAAGAAATGTATTTGGAAAAATGCAATACGTTAGATTCAACATGACATGTTAAGATAAAACCACAGCCTTATTAAGTCCATTTTTCGTACATGGCACTAATGTTTTAAAAACTTTTTTTTATTCAAGGAAGTTTTTGAAACAAAATCTATCCTTTTATGGTTGAAACTTGCAGTTTTTGACTATTAATAAAATCCTAACACATCGCCTTAAAACTTAAAGTCTTTAAAGTGAACATTTGAGTTCTGAATAAAAAAGGTAATGTGACAAAGTTTTCTGCTGCTGAACTCGGCCCAGCTGCTTTTGCTTCATGGAGTCAGCCCATGACTGACTGACTTGCAGCCTCTTGGTGCTTTCTCCTTAAGGTCCTTACTCCTTGGCTCAAGTTTCACTGGGGACAGAGAATGCAGGAGTGAGCTTTACATGTACTGTGCTCTGCCCCTTGGCAGCCAGTCAAGGGCCAGAACTCTGTGGAGGTTTCTGGGCCAGACAGGCACCCCCAGATAATTAGAGTGGGGCATATTCCTGGGGCATATGTAGAGTAATCTCAGGGTTCCCACATCAGAATGCTAAATCCCTAATCCCCTAGGACTGGGCTGCAAACTACTGGACCCTCAGGCTAAATCCAGCTTGCTACTTCCATATAAGTAAAATCTTGGAACAGAAAAAAAAAAAAAAAGTGACAATGAACCTTTCACTCCAGTAGAACCTAGGTAGCCAGGAGTGGCTGGAGTTTGAGTGTGGGATGGAGAGAGTTCTAATTGCCAAGTTGCTGGTGGGGGGAGGATCTGAGGTATTTCTGGACATAGGTGATAATGGCTGAAGTTCCTGTCATTCCATACCATTCCAACCAGTTTGTGTTGGAAGAAGTACAGCCAGAAGGAACAACTGTGGTGATGGTGATGGGGGCTATGGCAGATGACACAGAAGAGGTCCCATCAGTGGCTGTGGAGGGGGCAGCTATGCTGGTTTCGTTACAAGTCACTGTGGGCAGAATAGAATCTAGGAATCAGAATATAGTTGTAGAATTGTATGTGGGAGCCAGAAGACCTGATTTATCTGTTTTTAAATTTTATTTCTACATACGTAATTCAATAACATGGATTTTCTTTTTCAAGTTGTACCACTATTCTCTCTATCCTTTTCCAAAAGATCCTACTACCATTAATATAAACTCAACACCCACCTCAACAATGACCCCTCTTTTCGCTTCCTTCCACTGCTGGTAATCATTAATAATCTTTGGTTTCCATATATTTGCTTTATCTATTTCTTGCATAACTCTTTTAAATTGTGCATATCTTGACAATCACCCCCAAATATTTTAGAATGTATTTCTAGAATAATCAGGTCTTTGCCTACATGCTCACAATACCACCATCTCAATCAATAAAATGAATAATAATAACTCCTTTACATTATTTTTACTCGGTCTATAGTAAAATTTCCTCCAGTATCAAACATTTTTTGCTTTGGTTTGTTCGAAACCATTGAGGGTCACACTTTTTATTTGGCTGTTTGTTTTTAAAATTCTCTATCAATACAAAGTAATTATCAGCCACCTCTATGACATTAACTTGCTGGAGAAAACCCAATTTTTAATGACAAATAAGCTAGTAGACTGCATTCTCTTCATTACTAGAGGCACAATATGATACTGAATTGGACTGGTTTATAAGCACCATTTAACTCAAAGTTCCCTCTCCAATAGTTTTGTTCTCAGTAAGAAATAAAACAGAACAAAATCGACATATTTGGCTTCAACATTTGTGATTCAAAGTAGCAAGCTCCTGTCTCCAGACTCTGGAGTCACATTCTTTTGGGAAGTCCGACTGGGTTGCAAGGTCAGTGACTGATAACTGCTCATGGAGACAGAAAAAAAATGTTTTACTTGCCGAATGGGGAGAAATTTAATGGAAGACATTACATCTGTAATATCATATAATGGAGTTTCTATTTTATTAGACACAAGCTTAAATTTCCTAAGGGGATTCTTAAAAACATTCAGCTACATTTCTACATTATAGAAGCTATAATTTTTAATATGCTTCATAAGGATATTTTAACTAGATTATAATGTTTTTGATTTTATTGAACATGAGTAAGGTAAGAGTTGAGGGAGGGTTGACTTTATTTAAGTAGGCTGCTTATTACACAGGATAATTAGTGTTAATTATTGGTGATGCCTTGTGACAATACTATTTGCAGTATAGTTCGTAATTCTTATAGTTTGACTTTTGCTGTCAATTTAGCATTTGAATCTTGAATGATGGATACTTAAGCTGCTTAGGTCTTTCTTCTTCTTCTTTTTTTTTTTTTTTTAACAAGCAGAGTATTGGTCATGACTGTTGTCCAAACAACTGAATTCCTAAAGCTTCAGTTAACAGAAAGAAAGAGAATAATGATTTTTTATAATTCAATTATGCTTTTAAACAACTTGATGAAAACATCATAAACAGTAATCTTTATTTAAAAAGTATTATGTTGTTGTTGTTAAATGCCGTCAAGTTGGCTCTGACCCATAGGTCTATATAGGATTTTCGAGGAATGGCTAATGAGTTTAAACCACCAACCATGCTGTTCAAACTGACCTTGTGGTCGAGTGCTTATCCTATAGAGTCACACAGGGCTCCAAAAAGTACTACTTGTTGTTTTTGTTAAGTGCCATCGAATCGGTACTGACTCATAGCGACCTTATGCACAACAGAATGAAACACTGCCAGATCCTAGGCCAATCTCACTATTGTTGCCACACTTGAGTCCATCAATGCTGCCACATTATATAAATTAATAACTACAGAGCAAATATAGAAGCACAAAAGGGCCATGGATAATTTGATCTTCCAAAGACATTGTTGGTAAAATGATAATATTCCATTTTGTTTTTATGTATTTTAAAACTATTTCCATTTAAAAATGCTATATGTTGTTGTTAGGTGCCATCAAGTTGGTTTTGACTCATAGCAATCTTATGCACAACAGAATGAAGTACTGCCTAGTTCTCCACCATCCTCACAATTGTTAGATTTGAGCCAATTGTTGCTGCCAATATGCCAATCCATCTCTTTGGGTATCTTTCTCTTTCTCACTGATCCTCCACTTTAGCATTTTCAATAACCTCTTATGCATATGAAAGCTGGACAGTGAATAAAGAAGACCATAGAATAATTGATGCATTTGAATTATGGTGTTGGAGAAGAATATTAAAAGTATCATGGACTGCCCAAAGAACAAACCAAACTGTGTTGAAAGAAGTATAGCCAGAATGCTCCTTGGACAACAGGATGGCCAGAGTTTGTCTCTCATACTTTGGCCATATTATAAGGAGGAACCAGTCCCTAGAGAAGGGTATCATGTTTGGTAAAGTGGAGGGTTGGAGAAAATGAGGAAGACCCCCAGTGAGATGGATTGGCACAGTGGCAGCAGCACTGGATTCAAACATAGCAACAGTTGTGATGTTGGCGCAGGACAGGGCAGTGTTTCATTCTGTTGTGCATAGGGTCCTATGAGTTGGTACCGACTCGATGGCACCTAACGATAACAAACACCTTACTAAGCATGAAGTCTTTCTCCAGGAACTTATCCCTCCTGACATCATGTCCGAAGTACAAGAGATGAAGTCTTACCATCTGCCCTTTTAAGGAGTATACTGCTTATACTTCTTTCAAGACAGATTTGTTTGTTCTTCTGCCAATTGTCAATATTCTTCGCCAGCACCAAAATTCAAATGCATCAATTTTACTATAGTCTTGCTTATTCATTGTTCAACTTTCAAATGCATAAATGGCAATTGACAATACCATGCGTTTGGGTCAGATCATCTTTGCTCTTTAACATTTAGAGGTCTTTTGCAGTAGGTTTGACCAGTGCAATATGTCTTCTAACTTTTTGACTGCTGCTTCCATGAATATTGATTGTGAATCCAAGTAAAATGAAGTCTTTGAGAATGTCAATCTTTTCTTCATTTATCATGTAGTATTTATAGGTCCAGTTGTGAGTATTTTTGTGTAATAGATACTGATGTGTAATCGACACTGAAGACTGTAGACTTTTATCTTCATTAATAAGTAGTTTTAGTTCTCTTTGCTTTCATCAAGCAATGTTGTGTCATTTGCATATCACATGTTGTTAATGACTGTTCCTCCAATGTTGATGCCACATTCTTCTTTTTATAACTCAGCTTCTTTAATTATTTACTCAGCACACACATTGAATAGGTTTGGTGAAAGGATCTAACCCTGACACACAACTTACCTCATTTTAAACCATTCGGTATTCCCTTTTTCTGTTTGAGCGACTGTCTCTTGGTCTGTGTACCATATAATTAAGTGTTCTGAGATACCCATTCTTTGCAATGTTATCCAGTTTGTTATGATAAACACAAATGAATGCCTTTGAATAGCCAATAAAGTACAAGTAAATGTTTTCCTGGTAACCAAGTTCTTTCAGCCAAGTTCCTTCTGACTTCAGTAATAATAGTCTTTATTCCATGTCTTCTACTGAATGTGGCTCAAATTCCTGGCAGCTCCTTTTCTATGTACTACTGTAACCATTTAAAAAAAAAAATTATCTTCAGCAAAATTTTACTTGCAAACAATATTAGTGATATTGTTAGATGATTTCCACATTCCATTGAGTCACCTTTCTTTAGAATGGTCACACATATGTAACTTTCCCCATAGGTTAGCCAAGTAGCTGTCTTCCAACTTTCATGGCATAGATAAGTGGGGACCTCCAGTACTGCATTAATTTGTTAAAATATTTCTATTTGTATTCCATCATTTCCTGGAGCCTTGTTGTTCACCAATGCCTTCATTGTAGCTTGGACTTCTTTCTTCAATGACATCTGTTATTGATGATATGTTCCATCCTCTTAAAATGGTTGAACATTGCCCAATCTTTTTGGTACAGCATCTCTGTCTATTCTTTCCATCTTCTTTAGATGTTCCATGCATCATTCAATATTTTACCCATAGAATCCATCAATAGTTCAACTTGAGCCTTGAATATTTTATTCAGTTTTTTCAACTTGAGAATGCTGAGTGTGCTCTATCTTTTGGGTTTTTGACTTCAAGTCTCTGCATTATAACACTTTACTTTGTCTTCTTAAGCTGTCTTTGAAGTTTTCTGTTCAAGTCTTCGTTATTTCTTCCAGTAGCTTTAACTTTTCTACGATCAAAAGCAAGTTTCAGAGTCTGACATCTGCTTTGGTCTTTTCTGTCTTTTAAATGATCTTTTGATGTATGATGTTCTTGATGTCATCCAACAACTCCTCTGGTCTTTGGTCATTGGAGTATAATGCATCAAATATGTTCTTAAGAGTTTTAAAAAACTCAGGTGGGATATACATAAGATCATATTTTGGCTCTGTGGACTTGTTTTAATTTTCTTAAACTTTAGCCTGAATTTGCATATGAACAACTGATGATCTGTTCAACAGTGGGCCCCTGACTTTGTTTTGACTGATAATATTGAGCTTTTCCACAGTTTCTCTACACAGATGTAGTCAGTTTGATCCCTATGCATTCCATCTGGTGAGGTCATGTGTATGTTGTTAAAGAAGGGTATTTGCAATGAATAAGTCATTGATCTTACAAAATCTATCATGGAATCTCAAGCATCATTTCTATCATCAAGGCCATATTTTCCAACTACTGGTCCTTCCTTTTGGTTTCAAATTTTCACATTCCAATTACCAGTAATGCATTTTGATTGCATGTTTGATCAATATCAGACTGAAGAAGTTGGTTGTTGTTGTTAGGTGTCATCTAGTTGGCACTGACTCATAATGACCTTATGCTCTGCAGACCAAAACACTGCCCGATCCTGGGCCAACTTCAGTACTGTTACCACGCTTGAGTCCATTGTTGCCGCCACCTGGCCAATCCATCTCGCTGGGGGTCTTTCTCTTTTTCTCTGACCCTCCACCTTTCCAAACATGATATCCTTCTCCAGCAACTGATCCCTCCTGACAATATGTCCGAAGTATGAGAGACGAAGTTTGGCCATCTTAGTCTCCAAGGAGCACTCTGGCTACACTTCTTCCAAAACAGATCTATTGGTTCCTTTGGCAGCCCATGGCATGTTCAATATTCTCCTCCAACACCATAACTCAAAGAAGTTGGTAGACTTCTTCAACTTCATAATCTTTGGTTTTAGTGGTTGATGCATAACTTTGAACAATAGTGGTATAGCGCGTCTCTATTGTAGACTTAAGGAAATTAACAGATTACAACTAACATTGTACTAGGTTTAAGATAGATCTTGAAATGCTCACTTTGACAATGAATGGAATGTCATTTCTCTTTAATTTGTCATTCCTGGCATAGTAAATCATATGTTGTACTATTCAAAAACAACCTATAAAAGTCTATTTCAATGCACTAATACCTAGGATATTGATCTTTATGAATTCCCTTTTTTTTTTTTTTTTAAGTTTTTCTTGTGAATTGAGTGAAATTTTACAGGGTAGATCATCATTTTTACATTCAACAAATCATATACTTTGTTTCATTACAATGATTATAATCCCCTCTGTGTACCATCAGTTAACAGTATTTTTCTCTATTCATTTCAGCTATTTTTTTCCCCCCAAACACTCAGGCATATATAATAATTTAAACCACCCAAAGGCACATTATTCAAGTGTGCCTCCTGGCTGCCAGATCTCAGTCCCTCTCTTTCCATGAATCTAGAGTCCTCAGCTGCTCTCTCTCTCCATGTCCCCATCTCTGCCTCTATCTCTGGTGTTGCTGCTTCTCTGGATAAGGTCTCACATTCCACTCTTTTCCCTTGATGGTCCTAAGGTCCTCAATTTCTGGATTTTAAGATAAACCACTCCCCCATTTTTGTTACAAAACTTCTACCTTTACAATTGTGACCATTGCAATTAGTTATGATAACAATTACTCAACAATTATTGAATCATAAAAATCTTATCCCCATCCCTTTTCACCAGACCTGTCTGGACAAGATGAAAACCAATCAGTGAGGACTCTATCTTCCCCAGCAAACTTAGTCTCCCTCTTGAAAATTTATAAACCAGTCACTTTGTGCCTTTATCATCCTCTCATTTTAGGTAGCCAATGCCTAAGTTGCCCGCCCCTATCTACACTGTATACAGAGGGGATAACATTGATACTTGATGTGAAGACTCCTTACCTCTCAGTTGGTATTTTGAGCTACTACCTCCATGAGTATAGGTCAAGTTCATCAAATTATAACAATATACCCTTGTTTCCTTTATTTAAAAAAAATTTTTTTTATCTTCCTCTAATCAAGTTCTGATTATCAAGCCATTGAGGCTAGGTCAAATGGTTACTATCTGAAAGTTTGAGTGTTCTTGTGTGTCTCCTCTCATTTCATGCCAGCTGAATGCTTCACTCTCAGCTCTAGCCCTCCATGGCTATGTCCTTGTCCATAAGCTCAGGTGTCCCCAGGTCTTCCTGTTCTCTTTCTCATCTCCAGATCGATGGGAGTCTATGGAACATGGTTGAACTCAGCCCGTTTCTTCATTGTTGCCTTTCCCTATCTTCCACTCTAGCTTCACTTTTACTTCTTCTTTCATACTTCAGACATATTGTCAGGAGGAACCAATCTCTGGAGAAGGATATCATGTTTGGTAAGGTGGAGGGTCAGAGAAACAGAGGAAGACCCCCAATGAGATGGATTGGCCAGGTGGTGGCACCAATGGACTCAAGCATGGCAACAGTAGTGAGATTGGCCCAGGATTGGTGGCTAGCAAGCTTACATGCCTGTTCATGTGTTCCCTCTGAGCTTCAGTCTTAGAAGGGGATTTGTCCTGAAGGGACTTGATTGCTTGCCTTGATGGCTTCCTAGCACCCATTCATTTTTGACAGCTTTCAATTTTCTTAGATTTATATTTCATACATTCCACGTTTTAATTTTTACTAGATGTTTGTCATGGTTTCTTGTTATTTTACGTTGTGCTCCAACAACAAATGAGTGTCCCCAAAGTTTTGTTGGATCCACATCATTAAGTTCAACTCTACTTTGAGGGGACAGCTCTTCGCCAGTAGTATTTTGAGTGCTTTCCGATCTGAGGGGCTGATTTGCCAGCATTAAATCAGACAGTGTCCCTCTGCTATTCCTTAGATTTTCAGTAGCTAACATTTCAGAAGTGGTCTAGCTTTACTTTTTCTGAGTTTGTCTTAGTCCAGAAACTCTTCTAAAACCTGTCCACCATGGGTGACTCTGCTAGTCTTTAAAATAGCAGTGTCATAGCTTCTAGCATCACATCAACACATAAGCCACCATAGTACAACAAACTGACAGATGAGTGGTGCAAAATTTTTGTACATCATATTATTGAAATCCTGCTAGGTGACAGATAAGGTACTGTTTATCAGTGATAGTTATTTGTGTTATTTTTCTACTTTTTTGGTTCTCTTCCTTTCACACACTTATCTGCTCCTTCAAGATAGATGTAGCCATGATACATTCCAGATGGGAACTTGAAAACCAGATATATGACTCACTAGGTTTATTTCCCTATGTGACAGACGATGTGTCAGAGAACACAGGATCCTGAGAAGGATGTTCTGGAGCTAGTCCCCAGCCAATCCTTGATGCACTTGATGTGTAAGTGAGAAATAAACTGTTACTGTTTAAAAGTGCTAGGAATCTATAGTTGTTTCTTATTGCTCTATGCTGACAGCTAAAGTTTTTAAGACATACACCTAATTTCATCATGAGAGTGATTCTAAGAGGTAGATGTTATCCTGACCATTTAGCAGATGAGAAAAGGGAGGCTTGTAGTGTTTAAATAACCTGCCATATTTAACTCAGTAAATGAAGGGTGGAACCAGAATTTAGCCTAAGGTCTTTGTAACTCACTTCCTCAGAAAAGTACTCTTAATATACCTTAACTGTGGCAAACCCTTTTTTTTTTTTAATTTTGTTGAAATATATTTGAAAATGTATTTTATAGGTTACATAGTGTGGCACTGTGGGTTAATGTGCTGGACTGCAAAGTCATTTGAACCACAAGGTTAGCAGTTCAAGCTCACCAGTTGCTCTTAGGAAACCGTATACAGGGTTGCTATGGGTCGGAACTGACTCGACAGCACTTAACAACAACAACCTAAAATTCTACCATATAAATGCTCCATGTCGATTTTTACATTCCTTACTTGTTGGACATTTAAATTTTTCTAATGTTTTGCTATGAAAATCATGTTCTGATAAAAAATTTCTGCATAAATTGGTTACCTGAACTCCCTTCTGAGGGGTAAAAGCTAACCAAAGCTCAGATTTCAGGAACCAGAAGATGAGATTGAAAAAAGTATAGAACTGGTGAGAGGCCAATAAGCATAAAGAAGCAAATCTGTTATTGTTATGTGCTGTCGCTGTCGAGTCAGTTCTAACACACAGTGACCCTGTATAGGGTTTCTGAAGAGCGGCTGGTGGATTTGAACTTCCAACCTTGTGGTTCAAATGGACTCTGTTCAGTGCTTATCCAACAGTGCCACACCAGAACTCCAAAGAATCAAATAGGCTATGCAAATCAAACATCATTTCTGGGAAATCTATTAAAGTGAGCTCTTGATGAATTTTACTTAAAGGAAACAAGAACACAAGCAGAATCACCTGTAAGGCTAGTTGTTGTTGCTGTGAAGTGCTGTTGAGTCAGTTCCGACCCATAGTAACCCTTGTATAGGGTTTTCGAGGAGAAGCTGGTAAGCTTGAACCACCAGCTTTACAGTTCAAGCAGCTTTGCAGCCACACCAGGACTCCGTGGGGGAGGTCAAATACTAAAGTTAAGACACTCAGGAGAATCACTTAAAGTGCTTATAAAATATGTTTGCATGGTTTGGAGCTTTTAACAAAGTACAGTAACACATAGAAATGTTCAGAATATAAAATTGGCAGATAATGAATAAAATAACATTAATTTATTTGAACATTTTACTGTGTTTCAAATGAAAGTTTCATAAGATATTTGAAATTTATAATAACAAAGTTTTTTATGTTATCATACATTGTACTACTTTGTAGTGGGCTAAGCACTGGGTTGCTCACTACAAGGTTAGTGATTCAAATCTACCAACCCTTTCACAAGAGAAATATGGGACTATCTGTTCTTGTAAAGATTTACAGCTTTACTCTGTGGAGTAGTTTTACTTTGTCCTATAGGGATTCTATGAGTTGAAATCAACTCGATGGCAGTAGGTTTTTTAATACCACTTAATTTTTAACAAATTTGTCTTTAAAGAATATGCCAAGAAGGTGAAGTGGATGGAAAAACAAGATAGATAGGGGAACACTGAGACAGGTTTGCGTGGGCTAAATGTGACAGATATAAATAGTGATGTATGCTCAACCTTGGAACAACAGAGCTCTGTGATAGAGGGATCGAGTCATAGTCTGAATGGGTAAAAGAGGTGAAATAATGTTAAGATGCTTGACTGTCTTAGGAATATTAGTTTCCCATGCCTACTACTGTAAAATAGACACTTGAGTAAGATAGAAAAGAATATTGGGAAACATGAATACAGAAAACTAGTAAGCCTGTCTTTAGCCTATAACAGATTAGAATATCTAAAAGGGGTTCTAGAACTATCCCAGTGAAAGAGACTTCTTGTGGAGCTTTAGTAGATGATATAGGACCTTAGGTGGAATCCTGAGCCCCATCCAGAACCTTCTGAGGTGGGACATTCCCACTTGAAAGGACATGCAGACCAGCAAGAGCAGATAGAGGAAGGGAGATACTTCTTGAAAGAAAGACCAACAGGAAAAATCAGAAACAAAAATGGCAGTCTGGTTGGCTACTATAAGAACAGGCAAGTTGTTTGCTGGGGTGCCATCAAGGCAAGTAATCAAGTCCCTTCAGGACAAACCCCCATCCAAGACTAAAACTCAAAGGGAACACATGAGCAGGCGTGTAAGCCTGCTGGTGACCATGTTGATCTACTGGTGAGTGGAAGTTGGGGAAAGGCAGCAACGAAGATATGGGCTGAGTTTGACCACGTTTCATAGACTCCCAGCAACCTGGAGCTGAGAGAGAGAAGAGGAAGGGGTGGTTCGTCCAAAGTGTGGTGAGACCTGAGGACTCCAAAGCTCATGGACAAGGATATAGCCATGGAGGGCTAGAGCTGAGAGTGAAGCATTCAGCTGATACGAAGAGAGGGGAGATACATAAGAATGTCCAAACTTGCAGACTGTATCTGTTTGACCAAGCTTTGATGATCAGAACTAAAAAAGCAGAAGATAAAAAAATTTCATAGAGAAAACAAGTGTAATTTGCTACAGTTTGATGAATTTGGCCTATACCCATGGGTGTAATATCTCAAAATACCAACCAAGAGGAAAGGCGTCTTCATTTCAGGGTACAAACATATCCCCTCTGTACACAGGTTTGATAAGGACGGGCAACTTAGACACTGCCTACCTAAAATGGTAGCTTTAGAAGACAAATTCAAATATTACAAGGAAATGTGTAAAGATCTGGAGTCAGAAAACCAAAAGGGAAGAACACACTCAGCATTTCTCAAGCTGGTAGAACTGAAGAAAAAATTCAAGCCTCAAATTTCATTATTAAAGGATTCTCTGGGCAAATTATTGAATGATGCAGAAAGCATCAAAAGAACATGAATGAATACACAGATTCTCTGTACCAAAAGGAAATGGTTGATGTTCATTTGTTTCAAGAAGTAGCATATGATCAAGAACCAATGATACTGAAGAAAGAAGTCCAAGGTGCATTGAAGGATCTGGCAAAGAACAAGGCACCAGGAATTGATGGAATAAAAAACTGAAATCTTTCAAGAAAGTGATGTGGCACAGGAGGCACTCACTCATCTGTGCCAAGAAATTTGGAAGACAGCTATCTGACCAACTCATTGAAAGAGATCCATATTTGTGCCCATTTCAAGGAGAGTTGACCTAATGAAATTATTGGACAATATCTTTGATATCCCATGCGAGTTAAGTTTTACTAAAGGTAATAGAGAAACAGCTGCAAGCATACATTGACAGAGAATTTACAGAGGTTCAAGCTAGATTCAGAAGAGGCTGTGGAATGAGGGATGTAATTGCTGATGTCCGATGAATCTTGGCTGAAAGCAGAGAATATCAGAAAGATGTTT
>NW_006408582.1:8582938-8588614 GCF_000296735.1 Chrysochloris asiatica | reverse complement strand
TCAAGAAGTCAAACGACATGTTGCATTAGGCAAATCTGCTGCACAAGACCTTTTTAAAGTGTTGAAGAGCAAAGATGTCAGCTTGAAGACTAATGTGCACCTGACCCAAGCCATGGTACTTTCAATAACCTCACATGCATGCAAAAGTTGGACAGTGAATAAGGAAGACCATAGTGGAATTGATGCAATTGAGTTATGGTGTTGGAGGAGAATATTGAAATTATCATTGACTGCCAAAAGAACAAACAGATCCATGTTGGAAGAAGTGCAGCCAGAGTGCTCCTTGGAGGTCAGGATGGCCAAACTTAATCTCTCATGCTTTGGACATATTGTCAGGAGGGAATAGTTGCAGGAGAAAGATATCATGTTTGGTAAGGTGGATGGTCAGAGAAAAAGGGGAAGATCTCCAGCGAGATGGATTAGCAAAGTGGCAGCATCAATGGGCTCAAGCATGTCAACAATTATGAGGTTGGCCCAGGACTTGGCAGTGTTTCATTCTGGGATCGCTATCGATGCAATGGCACCTAACAACAACAGCAACCCACTAGCCAGTGCATTACTTCCCATCCCTGGTATGTTAAAAAAAATGTTTCATTTAATAAGGAAACCTTTGACTTTAGCCTCTTTAAAAAAAAAAAATGTCCCTAGATGATGTAAAGGTTAGCAGTTTGAACGCACCAACAACACCATGAAAGAAATGCGTAGTGAACTGCTTCCCTTGAGACTGTGGTCATTAGTTGCTGTCTAGTCTATTTGGCTAATTGCTACTTTATGTGTGCAGAGTAGAACTTCTCCAAAGGGTTTTCAAGAACATGACCTTTTGGGAGCAGATTGACAGGCCTGTCTTCCCAGGTACCTTAGGGGAGATTGAATCACCAATCTTTCGTCTATTAATTGAGCCCTTAATGGTTTGCACTATAATCTTCATTAAGATTACAACCAAGAAAACGCTATGGAGCAGTTCTGTTCTGTCATACACAGAGTAGTCTTGAATCAGACCCTATTAGATGCCAATCGACAAGTCTCTTTCTGACTCTTTCAGTCTGGTTGAGGGGAGACGCAATAGCTCAGTTTTTTCTCTGATTTACTTCACTGTAGTTCCTTGTTACCACGTATTTTGGACAACTTCAAAGCAGATCATTGTGCAGCACCTTGAAGAGGTGGGGCTGAGGGGTGGGAGCAACTCCTCAGGGAGCATGAACTCAGTGTTGAAACCCCCAATAGAGCCATTCCTCTAATGTTGGACAGTAGTTGCCAACTATAATTGCACCTACTTCGGTTCACAATTTTCCTGATATATATCTCCCGCTTAAGAGAACCTCCCACAGGTGCTTGTAGTGTGAACATGTTTCTGATGTCCCTCGCCATCAGTTCCCTTCACATTGTCTCATGACCTCCCCAGTCTTCATATTGTATGATTTTGAAGTAATTTTGCTGGAATCTCAACTTACTTTCTGGGAAGACAGCACAGTTGTACATAGTTCTTTCTTTTCATTCAATCCTGTCACACTATGTTGACATGATTTCTTCAGTGCTTCTGGCATAGTTAATAGCACCTTTCCTTAAACTGCAGCTTGAATAATGACTTCGTTCTTTTGATGATCTTTATAGTTATTTCTATAACTATCGAGCTCTGGTAGCGTAGTGGTTACGAATCGGGCTGCGAACCTTAAGGTCAGTGGTTCGAAACTACCAGCCGCTCCGCGGGAGAAAGATGAGGCTTTCTACTCCCATAAGGATTTACACCCTTGGAAACCCTGTACAGGGTCGCTATGGGTCGGCTCCGACTCGAAGGCACTTAACAACAGCAACATAGTTATTTCTGTAGGAAGTGGGGAGTGGCAATTTAATGTTTGTGCAAGTGTCATCTTGTTGTTGAATGCTTTTTATTATGAGTCTTATATCTCCAATGAAATGGGTTTTCTTCCCTTTTTTTGATTTCAGCTTAACCAATGCTTCAGTGATCATTTATACTTTATAAACACAGGATGAATTGAATTCTAATAAAGTCCCCCACCATACCCCATCCCTAATCTAGATTTCAAATATAAATATTTTTACTAGTGAGAATTCTTCTAAAATAAGAATTGAGTTTTTAGTTTTTTGTTTCATCAATAAATAGGTAATACAAGAGCACCAGATAAGAGAACATTTTCTGTAATTAATTTAATAAAATAATTGAGCTACTGTGCCTGGGTCTGTATCATTACAACTGAAATTCATGCACCATTGCTCTCACACTGGGTGAATTATCTAGGGAAACCGAGAGACTGAAAATCAAAACAGCCTGTCTTCCTCTGACTGCTCCTGCCCCCACCACCAGATTCAGCTTGTGCCCAAAGCACAAGACAACAGGAGACTGCTCTTTAAATCTCTTCTGAAATGTTCATGCAGATGTGGTTCTCATAGCTGCTCTAAACATCACGACTAAGCCATTGAATTACTTTAGCAAGTCATGTGTGAAGGCTGTGTCTGAGAATTTTAACAGACAAAAGGGGAGAAGTCACAGAGAAGGTATTGTTTATAGCCTATTGTCCCATTTGTGTTCTCGATTTCACTCTTAGCAATGATTACAACCACCTGGCTATATAGATTAGCACTTTTGCTTCTGTTTTAGTAAGAGGCAGTACAGTAGGAAAAGGAGATGGGGTATGGGAGAATATGTGGAGAGCTTTCAACTAGGAATTCTACCCTTGTTGCTGTGCAAACTTCAGGAAGTCATTTCATATTTTAGAACTTAATTATATATTTAAAAAATCGTCAATGTACTGCCAGCTTGACTCTCTGGGAGTCTATTGCTCACTTTAACATTTGACACATTCCAACCCTTCCAGTTAGGTATGTGGTCTACCAGTCTGCCATTCCATAGCTTGCTACACTTGACCAGTTATTCTTCTTTGTTGTTATTGTTGTTATGTGCCTTTGAGTTGGTTCTGACTCATAGCCACCCTGTACAGGGTTTCTGAGTCTGTAAATCTTTATGGGAGCAGAAAGCCTCATCTTTCTCCTGCGGAACAGCTGGTAGTTTCGAACTGCTGACCTTGCAGTTCACAGCCTGATTCGTAACCACTACACTACCAGAGCTCCTTACTTGATCCTCTTTAAATAGAGATTACTGTGTCCAGATGACCTCCTGTTTCCAGACTATTAAATGAAATCACTCCAGTCCTTCAAAATACTGCACTTTCATTCACACATGCAACAACTCTGCACATATTTTTTACTGTTTTGCTCTAAACACCATTCTAATTCTCCGAGGAAGCTTAGATTCTACTGGGTGTGAATGAATTAAAGGACTAATAAACAAATAAATAAGCAAATATATAGAGTGTCAGATGGTCATCAGTGCTATGGATGAAAATAAGAGCAGGTTGAAAATGGACAGGATGTCCTGAATTAGGGTAAGAAAACAGTTTTAATGTCAATTCTGACTCATAGAGACTCTATGTGTACCAGTGTGCTCCACAGAATTTTCAATGGCTGATTTTCATAAGTAGATGGCCAGATCTTTCTTCTGAGGTGTCTCTGTATAAACTAGAATTTCCAACCTTTCAGTTATCAGCTGAGCACATTATTCATCTGTACCACCCAGGGTGTTTTTGCTTTTGTTAGGTGCCCTAGAGTCTGTTCTGACTCATAGTGATACTATGTATAACAGAACAAAGAACCATCCAATCCTGCGTTATCTCACAATTTTTAACCCTTGAGCTGCTGCCACTATGCCAATCCATTTCACTGGGACGGGGAGAATGTCTTCCTCTTTTTTCCTGACCTTCCACTTTACCAAGCTTGATATTCTCTTCCAGGAACTAGTTCCTCCTGATAACATGTGTGAAGTATGAGAGATGAATTTTCACCATCCTGGCTTCTAAGGAGCATTCTGGTTGTACTTCTTTCAGCACAGATTTGTTTGTTCTTCTGGCAGTCCATGGTACTATTAATATTCTTCTCCAAAACCATGCATCAATTCTTCTATAGTCTTCCTTATTCACTGTGCAAATTTCACATGCATATGAGACTATTGGAAATACCATGACTTGGGTCAGGCACACTTTAGTTCTCAAATGACAACTTTGTTCTTGAACACTTTAATGAGGTCTTGTATCATAGATTTGCCTAATGCAATACATCGTTTGGTTTCTTGTCTGCTGCTTCCATGGATGTTGATAGTGGATCCAAGCAAAATTATATTTTTGATAAATTCAGTCTTTTCTCCATTTATCATGATGTTATTTATAGGTCCAAGTGAAGATTCTTGTTTTCTTTACATTTAGGTGCAATTCATACTGAAGGTAGTTTTGTTTGATTTTCATCAGTAAATATTTAGTCTTTTTTTGCTTACAACAAGCAAGGTTGTATCCTCTGCATATCATGGGTTGTTAATGAGTCTTCCTCCAACTTTGATGCCAAGTTCTTCTTCTCTATCTATAATTCAGCTTTTCAGTTTATTTGCTTAGCATACAGATCGAATAAGTATGGTGAAGAATACAACAAGGTGCACACCTTTCCTCATTTAAAATCATTCCATATCATCTTATTCTGTTCAAGGAAATACCTCTTAGTCTATGTACAGGTTCCTAATAACATAATTAAGAGTTCTGGAATACCCATTCTTTGCAATGTTATCCATAGCTTGTTGTAATAATTAAGGTTCAAAAATAATTTGACAGAGCCAGAATTCCAAGTTGTTTGGCTTGTTACTGGTGTAGAGACTGACTGCCTAGCCAGAGGCCACAAAGTCACCGTGTGATTGGAGCTACCAATCATGAACTTGGTGCTGTCTGATCCACAGAGTCATAAAATTGGTTGTGTACAGAAGCACTCCATCATTAAATGTAAGTGATATATGTGAGATTGGGCTCAAGTACGACCTGAAGGCACAATTTAGTTGCATGAAGAAGTGTACCATATATGCCCATTGACTCCACTCCTTTCACATTACCTTTCCTCTCCCAGTGTACACATATGGGCTCATGGGGAATTCATTGTTGCTGTTGTTGTTAGGTGCCATCGAGTCGGTACTGGCCCATAGCGACCTAATGCACAGCACAACGAAACACTGCCCGATCCTGGGCCAACCTCACAATTGTTGCCACGCTTGAGTCCATCGATGCTGCCACTTGTCCATCTCATTGGGGGTCTTCCTATTTTTCTCTGCCCCTCCACCTTACCAAACATGATATTCTTCTCAAGCAACTGGTCCCTTCTGACAATATGTCCAAAGTATGAGAGATGAAGTTTGGCCATCTTGGCCTCCAAGGAACACTCTGGCTGCACTTCTTCCAAAACGGATCTATTGATTCTTTTGGCAGCCTATGGCACTTTCAATATTCTTCTTCAACACCATAACTCAAAGGCATCAATTCTTCTATGGTCTTTCTTATTTACTGTCCAGCTTTCTTATGAAATATGAGGTTATTGAAAACACCATGGTTTGACCATGGTTTGGGTCAGGCGCACCTTAGTCCTCAAGCTGACATCTTTGCTTTTCAACACTTGAAAAAGGTCTTGTGCAACAGATTTGCCTAATGCAATACGTTGTTTGATCTCTTGACTGCTGCTTCCGTGAGTGTTGATAGTTGATCCAAGAAGAATGAATTCCTTGACAACTTCAATCTCTTCTCCGTTGATAAGAATGTTGTTTATTGGTCCAGTGGTGAGGATTTTTGTTTTCTT
>NW_006408582.1:8566481-8581503 GCF_000296735.1 Chrysochloris asiatica | reverse complement strand
GCATTCTCCAACATCATTTCTATCACCAAGGCCATATTTTCTAACTGCTGATCCTTCCTCTTTTCTCCCAACCTTTGCATTCCAATCACCCATAATGATCAATACATCTTGATTGCATGTTTAATCAATTTCAGATTGAAGAAGTTGCTAGAGTATTCCATCTGGGGAGGTCCATGTGTATAGTTGTCTCTTATGCTGTCTAAAGAAGGTATTTGAAATGAACAAATCATTAATTTTGCAGAATTCTATCGTGCATTCTCCAACATCATTTCTATCACCAAGGCCATATTTTCCAACTACTGATCCTTCCTCTTTTCTCCCAACCTTTGCATTCCAATCACCCATAATGATCAATACAACTTGATTGCATGTTTGATCAATTTCAGATTGAAGAAGCTGCTAGCATTCTTCTATTTCATCCTCACTGGCTTTAGTGTTTGGTGTGTAAATTTGAATAATAGTGGTATTAACTGGTCTTTCTTGTAGGCACATGGATATTATCCTATTACAGACAGGGTTGTACCTCATGACTGATCTGGATATGTTCTTTTTGACAATGAATGCATTGTCAATTGAATTCCTCTTCAATTTCAGCGTAGTAAACCATGTGGTCTTCAGATTCAAAATGGTCAATACCAGTCCATTTCAGCTCACTAATGCCTAAGATATCGATGTTTATGCATTCCATTTCATTTCTGACAACTTCCAATTTTCCCAGATTCATACTTCATACATTCCATGTTCCGAGTTTCAAAGGATGTTTACAGCTGTTTCTCTTCACTTTGAGTTGTGCCCCATCAGCAAAAGGAGGTCCCATGGGCTTTTCTCCCATGGGCTTTACTCCATTCATGTCATCACAGTCAACTCTACTTTGAGGCAGCTCTTCCCCAGTCGCATTTTGAGTACCTTCCAACCTAAGGGGCTCATTTTCCAGCACTATATCTGACAGTGTTTCTCTGCTCTTCATAAGATTTTCAGTGACTAAACATTCAGAAGTAGTTTGTCAGTCTTTCTTTCTAGTCTGTCTTTGTCTGGAAGCTCTTCTGAAATCTGTCCACCATGGGTGATCCTACTGGTATTTAAAATACTGGTGGATAGCTTTCAGAATCACAGTTACTCATAAGCCACCACAGTACAACAAACTGACAGATGAGTGGTGGCCATTTGGTTATAAGTGGAAACTGTCACTTTAAGTTTCGAGGAGATCTGTGTGCCAAGAAATTTGGAAGACTGAAAGATATCCATATTTGTGCCATTCCAAAGAGAGGTGACCCAATGGAATGTGGAAATCATTGGAAAATCTCTTTGATATCTCATGAGAGTAAAGTTTTGCTAAAGGTAATACAGAAATGACTACAATCATACATTGACAGAAAACTTCCAGAAGTTCAAACCAGATTCAGAAGAGGACATGGAACAATGGATATCAATGCTGATGTCCGACGGAGCTTGGTTGAAAGCAGAGAATATCAGAAAGATGTTTACCTGTGCTTTATTGACTAAGCAAAGGCTTTCAATTGTGTGGATCATGACAAGCTATGGACAACATTGCTAAGTATGAGATATCCAGAACACTTTATTGTGCTCATGAGGAATCTGTACCTGGACCAAGAAGCTATTGTTGAAACAGAACATGGGAACACTGAATGTTTTCAAATTTAAAAAGGTGTGCAACAGGGTTGTATTCTTTCACCATACTTCTTCAACCTGTATGCTGAGGAAATAATCTGAGAACCTTGGATGTATGAAGAAAGAGAAGCTTGGATGTATGAAGAAAAACGTGGCATCAGGATTGGAGTAAGACTCGTTAACAACCTGTGATATGCAGATGATACAACCTTGCTTGCTGACAGTGAAGAGGACTTAAAACATTTACTGATGAAGAGCAAAGAACACAGCCTTAGGTATGGATTACATTTCAATGTCAAGAAAACAAAAATCCTCACCATTGAGCCAATAAACAACATTCTTATCAGCATAAAAAGATTGAAGTTGTCAAGGAATTCATTCTTCTTGGATCAACTATCAACACTCACAGAGGCAGCAGTCAAGAGATCAAACGACGTATTGCATTAGGCAAATCTGTTGCGCAAGACCTTTTTCAAGTGTTGAAGAGCAAAGATGTCAGCTTGAGGACTAAGGTGCACCTGACCCAAGCCACAGTATTTTCAGTAACCTCATACTTTGGACACATTGTCTGGATAGAACAATCACTGGAGAAGGATGTCATGCTGGGTAAGGTGGAGGGTCAGAGAAAAAGAGGAAGACCCCCAAGCGAGATGGATCAGCCAGGTGGCATCATTGATGGCATGAAGTGTGGCAGCGGTAGTGAGGTTGGCTCAGGATCAGACATTGTTTCGTTCTGCTGTGCATGGGGTCGCTATGAGTCGGTTCCGACTTGATGGCACCTGACAACAACAACATATGGATGCGAAAGCTGGACAGTGAATAAGGAAGATCGTAGAAGAATTGATGCCTTTGTATTACGGTGTTGAAGAAGAATATTGAAAGTGCCATAGGCTGCCAAAAGAACCAATAGATCCGTTTTGGAAGAAGTGCATCCAGCGTGCTCCTTAGAGGCCAAGATGGCCAAAGTTCATCTCTCATATTTTGGACATATTGTCAGAAGAGACAAGTTGCTTGAGAAGGATATCCTGTTTGGTAAGGTGGCAGGGCAGAGAAAAAGAGGAAGATCCCGCCGATGGTATGGATTGGCCAAGTGGCAGCATCGATGGACTTAAGTGTGGCAACAATAGTGAGATTGGCTCAAGATCGGGCAGTGTTTCATTGTGCTGTGCATAAGGTCACTGTGGGTCATTACTGACTCGATGGCACCTAACAACAACATAACAACTTAAAGGCAAGAAGTGATTGGCTTATAAGCTTTCCAGAGGGAGCCTAGTTCCAGATGGGGCGGGTGAAGGTAGAATCAACAAGGAATGATTTTCAATCTGTTAGGTCCGTGCTGGCGAAAGGAAATGGGGATAAGACTCTTGTGGTACAGTAGTGAATAATTGCCATCAGGACTGACTGTGAAGGTAGGAGATATAGAGGTAGATGTTTTTTTGACAAAAGGAGTGTAGTGCAGCCCAAGAGCTGAGTTCCCTGGGACCATCAAGTGAGAAGCATGGAGAGCTGGACCCTGACCAGAGAGGCAGTGATGTCAGTGATGCTGGGGATTCTGGACTCAGGGAGAGAGAGGGGCTACGTGTTGGCAGCCAAGGGGCAGGCTTGTGTGGTGTGCCCTTTGGTTATTTTATGAAGCATGGAGGGAATTGTAATCATTGCAATGAAACAAAATATGATAGGATGAGTGTAAAACTGATGTTCTCCCATGTAAACCTCATAATAAAAACGTATATATATATATATAAAGTATTGTAGAAAAGACAGATTAATATATGGTTCCTCACACAGAGCTGCACATTGAACTATTGAGAGATTAAAAAATAAGAGAAAGAAAGAAGGGGAAAAAAATCTGATGTATTGGTCTTACCCCCCAGAGATTCTGATTTAATTGGTGTAGGAATGCAGGCTGGGCATTGAGATTTTCAAGGCTCCGCAGGTAATTCTACTGGTACACACAAGGCTGAGGGCAAGTGGTAATGGCTGTGGGTTTAAATATTAGCTGAAGATGCAGAGTGAACCATCTAACTCTATGAGCCTCAAATATGTGAGAATTAGGATAAATACTAATATCTTACAGAGCTGTTAGGAGCATCAAATAAAATAATAGATATAAAATTCTACTGAAAACAATGAGGGGCTATACTAGAGACTTGCTTCAGACTGTCTTGCTCCAAAGAAATCATTTAACAATCTAATTTGTACAGAAAGTCATGCTTCAATCACCTCTACAGAAAACAAAGTTCCTGCCAATATTTGAGATAGATATTCATCATCCTGGCAGACTTTGGAAACCCAGTGACCATTTTGCGTGATATGCAAATTTTATACTTCTTGTTGTTGTCAAATGCCATCAAGTCAGTTCTGACTCACAGCAACCCTATATATGATTTCCAAAGAACAGGAAACCACAGGGCATATTTGAATATTATTGCTAAAGCAGATATATACATAATTTATCAGTGCCTCAGGATTAATTTTGCCAGTGCCCCTAAGTGGAAAATGGAGATCTGGTGTGGCACTGTAGGATGAGCACTGGACTGCAAACTGCAAGGTTGGTGGTTCAAACCCACCAGCTGCTCCTCAGGAACCCTATATGATTCATTATGAGTTGGAACTAACTGGATGGCACTTAACAAGAAGAAGTGGAAAGTTGGGGGAGATGGAGTGGCTGTGGTATTTTGTCTTTGTATAATTGAAAGTAATAAAACAAAACAAAACATAACAACAAAAAAGAAACCAGAAAGTCACTGATAGAATAAAGAAAAATCAAACCTTCAATTAATATGCAAAAGGAACAGGAAATTGAGAAGATTAATGAATTTGACATCATGAAGGCATTTTTAGTTTTTGACCTAGGGAGGTCCTGGTCAGCACAAATGGTTAAACACTTGACTACTAACCACAAGGTCAGCAGGTCAAACCCGACAGCCACTCCTTAGAAACTCTATACAGGGTTGCTATGAGTCAGAAGTGACTCAATGGCACTTAACAACAATTGCTAGCCAAAAGGTTGGTAATTGAACCCATCCAGAGGACAGGGTTATTTTCAATAATTTCATATGCATAATGAAAGTTGGACACCAACTAAGGAAGACCATATAATTAATGCATTTGTATTATGGTGTTGGAGAAGAATATTAAAAGTACTATGGACTGCCAAAAGAACAAACCAATCTATTTTGGAAGAAGTATAGCCAGAATGCTCCCTGGAAGCCAGGATGGCCAGACTTCATCTGTCATACTTCAGATATATTATCAGGAGGGACCATTCCCTGGAGAAGAATATCATGTTTGGTAACATGAAAAACTGGAGAAAAAGAGGAAGTGGCACAGTGGCAGCAACGCTGGGCTCAAATGTAGTAATGATTGTGAGGTTGCCGCAGGACTGGGCAGTGCTTAATTCTGTTGTGCATAGGGTCACTATGAGTTGGTACCAACTCGATGGCACCTAACAACAACAACAAGAATAGAGGACAGACCTGGTGATCTGCTTGATCTATGGAGCACAGTTTTACTCTGCAGACATGGGGCCACCATTAGTCAAAAAGCCAATTCAACACAACCGCCACCAATGTCCATAGAGTAGAGGGAAATGAAATCAGAGAGAATGTAACAACTGAACAGGAATTTCTGCAAAGGGAGTGACAGATATTACAGGCTTTGGGTTGAAGGAGAATAATTCACAGAGAGAGGGCTGAAGATGGAGGAGAATTAAATGCAGGAGTGAGTCCTTCAGAGGGGATGATGAGGACTAGCCAAAGTGTGGGGTCTAATAGTACATTTGTGACAAATGGAAAGTCAGAGATTATGGATACAGACATTTACTGACATACATTTGAGAACATGAAGACTTTTAGTTTTGTTAATGAAATGTGAAATAAGATCATCAGCTAAGAGTGTTGGGAGTTAGACAATTGAAGACAGATGAGAAGGCATGAAGTAGTTGTCCTAAAGTGTAGATAGCAGACTTATTAAGAAAATAATGTAACACTACTGATTAGTCTTTAATATCTTTAATGTCAGTTTCTTGTTTGTGATCATGCATTTGATATGAAAATAATTCGCCAGAAAATAATTGCCTAAAGCAGTATATTTTTTCTTCAATACTTAGGAACAGATGTGAAGAAGTTGCGTTCATTGATTTAGTTTCATGTGTCATTTAATGAATACTCACCAGTGGGGTTGTGGTAGGGGAATGCACATAATGTCATTATAAAAGCTCTCATTTCAAATGTCTTTTTCTTAAGTTAGTGCCCAGCTTCTGTCCTTCTCTCCTTAGCCAAGAACTAGATTTGGAATGGGGCCATCTGGAAACTTCAAACAGGCTCTAAGCAGTTCATAATCATTAAAACACATCAGAAGTGCAGTGACAGCTAATTCAGCTTTCCTTACACAGCTAGTGTAGTAAGTTGGATGGTGGCCCCAGAAGGATATGTCCACCTGGAATCTGTAATGCTGGCCTTATTTTGAAAAGAAGTCTTTTCAGATGTAATTAAGTTAAGGCTCTCCAGAAGAGAACATCCTAGATTAAGGTGGACACTAAATCTAACGACAAGTGACCTCATAAGAAAAGGGGAGAAGACACATAAAAAAATCTGTGTGAAGATGGAGGCAGACATAGGAGTTAGGCAGACGCATCACAAGGAACTTTTGAAGCTGCTGAAAACTAGAAGAATCAAAGAATGATTCTCCTCTCAAAACTTCAGAGGGAACAAAATATGCTGACATCTTGATTTTGACTATTTCGTCTCAAAAACTGCGAGGGAATAAATTTTCTGTTATTTTAAGTAACCAAGTTTGGGATCATTTATTACATGGCACCCCTAGGAAACTAATACGCTTGGCAAAAATACAAGTAGCTCCTGCTTCTAATTAAATAGATAATGCATTCAAGTAAACAGTAAAACTAAAAATGACAATAAATCTTGCCATTTCTAACCTAGGTCTTTTAAGTTTATTTGTGGCGTGTACATGGTATTTTATAAGGTGCAACTGCAGACCATTCTACCCATCCTTGAC
Organism: Chrysochloris asiatica; assembly: GCF_000296735.1. Taxonomy (NCBI): domain Eukaryota; kingdom Metazoa; phylum Chordata; class Mammalia; order Afrosoricida; family Chrysochloridae; genus Chrysochloris; species Chrysochloris asiatica. Next base: position 8,574,855 of record NW_006408582.1, on the reverse strand, counting down.
CTCCCATTTGACAGGTACTGAAAGATATTGGCAGAGCCATCTGAAATTCTGAAATGGAATACTGCATGGCATAGTGCTATTTTTTTCAAGTGGTTACATTTTTATGTAAAGTTAGAAGCCATTAATATTCCATCTGTGAACCTTATTCCTCATAAAACTATAAAAGAGAACCAAAGAAGGAAAAAATATGAAATACAAGGACATGACCAGTTGCCACCCTGCCCCCACACCCCAGCTCCTGACTGGAAGTAAATTAGTAAGTGGTTTTGTTCTTGTTCCTCGTGTTTGGGATAAAAAATGCCTTGCACAGAACTTAATTTCCAAGTTTTAAATAAGAAATTAAAATTATATTTGAGTTTTTACTGTTTCAGGTCACTTCTGATTGGATGAGAAGACTGTTGCTTTTAAGTTAAATTGAAATTCCAATTCACATAGCTAACCAGAGACCTGACTACTGCTGCTGACATTACTCATGAGTGTTCTGTTCAGTGGCCTGGTGCCATGACCAAGGAAATTGATCATATTTTGCATTAAAGCAGGCAACCCAGTTACAGATGGGAATCAAAGGATCAATTTTTCTGTTGACAAATCTAGATCAGAGTCTGACATCAAAGTGGGACATTTTCCTCATGAGTATTTCTTGGCACCTAACAAATGCACTGGACCGCAAGGTCAATTTGAACTGCTAGGTCAACGGTTAAAAGCCACTCCTTGGAAACAAAATTACTAATTTTGCTTCCTTAGACAGCCAAGCCTAATGTCCTTTGTTGTTGTTGTTGTTAAGTGCCAGAGAGTCGATTCTGACCCATAATGACCTTGAATATATAAGGAGCTCTGGTAGCATAATGGTTACGAATCGGGCTGCTAACCTCAGGGTCAGCAGTTTGAAACTATCAGCTGTTCCATGGTAGAAAGATGAGGCTTTCTGCTCCCGTAAAGATTTATAGCCTCAGAAACTCTGTATAGGGTCAGTATGAGTCAGAACTTATTCCATGGCACATAACCACCAATAAACAACATTTTTATCAATGGAGAAAAGATTGACGTTGTCAAGGATTTCATTCTTCATGGATCAGCTATCAACACTCATGGAAACAGCATTCAAGAAATCCAAAATGCTGCACAAGACCTTTGTAAAGTGTTGAAGAGCAAAGATGTCAGCTTGAGGACTAAGGTGTGCCTGATCGAAGCCATGATATTTTCAATAACCTCATATGCATGTGAAAGCTGGACAGTGAATAAGGAAGACTGTAGAAGAATTGATGCTTTTGAGTTATGGTGTTGGAGGAGAATATTGAAAGTGCCATGGCTGCCAAAAGAACCAATAGATCCATTTTGGAAGAAGTGCAGCCAGAGTGCTCCTTAGAGGCCAGGATGGCCAAACTTTCTCTCTCATACTTTGGATATATTGTCAGGAGAGACCAGTCACTGGAGAAGGATATCATGTTTAGTAAGGTGAAGGGGCAGAGGAAAAGAGGAAGACCCCCCCCCCCCCCAGCGAGATGGATTGGCCAACTGGCAGCAGCAATGGACTCAAGCATGGCAATAGTAGTGAGGTTGGCCCAGGATTGGGCAGTGTTTTATTCTGCTGTGCATAGGGTCACTATCAGTCAGTACTGACTTGATGGCACCTAACAATAACAACAACAACACACACACACACAGATATTTATTCCCATCTCTTTTAACCAGACCCATCTAGACAAGATGAAAACTATTCAGTGGAGATTCTACCTTCCCCCAGCACACTCTGAAACTAAACTCCCTTTTGAAAACTTGTAAGCCAGTCACTTCATACCTTTATAGCCCCCATTTTTGGTAGCCAATGTCTAAGTTTCCCATCCCTAAGGAGCTCTGGTAGCGTAGTGGTTACAAGTTGAGCTGCTAACTTCATGGTCAGCAGTTCAAAACTAAAAGTCGTTCTGTGGGAGAAAGATGAGGTTTTCTGATCCCATAAAGATTTACAGCCTCGGAAACCCTATGCAGGGTTGATATGAGTTGGAACCAAAACCATGGCACACCACCACCACCGTCAACACTGTATACAGAGGGAATAGGACTGATCCTTGATGTGAAGACTCCTTCCTTCTCAGTTGGTATTTTGAGCGACTACATCCTTAGACATATGTCAAGTTCATCAAATTGTAGCAATTCACATTTGTTTCCTTTATCAAAAACATTTTTTAAAATCTTCCTCTAGTCTACTTCTGATCATCCAGCCATCAAAGGTAGGGCCAAATGGGTACTATCTGTAAGTTTTGTTATTGCTGTGTGTCTCCCCTCATTTCATATCAGCTGAATGCTTCACTCTCAGCTCTAGCCTTCTTTGGCTATGTCCTTGTCGATGGGTTCAGGAGTCCCCAGGTCTCACCACACTTTGGATCAACCAGCCCTTCCTCTTCTCTCTCTCATCTCCAGGTTGACAGGAGTCTGTGGAACGGGTTCAAACTCAGCCCATATCTTCATTGTTCCCTTTCTCCCTCTTTCACTTACCAGCAAACCAACATGATTGCCAGCAAGCTTACATGCCTGCTCATGTGTTACTTTTGAGTTTCAGTCTCAGAAGGGTGTTTGTCCTGAAGGGACTTGATTACTTGCCTTAATGGCTCCCTGGAAAACAACTTGCTTGTTCTTGTAGTAGACAACCAGACTACCAGTTTTGTTTTTTATTTTTCCTGCTGGTCTGTCTTTCAATAAGTGTCTTCTGTTCCTCTAGCTGTTCCAGGCTGGTCTGCTTGTCCTTTCAAATGGGAATGTTCCACCTCAGAAGGTTCTGGATGGGGTTCAGGAGTCCACCTAAGGTCCTATACACTACAAAGCCTCCACAGGAACCATGTTTCACTGGGCAAGTTGTAGAACACCTCTTAGGTATTACAATCAGTTATAAGCTGAAGACAGGCTTACAAGCTTTTTGTTATCCCAATATTACTTTCTATCCCACTCAAGTGTCTGTTTGACAATAGTAGGCAAGGGAAACCAATATTCATGAGACAGTCAAGCATCTTAACATTATTTCCCATCTTTTACTCTTTCAGACTATTCTTAGACACCTGTATCATAGAGCCCTGTTATTCCAAGGTTGAGCGTACATCACTATTTATCTCTTTTCTTTCATTTTTGCTTATTTATTTATTTAATTTTTTATTTGGTATCTTTTCTTAAGCTTTGAAAATAACAGTCTTATGCAATATTTATCCTTTTGTGACTGACTAATTTCACTCAGCATAATGTCCAGAAGGTTCTTCCATGTTATGCAGTGGCTTGCAGCTTCCTTGTATTCTTCAAGGTAGCATAATATTCCATTGTGTGTATGTACCAAATTGTATTTACCCATTCTTCCACTGATGGGCACTTAGGCTGTCTCCATCTTTTTGCTATTGTGAATAATGCTGCTATGAACATTGGTAGCACATGTATTTTAGTTGTTTGTAGGTGCCGTTAAGTTGGTTCCTACGCATAGCAATCCTATGAACAACAGAACAAAACGCTTCTTGGTCTTGTGTCATCCTCACTAGTGTTGCTATGTTTAAGTCCATTGTTGCAGTCATTGTGTTAATTCTTCTTCTTGGGAGTCGTCCTCTTTTCACTGACCCTCCACTTTTCCAAGCATGATGTTCTTTTCCAGGGACTGGTCCCTTCTGACAACATATCCAAAGTACGAGAGATGAAGTTTTGCTATTCTGACTTCTAAGGATCATTCTGGCTGTACTTTTCCAAGACAAATTCATTTGTTCCTGTGGCAATCTATTCATTGGTACTTTCAATATTCTTTGCCAGCACCATAATTCAAGTACATCAATTCTTCTATAATCTTCCTTATTTGTTGTCCAATTTTTAAATGCATATGAGAAGATTGAAAATACTGTGGCTTGAGTCTGGTGTCCCTTAGTCCTCAAGGTGACATCTTTGCTCTTTAACACTTTGAATACATACACACACACAGATATAAAGAGAGAGAAGGAGGTATATCTCAATGAAATGTCCAACACAGTTGTTAAGGCTGGAAAATTCCAAGTCTATGGTTCTGATAATAGGTTTCTGGCTGCATTGGTAAAAGATCAAAGGTCAGCAGGTAAGATGGCAAGCTGCCAACAACTTCCAGAATTCACCGGCAACATGGCAACTGTCTCCTGCCCCCTACCCCCACCTCCAGCTCCACTCACTGATAGGGGTCCTACAATATGAGTTACATGTTGTGGGGAGAGTCAGTTTATTTTCAACTTTCCAATTATTACTCTCTCCCTGATTCAATACATTATAGGAAAATTGCTAGGGAAATTTAAAGATTCTCTTTAAAAACTTACCTTGTGGTTTCATAAACTTAAAATTACTATAAAATATCTTCGCAACATCAATGTCAAATGAGTATCTGAATTCTCAGTGGGAACTTATCAGTTGATACTGTTTCTGCATTAAAAGTGAACATGTCATAAAATAAAAGCATTCCTACCCCTAGTGTGAAATTAAAAGAGAGAGAGAAAAACAATAAAATTGATTTTATCTTTAGTTGAGTGACTAATGCTATCTACTTATGTGACAAACTGTGAAATGATTGGCAATTCCAAATAAGTCAGAATGTTGACTTCAATGCAAGTAATAAATTCCTTAATATCAACTCAATGAAAAAGATACACAATTTCATTAATCATTGAAATCAGTTTCTGGACACCACATATATTAGGCTGTCACTGCCTGATCTGAAGCCAGTCTATTTCAGGGTCTACAACCTAAATACATCCTAGGAAAGGAAAGCAGAGATAAAAGCAGTGGTTTAATATTTATTATCCTACGATATTTTCAAAGGAGCCCTGGTGACATCATGGGATAAGCATTGGGCTGCTAACTAAAAAATCAGCAGTTTGAAATCACTAGCAACCCCATGGGAGAAAGATGAGGCAGTCTACTTCTGTACATACTTATAGCCTCAGAAACTGTATGAGGAAATTCTACTCTATCCTATAAGGAGGAACCCTAAGAAGAAGTCCTAATATGTTGTATAGGGATGCTGTGAGTAGGAATCAACTTGACAACATTAAATTTATTTTATGACTTTTTGTAGTTAAAACATGACATGTTACTCCAATATTTTGAAAGATCAAAATGGTAATGAAGAGGTTCATTATGATTGGGTGTATGACAGAATTAGCTCCTTCTCCCACATTTTCTTATTATATTTATGGGCTCACTTATCAGTTCCTTACTAGAAAGTCCATATCTAGCTATATTATTAAAATCTTCTCATATAAAAGAAATTCATTTGTTTTTATCATCTCTAGGATAGTAATTTACTGAATTTAATGAAATGATTCCCTTAAAACTGGAAAACATTAGAAGTTACTTTTCCTAAGTTAAGAAAATACCACAGCCAACGTATTTACAGAAGCAAAAGAAAATTAGAACTGGAAGTTAGTTGCTTTGGTCATACCATCAGCAACTGATGTTTCTGTTTCCTTTCGTTTTTGAAGTATACTTTGAAAACATACTTACTTAGTTTCTTCAATAGAATAAAATTGAGGGATCTTCTGCTATCCTCACTGAAACAATAACATCTTTTTCTATAAGTACTTGTTGTTAAGTGCCATCGAGTTGGTTCCAACCCATAGCGACCCTGTATAGGGTTTTCAAGCAGCAGCTGGTGAGCTTGAACCTCCAACCTTGCAGTTCCAACAGCTTTGCAGTCTGGTGCATTAACCCACAGCACCACACCAGGACTCCTCTATACATACTACTGCTCATTAATTATCACCATGATCTGAGTGCTTTACACAAGCAATTCATTTAATGATATGAAGAGAGATGTTGTTTTTATCCTATTTTACAGTGAAGAAAATGGGGGTACAGTGATTAAAATCCACGTTGTACCAGCCGTTCCGAGGGAGAAAGATGAGGCTTTCTACTCCCGTAAAGATTTATACCCTCGGAAACCCTGTACAGGGTCGCTATGGGTCGGAACCGACTCGATGGTACTTAACAACAAACAATAACGGTCTTGACTGAAGCCTATAGTCTTAATGATTATACAATCCACTGAAATTGCTTCTAGAACGGCCATTTTGCTTATGTGGATTCCTGGACTGCCTCCTTGAACCTAAAGAATGTGGATGACTCTCAGAAAGGTTAAATGATTTGCTAACATTTGAGGTAAAGCTGAACTTAAAACCAAGTCCTCTGATTCCAAATCCTATTCGCTGTAATGATACCACACTACTAGATACAACTGAAGATTTCAACTTAGGAAACATTGGCTCTGAAACAAATAGCTGGCACTAGTTCACTTCTTTCAGAAATAAATTCCAGATGGAATTAGGAGTTAAATCTTACAAATGAAACCATAAAAGTACTGGAAGAAAAATTTGGTGAATATTTATGTAATCTTGGAGGTGGTGGCAAAGGCCATTCTAAAAATGGCACTAATGTAGGAGAGATGAATACATTAGATTTCATAAAAATAAAAAAGTCAGTATGTGAAAATACTATAAACAAAAAGGAAAGGCAAACAACTCAGTTTAGGAAAGTAATTCGATCTTTTTGAATCATTCATTCCCCAAAATGTTGACCCTGAAGTAAAACAGAGAGTAATACAAACAATGCCTCTGCCTTTATGGGGTTCACAATCCAGAAAAGGAGTCAGACACTGACTGATGGATGTGTAGTTACATGAAGAAAAGGGAGCATGACTCTATAAGCACAAGTATCAAAAGAACCTAAAGTAGACTGGGATGCCAGGAAAAGCATCGTATGGAAGTAATGCTTGAGTAGGTATCAGATGTGCGTAGGTTAACTAGGTGAAGGCAACAAGGAGACCATCCCAGGAAGAAGGCAGGTCCTTTGGTGGAAGACAGACTGGTCCACTTGAAGAACAAAGGAAAGTATACAAGAGTAAGGTACAGAGTAGGATGGGATGAAGTAGAAAGTGTACATGCCATTCATCAAAATGAGAAACCCTGGAAGGTGAACAGGCTTGGACAGGAAGGAAGATTAAGCATTTGATCTTGGACATGCTAAGTTTGATAAAAACATTAAAAAAATTTTTTTAGACAATAATTTATACCATCAAAAGGCACATTTTGCAAGTCAGCCTCCTGGCCACTAGCTCTTAGTCCCTCATTTCCCATGAATCTAGAGTCCTCAGCTGCTCCCTCTCTCCATGTCCACCTCTCTGCCTCCATCTCTGGTGTCACTGCTTCTCTGGATAAGGTCTCTCATTTCTCCTGTGCTCTTCTCCCTTGATGATTCTAGGGTCCTTTGTTTCTAGACTGTAAGATTAACCACTCTCCTGTTTTTGTTTAAAAAATTTCCACATTTACAATTGTGACAGTCATAATTAGTCATGATAACAATTTCTCATTATTGAATCATAAGAATCTTATCCCCATCTCTTTTCACCAGACTCATCTAGACAAGATGAAAACTATTCAGTGGGAACGCTTTCTTTCCCCACACACTATTAAACTAAGCTCCCCCTTGAAACCATGTAAGCTAGTCACTTTGTGCCTTTATTGCCCCCTCATTTAGGTAGCCAGTGTCTAAGTTGCCTGTCCCTATCTACCCTGTGTACAGAGGGGATAGCATTAATATTGATGTGAAAACTCCTTCCCTGTCTGTTGGTATTTACAGTTACTACCTCCATGAGTATAGGTCAAGTTCATCATATTGTAACAATATACCCTCGTTTCCTTTATCAAAATTTGTTTTGTTCGTTTTTTAAAAATCATCCTCTAGTTGAGTTCTGATTATCAAGCCATCAAAGCTAGGTCAAATGGGTACTATCTGCAACTTTGGGTGTTCTTGTGAGACCTTTCTCACTTCCTATCAGCTGAATGCTTCACTCTCAGCTCTAGACCTCTGAGGCTCTGTCCTTGTCCATAGGCTCAGGTGTCTCCAGGTTTCACTATATTTTGGACCAACCAGCCCTTCTTTTTCTCTCTTTCATCTCCAGGTCCACAGGAATCTGTGGAATGTGGTTGAACACAACCCATTTCTTCATTGCTGGCTTTCCCCCTCTTCCACTCACCAGTAAATCAACATGGGCACCAGCAAGCTTACATGCCTACTCATGTGTTCCCTTTGAGTTTCAGTCTTAGAGGGGGGTTTGACCTGAAGAAACTTGATTGCTTGCCTTGATGGCTTCCCGGTGAACAACTTGCTTATTTTTGTAGTAGCCAGTCATATTGCCATTTTTGTTTGGGGGTTTTCCTGATGATCTTTCTTTGAAGATGTGTCTTCTGTCACTCTAGCTGTGACAGAAGGCCTGCTTGTCCTTTCTAGTGGGAATATCCCACCTCAGAAGGTTCTGGATAGGGCTCAGGATGTTACCTAAGATCCTATACACTGCAAAGGCTTCACAGGAGGCCTATTTCACTGGGCAAGTTCT
>NW_006408582.1:8555391-8565082 GCF_000296735.1 Chrysochloris asiatica | reverse complement strand
TAGGGTGAAGGGTCAGAGAAAAAGAGGAAGACCCCAGTGAGATGGATTGGCCAAGTGGCAGCATCAATGGGCTCAAGCATGGCACCGATAGTAAGGTTGGCCCAGGATCGGGCAGTGTTTCTTTCTGCTGTGCATAAGGTTGCTATGAGTCAGTACCAGCTCGATGGCACCTAACAACAACATGTGGCTAATGAAGTTTGATAAATTCTTGAAAAGCAAGCCCAAGTGGAAATGTAAAGTATGTACTTGTATACATAGTCCAGAATATAAAGGACAAAACTAGTCCAGAAGTATAAATTATAATGTATATAATTACATATACATACACACTCATTTGTAAAATATATCTGTGACATCCCTCAGTGACACAAACAGTCTGCTCTTGGATACTAATGTAAAGAGTGACTGTTTGAATCCACTCAGTGATGCTGTGGAGGATGGCTTGGTGATCTCCTCCCATAAAGGATTAAAGCCTAGGTAAACCTACAGAGCAGTTCTAGTATGTAACGCTTGGCATTTCCAAGTGTTATCTTGCAGGGTTATATGAAAAAACAACAACATCACACACAAACACAAATGCACACGAAAAGTCCACATGGAAATTGCACACAGAAAAACCTGTTTTAGCACAAGTAAAATGTGCACATGGAAAATTGCTCACATTAAAAAATGCCCACATGGAAAAATGCACACATAGAAAAATTCTCATATTCAAAATATCATAAAGTAATCAATTTGAACCCAAACCTTAACCCTAACCTGAACCCAAACCCTAACCCAAGCAATAACTCTAACCCTGACCTGAACTCTACCACTTAAAAAAACAAACTAATCTTTTATTTTTGTCAGTTAATAAATTGTGGTCTTCTTTCGACATCACTACCAACAGATCTCTGTTATTATTATTAAAACTGCATAATAGAGTGAGTATATAAAGTCTGGGGAAATTGGCAAGTACACATAACAAATGATTTCTTGTAAGGACATTGTAATATTTGACAAGTTTAATCATATTTCATTATATATTCGATGTGTTTTCTTTCATTAGCTATGTACATATAGTTTAATCAGTTGTGCAAAATTATCATGATCATAGTACGTTAATGCATTATCTTCAATATAATAATTCCTGCCAATATATCTAAAATGCCTCAGTTAATTTGTGGCTTTGATTTCACTGAATAAACTTGTTCCTTTGATGTATACTGGAAGAAGTAACCAATGGGTAGGAGTGTATCTAAGTTTTTATAAATCTGTGTTCATAGACACTGTGGCCACTCTGCATATCATTGTGTGAACATATTATTACTTGCTCTTTTGATTAGCTTGGTTGTGGATATAATTGTATTTCCTTAAAATATGTGTTGGTATCCTAATCCCTATACCTATGGATGAGGGAGTCCTGGTGTGGCTGGGTAGGATAAACACTGGGCTGCTAACTGTAAGGTCAGCGGTTCAAATCTATGTGCCACTCTTTGGAAATCCTATACAGGGTAACTATGAGTTAGAACCAACTCACTGGCACACAACAATGACAACATACCTGTGGATATAATCTTCTCTGGAAACAAAAAATCCTCCAGGGATCCTGGTATGGTGCTGCAGGATAATGCACTGGACTACAAGGTCAGTTAGAGCTGCAAGATTGGCATTTTAAACCCACCAGCTGATCCTCAGAAACCTTATATAGGGTCGCTATGAGTCAGAATCAGCTTGATGGCACTTAACCACAACAGCATTAGTATGGGGGTATGTTAAATCGAATCACTCTGCTACTTGAATGTGGTATTATCCACTATTCTGCCACAGTGAAGAGACAGAAAATGCTTAAATCACTTATGTATAAGCGGGAAAAGGACAGAGTCTCAGCATCCCCTATGTCTAATTCAAATATGTCTAGCTAAACATAGAATTTATATATGTTTTGGAAAAGTTAGCAGTCCCATCTACACATTTTATTTCTAAGGATAGGGTTATTTTGACCTATGAAAGGAACAAATAAATCTCATTTAATTAGCTCTAAATTTTATCTAGCAAAAGTTCCTACTGCGGCTCTAAATTTTATCTTTAGCCCCTGGGGAAAAAGACAACAGCTCCAGGCAGGTTCAGTTCTTCAAGGCTGACCTCTTTTGGAATGTTATATGTTAGAATCTAGCATCTTTAGCTTCTGGGCCTGGGGGTTTTATTTTAATAACTTTTATACACTGACTCATCAATCTTGAGTTATAAAAAGAACAGATTAGATACATAAGTGAGTATTAAAAACTCATGTGAGGCAGGGAGAGATGCCACATGAAGATATCTAAGGAAGTGAGGAATGCCAGGGCTACAGAAGTTGAAAGAGCTAAGAATCTTCCTCCAGAGCCATCAGGAAATGAGAGAGACAGATAGACAGAGAACTGTAGAACTGCACCCTTAGCTGGTCTCCCTGAATTTAAACTTCTAGCCTTCTAAACGGTGAGAAAGTATATATCTGGTCTCTAAAGCCATCCATTTGTGATATTTGTTTTATAGCAGCTTTGGAAATTAAGACAAACATTTGGATTGTTTCTAGTTTTATCCTTGTGAATAACAATGAAGTGAACATCCACATCAAGATTCATATATCATTGTGGACTGATATGATTGCTTCATTGAGATATGAAGTAAATGTTACAACTGCAAATGGGATTCTTAGTCACCTGCCACCAAGGTAGCCAATACTTAGGGCTTGGAGCACAGAGCAAAGTGTTTATTGTGTATCAGTGCACATGAAAGTACTGGAGTTGGACTCTCCCAGATCTGTCTCTCTGACTGGAAGGCAGCCTGTGTGTTTAAAGGGGAAGAAAATAAGGACCATGGAACTTGTGGTCAGGCATTGTTGTATTTTTTTTTCTATTTCAGTAGTTAGGGTGATTGTGTCAGCAGTAGAGGATGGTCGCATTTTGAACACAGTTACTGTTTCAACCATTCCTGTTGCTGATTTTGCCTCTGTTCTCCTCACTTTTAGTCTACAAGTTCTGCTTTGGAAATTGAAAATGAGGAATGATTATGTGCTATGGTCCTGGTGTGACACTGTAGGATAAGATTGGACTACTAGCTGCAAGGTTGGCAATTCAAACCTACCAGTCTCTTCTCAGAAAGCCTAAACAGGGTTTTTGTTTTTAGGTGACATTCAGTTATAACAACTCTATGTACAATAGAATGAAACATTGCCCAGTTCTACATCATCCTTACAATTGTTATGTTTGAGCCCATTGTTGCTGCTGCTGTGTCAATCCATTTCCTTAAGGGTCTTCCTCTTTTTAAATGACCCTCCACTTTACCCCCCATGATGTCTTTCTCCAGGGACTGGGCCCTCAGGATGACACGCCCAAAGTACACTAGACAAGTCTGGCCATGCTCACTTCTAAGGAACATTCTGACTGCACTTCTTTCAACGCAGATTTGTTTGTTCTTCTGGCAGTCCATGATACTTTCTATATTCTTTTCCAATACCATAATTCAAATGCATTGATTCTTCTCTAGTCTTATTTATACATTATCTAACGTTCACTTGCAGGGTTTTGTATAAATTGTTGAAGTGGAAATCTAATTTGCTGTGCACATTTTCATCTGAAATAATAAAATATTGAAAAAGGAAAACAGAAACGTAAGAAACACTTTCTGACGTATTATATGAAGCCAATATTATCCCAATACCTAAATCAGATGAAGGCACCACAAGAAAAGAAAACTATGGTCATATTTTGCATGTCTTCCAACCTGAGAGGCTCATCTTCCAGCACTATGCTGGATAATGTTCTGTTATTATCCATAAGATTTTCATTGGCTAATTTTTGTAAGCAGATCTGTCTCAGTAAATCTGTCTTAGTCTGGAAGCTATAGGGTAACCTGTAAGCAATATGGACCTACCGTTAGCAGTGGCTTAGATTGGTGGTTGGTACAAATCACCACAGTGTGACAAATGACACAGTAACCATAAATGTCAAAAATGAAGAAATTTCAGATTTTTATGAATTGCTGCTGTCTGAAAGTGATCAAACTTCAATAAAAATCTATTGATAATTACTGGTGATTAGAATGTCAAAGTTGGGAACTAAAAAGGATAAGTAATTGAAAAATACAGCTTTGTTGATAGGACTGATGCCAGAGGTTATTTGATGGAATTCTGCATGGCCAATTACTTATTCATTTGAAATGTTCTTTTTCAACAATACAAATAAATATACTCCTGGATCTCACTGGATGATTTACAAAATAATCCTAATGACTGTATTTGTGGAAAAAGACAATGAAGAAATCAAGACAAAGCCAAGGGCCAACTGAGGGGAGCAGACCATCGATTGTTAAGTACAAGCTGAAGAAGTTGAAGCAAGCTCAAGAGAGCCAAAGAATGATCTTGAATACATTGCACTGAATTTAAAACTATCTCAAGAATAGATTTTATATACTGAACACTAATGACTGAAGATCGGAAGAGTTGTGGGATGATAACAAGGATATCATAGCTGAAGAAAGTAAAAGTAAAGACCAAAATAAACATTGGAAAAGACTGAATATTTCTCTTGAGTACAGAGTAGGTAAGACCAATTGAAGAAATGATGATTTCTAAGAGTTGAACTGAAGATTTCAAAGGGCAGCTTGAGAAGACAAGGTAAAATATTATAAGAAAACATGCAAAAACCTGCAGCTGGGAAGCCCAAATATAAGAACATGATTGACATTTCTCAAACAGAATGAAATTAAGAGAAATTTCAAACTTTGAGTTGCAGCTTAAAAGATTCAACAGACAATAAATTGAATGGTGTAGAAAACATCAAAAGAAAATGAAAGGAATACATAGTCACTGTACCAAAAAAGAATTGTCAACATTCAACCACTTCAGCAAGTAGCATATGATCAAGAATTGATGGTATTGAAGGAAGAAGTGCAAACTGCACTAAAGGCACTGGCAAAACACAAGGCTCCAGAAATTGACAGCATGGTGACTGAAATGTTTCAAGAAACTGATGAAGTATTGGATGCACTTGATTGTCCATGCAAAGAAATTTGAAAGACAGGTACCTAGCCCACAATTTAGAAGAGATCCATATTTGTCTCCATTCCAAAGAAAGCCAATCAAAAATAATGTGAAAAATTATCGTTAATATCAACCACTGAGTTGATTCTGATTCATAAAGACTCTATATAGAGTTTCTGAGACTATATATCTTTATGGGAGCAAACAGCCTCATTTTTTCCCTTATGGCTTTTTGAATCTAGGTCTTTGCACATTTCATTATAATGCTATACTTGGTCTTCTTGAGCTGCCTTTTGAAATTTTCTGTTCAGTTATTTTACTTCATTGTTTTTTCCCTGTCGTTTTAGCTTCTCTAAGTTCAAAAGCAAGTTTTAGAGTCTTCTCTGAAATTCATTTTGGTCTTTTCTTTATTTCTTATCTTTTTGATCTTTTGCTTTCCTCCTGTATAGTGTTCTCGACATCATCCCACAAGTATTTTGATTTCCAGTTAATTATGTCTAATACATCAAATCTATTCTTGAGGTGGTCTCTAAACTCACATGGTATATATTCAAGGTCGTATTTTGTCTCTTATGGAGGTGTTTTAGTCCTGAACTTGAACAATTGACAGTCTATTCCTCAGTCTTATTTTGAGTGCCTTACTACACCCTGACGGGTTCATCTTCTGGCACTTTATCAGATGTTATTCTGGGGCTATTCACAATGTTTTCATCCTTTGCTGCTATATCTGACAATGTTCCGTTGCTATTCATAAGACTTCCCGTGGCTAAACTTTCAGAAGTAATCTGCATCTCCTTCTAATCTGTTTCAGTCTGGAAACTGATGAAACCTGTCCATCATGGATGACACCTGCAGGCATTTAAAATGCCAGTGGTATACCTTCAAGCAACATAGCAAGATGCAAGTCACCACAGTATGACAAACTAACAGATGAGTGGTGGTGTGTAAAGATATACAAGTTAAATAGAAACAATGCAAAAAGAAAGCGTTGGAGATGGCTTCGCAAAAATGAAAAAACTCGTTCTCAAATTTATATGGAATTGTGTGGCACTGTGAGTTAATGTGTTGGACTGCAAAGTCAGTTTGAAGATCAGTGGTTCAAGCTCACCAGTTGCTTCTAGGAAACCCTATGGGTTGGAACTAACTCTATGTCACTTCACAACACAAACAACAAATACCTTAAATAATCTGTAAAAAGAAAGAATGCAAGAAGATCCACATTTCTCTGGTAGTCTGGTACTTATACAATTATAGACACAATATGGTTGTTGTTAATGAGTTTGATCCAACTCATATTGTGGTTGTTGTTGTTAGGTGCTGCATTGTCATCAGAGTTGTTTTTATGCTGGAGCCCACTGTTGTTGCCACTGTGTTCATCCATCTCATTGGGGTCTTCCTCTTTTTTGTTGACCCCCTGCTTTACCAAGTATGATGGCCCTCTCCAGAGGTTGGTCCTCCTGATAACATGTCTGAAGAATAAGAGACAAGTGACACCATCTTGGCTTCCACAGAGCACTTGGGCTATACTTCTTCCAAGACAGCTCTTTGACAACCTCATGTCTTCCATGAGAGCAAATTTGAGACTCCTCTCTGATATCTGTTTTGGTCTTTTCTTTCTTTCTTGTCTTCTTAATGATCTTTTATTTTCTTCCTGTATGATGCTCTTGATGTCACCCCCAAACTCTTCTGATCTTTTGTCATTAGTGTCTAATGTGTTAAGTTCTTCAGGTGATCTCTAAATTCATGTGGGATATGTTCAAGGTCATATTTTGGTGCTTGTGGATTTTAAAAAATTTTCTTCATCTTCAGTCTGAACTTGCAGATGGACAATTGATGATATGTTCCACAGTTGCCCCTGGCCTTGTTTTGGCTGATGATATTGACCTTTCCTACATTTCTTATCACAGATGTAGTAAGTTTGATTCCTATGTATTTCATCTTGTTAGATCCATGTGTATAATTGCCTTTTATTTTTTTTAAAAAAATGTATTTACAATGAATAAGAGCTTGGTCTTCGAAAATTCTATCATGTGATCTCCAGCATAATTCCTCACATGAAGACCATATTTTCCAACTACTGATCCTTCCTCTTTGTTTACAACTTTTGTATTCCAATCACCAGTAATCAGCAATGCTTATTGATTGCATGTTTGATCAATTTCAGACTGAAGAAGCTGGTAGAATTCTTTCATTTCATCATCACTGGCTTTAATGGTTGGTGCATAAATTTGAATAATAGTGGTATTAACTGGTATTCCTTGTAGGTATATGGATATTATTCTATCACAGAGAGTATCATACTTCAAACATTGTTTGAACTCATATAGACCCTGTATAGGGGTTCTAAGATGTGGCTGGTGGGTTTGAACTGCTGAATTTGTGGTTAGCAGATGAGTGCTTATCCTACAGCACCAAACCAGGAAATTGATAATCAGTTGGAATAGAATAGAGAATTCCTATTTTTATGGTCAATTGATTTTTTACAGAGGTGCTAAATCAATTCAATGAGCAATTAAAAGTCTTATTAATAACTGGTGCTTAACAATTGGAGAGTCCTAGTGTGGTGCTATGGATTAATGCCCTGGACTGCAAAGTCAGCTTAAACTGCAAGGTTGGTGGTTCAAGCTCACCAACTGCTCCTTGGGAACCCTATACAGTGTTGCTATGGGTTGGAACCGACTCGATGGCACTTAACAACAACAATGGCAATTGGATCTTCACATGCAAAGGAATGAAGCTGGATTAATACCTCACACAACAGATAAAATCTAACTAAAAAATATATAAACCACAACTGTAAAGGTAGAAGTTTTGTAACAAAAGGCGGGGGCAGGGGGATGTTACTGGGAGAGTAGTTTATCTTACAGTCCAGGAACAGAGGACCCTAGAGCCATCAAGGGAAAAGAACATGAGCGGAATGTGGGACCCTATCCAGAGAAGCGCCTACACCAGACATAGATGCAGATGTGAGGATATGGAGAGATACAGCAGCTGAGGACTCTAGACTCATAGAAAGAGGAAGTCTGTGTTTTGGTGGCCAGGAGGCAAGCTTGCAAAATGTGTCCTTCAGTTGTTTAAATGATTATATATTCCTGTGTGTTTTTGTGTACACTGCCTCCTTCTCCCTCCCCCCCACAAAAAAAAAACAAAAAACAAAAAACAAAAAACACACCAAAAACTAGAGGGAACAGAAGCAAATACTGTTGAATGATGATGCACGGAGGAGATTGTGATCATTATAATGAAATCATGAGTGTAAAATGGATGTTCTACCATGTAAACTATCATTCAATTCACAATAAAAACTTAAAGAAAAAAGAAAACAGAACTTGAAAAAAAAATACATAAAAGACATAAATGTAAAGAGTAAAACTATAAAATGCTTACAAAAAATCATAGGGGTATTGCTTCAGGACCTAGTTTTTAACAATTGATTGTTAGATACACCAAAAACACAAACAACAGAGACAAAATAGATAAAGTTAATCAAAATTTAAAATTTTTGTACATCAAAGGAGGACTTTACCAAGAAAAATACAACTACAACCTATAGGCTAGAAGGAAAATTGGGGGAGCAGTGTACTGAATACATATTTAATATCTAGAATATATAAAGAACTTCTACAACTCAATGACAAGAAGACAAACACCCCAATTAAAAAATGAGCAAAGGATTTCCATAACTATTTCGCCAGAGATATACAGATGTCCTACAAACACATGAAAAGTCTCTCAACAGCACTAGTCATTAGGGAGATTCAAACCCCATTGAGATACCACTTCATCCCTGTTAGGATGCCTAAACATAGAAAAAGAAAATTAAATAAGAAAACACAAACATTGCTGAGGATGTGGAGAAATTGGAACCTTTCTCCATAGTGAGTGGGAATATAGCCACTTTGGAAACAGTTTGGTAATTCCTCAGAAATTGAACATAGAACTTCCAGATGATCCCGTACAACCACTCCTGGACTTGATAGCACAAACACAAACAGATACATGTGCACCATTGTTCAAGCATTCTTCACAATAACCAAACAGTGGAAACAACCCAAATGTCCGTCAACAGATGAATAGATAATCAAAATGCAGCATATATAGACCATCGGATATTACTCAGTCGTAAAGGGAAATGAAGTCCTGATACATGCTACAACATAGATCAACCTTGAAAACAATGTGCTAACTGAAGTAAGTCAATTACAAAATGAAAAATATTAATGATCCCAGTTATATGAAATATCTAGAATAGACAAATGTACAGAGACCAGAGCTTATTAAGTGTTACCAGGGAGAAGAGGGAGGGAGGCAAGAGATGGTCTTTGTCAAGTTAGCAGTGAGTTTGTGTATAGTCATGGAAAAAACTTGGCAACAGATACCAGTGATTGTTGCATAGCATGATTAATGTAATTGGTGTCACTGAATTGTACATGTAAAGCAGGTTTAATTGGCAAATGCTGTGTTTTCTTTATAGTTTTACAATAATAAAAAGCAGGAGTTGGAATTTTATTTTGAACAAAATAGTAATCAAGCCTTATAAAGTATTGTGTTTTATTATTTCCCTACTTGGATTGTCTTGTATTGAATATGGCATGTTAATCTCTATAATTAAAAGGTTACTTTTATTTTGCTCCCCTTTCATCATCTATGTTGTTGTTGTTGTTAGGTGTCATCTAGTCAGTACCAACT
>NW_006408582.1:8546299-8553929 GCF_000296735.1 Chrysochloris asiatica | reverse complement strand
TCTTGATCATATGCTACCTATTGAAACAGCTGAACAGTAAACATTTCCTTTTGGTACAGTGACTGTATGTATTCCTTCCATCTTCCCTTGATGCTTTCTGCATCATTCAATAATTTGCCCAGAGGTTCTCCTTTATATAGATACTCTGTATTATTAGGTACATAGGTATTCATTACTATCATATCTTCATTATTGCATAAAATTGTTCTTTTGCTTTGTTTTACTTTTATTTCTATGATCATTTTGAGCTAATTTTTATACACAGTAGATAAAAATCCATCATTTTACATATGAATATCCAATTGTTACTGCACCATTGTTGAAAAGATATAGTTTTCACATGAAATTGCCTTTGTATCTTCCTCAAACATCAGTTGTCCATAAAGGTGTGGATCTATATCTGATACTCTATTCCACTGGTCTCTTTTGTCTTTACAATACCACATGGTTTTGATTACTGTCTTTTTAAAATAATTTTTTAGATTAAATAGCATTTTACTCTAACATTATTCTTATTTTATTTTTTTCAAACTGTATCTAGCTTTATTAAAAATACTTTTCATCAACAATCATGGTATTCAGGCAGGACATGAGCAGACAATTGTTAACAGTACACAACAACTTTCTAACTCCCTTCTTCGATGGACTACCAAAATCAGAAAGCCACTATAAAACCCAATGAAGTCTTCATCTGATGGTCTGAACAGGGAATGTTTAGAGTGATGGTTGGCAGTTCACATTTAGCATGTTGTTTAACAACTTTTCATGAGCTAACCCTGACTTTCAGAAAGTGAAATGAAAATGGCAGAATAACCAATAGGAAGATCCACAGTCTAAACAAAGGGGCCACTGCTCTTTTGAGAGGTGACACTGAGAGGAGTCCTGGCATGGCGCTGTGGGCTAATATGTCAGACTGAAAAGTCATTTGAACTGCAAGGTCGGTGGTTCAAACTCACCAACTGCTCTTTGGAAATCCTATATAGGATTGCTATGGGTTGGAATATACTCAGTGGCACTTAATAACAACAACAACAATTGAGATAGCACCACTGGAAAGTGCAGATTGCCTGACACATGAATAACCAATTTTCTGAGGTCAGGTCCCAACAGGTCTCTGGGTTTATGGGAATCAAGTCTATGCTGAAGGCAGAGAGGATGAAGAGGACATAAAGATGTAAAAACAAATTGTACTTTTCCCAAAACTAGATGGGAAAGGTATTTGCTTCCACATCAATGCAGCTTTGGAGACACTATCAGTGACATTTGCCCCTTTCTCCAAAAAACAATGAAGTGTTTTGTGTGCTAACAACATAGCTTAAAAAAAAAAACCAAAAAAAAACAAACCGTAAAACAAAATTCTGCATTTTTATAAAACTTGATAAAAAATAGTATTTCAAACTATACAGTCTCCAGAAGTACACAGTTATTAAATATGCTCACACTTCACTTGGCATCCCCAGCACCTTCAGCTTTCTGTGCCTGGTCTGTTTTGGCATCTTCATATTCTGCAGGGTTATTCCTAGTCTTGCCAGCATCACCTTTCCCCTCTTTCCCTTTTGGGTACCTTCTCTCCCTTCTTTGCAGGGGCCTTTTTAGGCTTAGGTTCTGGTTTTGGAGAGCAGGTTTAGTGGATAACCTTGTGGATCTCCTCTGAGATTCATCCTTCACCTTGGCTTTATCTCCCTTAGCATCCTCTTCAGCCTTTCTCTTGGCATGGTGGCTTTGGTGGCAGAGTGCAGGCGTTGGACACGGGGATGCGGCTATGTGCGGGCTTTGGTGGATCGGGGTCATTCTCACCTCTTCTTCACACTGCTCCTCTAATATATATTTAGATTTAAAAATTGTTTGGGCAGTTCATGGTCTTTTGTATTTCTATATTGTGTGATGACAAAGAACTTGGTTTGGCTCTTTGACTCTGGATTCCGAAAATAATGCAAACAACCAAGATGCTTTTGTTTTCTAAAGTGGTGGGGGAAATAAGGGCTACACTAGTCCATTTCTGGCAAACCCTAACTTCAAGAAGGGAAAGGATCTTGATGCATACATATTAATTGATTGGCTCTACCATAACTATGCATTAAAGACCAAATCATTCATGTTCACTTAGATCTCAATGATTAGGGGACCCAGAACCTATGTTTTTGGGGATTTCCTGGTTTGGTGAGAACAACCATGCATGAGAGGCAAAGTTACACTAGTCTCTGGGGACAACAAGAGGCCCTGTGCCAGGAACTCTTCTAGTCCTTTTCTAATACATTTTTACACTTGTATCCTTTCTTGTTATAATAAATGGAATCTGTAAGAGTTTCTGAATTATTCTAGTGAGAACCAGGAAAAGGCTAGCATTTGCCTAATTTGGCAGGGGTTGGAATGACAGAGTCCTAAATTTGGAGGTCCAATTCTGGGTGATTGAAATCAGAGAGAAATGTCACATGGGTAGCTTCTGTCAGAATGATGAAGTGGGAAAGTGGGGACTATGAGTTATCTTTATATTTTGGAAATTAGTCTTAGATATTATTTATTTGCATATTAATTTTAGAATTAGTTTATTAATTTTTACAAACCTTCTGGGATTTTGACTGAGATTGTGTTGAATTAATGGATTGATTTGGGAAGAATTAACATGTTAACAATATTGAATCTTCCAACCCACAAATGCAGCATAACTTTGATTTCTCTGAAAAATTTTTGTCTGTTTGTTTTCAGAGTTCTGTACTTCACATTTTTAAATCAGGGATATAGCTAAAATCAACATATTTTATGCTGTTTTATAAGCTGTTGCTTTTTATTTCATTTTCTGATTGCTATCACTAGTATATGCAATTACACATGATACTTTATGTTGATGTTTTAACTTTTAACCTTGTTAAACACATTTATTATGGACTTCTGGTATGGCACTATAGGATCAGCACTGAAATGTGAACCACAAGGTGGGCAGTTGAAACCCATCAGCTTCTCCTCAGAAACTCTATACAGGGTCACTATGAGTTGGAACCGACTTGATGGCACTTAGCAACAGCAAACACGTTTATTATTGCTACTATATATATTTTTTGTGGATTTTTAAAGGCTTTCCTACATAAACAATCATGTAATCTGAGAAAGAAGACAGTCTTCTTTCTATCTTTCCAATATGTACTTTATTTCTTTCTCTCACCTTATTTTACTTGTTAGGACTTCAATCTTTTACTTTTAAATATGAGGCTCTAGGTGTTTTGCAGCAGTCATTCTTTAAGTTGAGGAAGTTTCTTTTTGGTTTCCTGGGAGTTTTGTTTTTTTTAATCAGAAATAAATTTTGGATTATATCAAGTGCATTTGCTGCATTTATTGAAGATCCCTGGGGGCACTGTGGGTTAGGCTGCTAACCGCAAAATTTAAACCCACCAACTGATCTGCAAGAAAACATAAGGCTGTATGATTCCATAAAGATTTACACTCTTGGCCCCTATGCAGGGTTGCTATGAGTCAGAATCAACTCAATGGCAGTGGGTTTGATTGATTTGGTTTTAGTATTAAAATCATTGATGTTGTATTCATGTGAAACTCTGTGTGTGTGTGTGGTACATTACATTGACTTGTTTTTGAGTGTTAAAAGAGTCTTGCATTCCTGAGATATATCATTCCTGGTATATTATCTATCTATCTATCTATCTATCTATCTATCTATCTATCTATCTATCTATATTAATATATTGCCAAATACAATTAGCAACAATTTTACTTAGCGTTTTATTTCTACTTACATATGAGATATTAATCAATAGTTTTCTATTCTTTGAATATCTTCAAGTTTTAACATTAAGGTAATGCCGGCTTCAAAGAATCAGTCTATAATTTTTGAGGGTTTGGGTAGACTTGGTACTTTTTCTCCCCAAAACATGTGAATAAAATCACCAGTGAAGCCATTTAAGTAAAGAATTTATTTGTGAGTAGGTTTTTAAATACAAAATGATATCTCTAATAAATGTAGAGCTATGCACATTGTCTGCCTATGGCTATCTAGCTATCTATCCATGGTTTTGTCTCCATCACCCATACTATGGTGATTTATGTATTTATGTGATGCTGGGAATTATGCCACTTAGTATTTTAAATACAATCAAGGTCAACTATGGAGGCAGGAAAACTTCCAGACTGAAACAGAATAGGAAGAGAGGCAGACCACTTCTGAATGGCTAGCCATTGAAAACCTTATGAAGAGCAACAGAATATAGTGCCAGAAGATGAGCCCCTCAGGTTGAAAGGCACTCAAAATATGATCAGTAAAGATCTGCTTTCTCAAAGTAAAGTTGATCTTGATGAGGTGAATGGAATTAAGCTTTCAGGATTTTATTTACTGATGAGACAAAACTTAAAATAGCAACTAAACACAGGGACCTCACCTGATGGAATACACATAAATAAAATTGACTGTATCTGTGGGAAAAGGCAGTGGAAAAACTCAGTATCATCAGCCAAAACAAGGCCAGGGTCAGACTGTGTAACAGACCACCAATTGCTCATATTCAAGTTCAGGTTGAAACTGAAGAAAATTAAGACAAGTTTATGAAAGTGAAAATATGACCTTGAATATTTCTCAGCTAAATTTACAGGCCATCTCAAGAAAAGATTTGATGCGTTAGACACTAATGACTGAAGGCCAGAAGAGCTGTGGTATAGCATCAAGAATATAATACAGGGAGAAAGCAGAAGGTCATCAAGAAGATCTTGAAAGGAGACAGGAAAGAAAGAAAAAAACAAAATAGATATCAGTAGAGACATTTGCTTTATGAAATTTGCTCTCCAGAACAGACATGCAAAAGGGAATGGAAGAAATGTGGAAGCAAAAGAGCTAAACAAAAAATTTCAAAGGGTAGCAGTATTTAAAAGACAAAGTCAAGTATTATAATGAAATTTGCAACCCTAGAGTTAGGGAAACAAAATGGAAGAAAATATTGTCTTCTTATTATTATGATGATGTTGCTGTTACATGCCATTGAGTTGGTTCTGACTCATAGAAAGCCTGTATAGGGTTTTCAATGAGCAACAGATGAGTTAGAGCCACTGGCCATGTGGTTCCAACTGACCTTGTGGGCCAGTGCTTTATCCTACAGTTAGAAAACCCAAAGTGAAGAATATGTTCAGTATTTCTCAAGCTGAAGTAAATGAAGAAAAATGTCAAGCCTTAACTCACAATATTGAATGGTTTCCTAGGCAAAATATTGAATGATGCAGAAAGCATCAAAAGAAGATGGAAGGAATTCACAGAGTCATTGTACCAAAAAGAAATGGTCAGTGTTCAACCATTTCAAGAGGAAGCATATGATCAAGAACCAGTGATACTAAAGGAAGAAGTTCAAGATTCATTGAAGGCATTGGAGAAAAATAAAACTTCAGGAATTGACAGACTACAAATTTAAATCTTTTAACAAATTGATGCAACACTGGAGGTGCTCACTCATTTATGCCAAGAAATTTGGAAGACAGCTTACTGATCAACTGATTGGGAGAGATCCCTATTTGTACCCATTCTAAAGAAAGGTGATCCAAATGAATGTGGAAATCACTGAACAGTATCATTAATATCACACACAAGTAAAATTTTGCTTAAGATAATTTAACATTGGCTGTAATAGTATATCCACAGGGAACTGCCAGAAACTCAAGAGGGATTCAAAAGATGTGGAATGGGGCATATCATTGCTGATTCCAAAAGGATCTTGGCTTAAAGTAGAGAGTACTAAAAAGATGTTTACTTGTACTTTATTGACTGTGCAAAGGCTTTTGACTGTGTGGATCATGACAAGCTATGGCTAACCTTGTGAAGAATGGGTATTTCAGAACACTTTATTGTGTTCATGAATGAACTGTGCATAGACCAAAACGTAGTCATTCAAACAGAACAAGTGGATATTGAATAGTTTAAAATTAGGAAAGGTATGTGTCAGGGTTGTATCTTTTCACCATATTTATTCAATCTGTATGCTGAGCAAATAATTCGATATGCTGGATTATAAGAAAAAGAACATGGCATCAGGATTAGAGGAAGATTCATTAACAACCTGTAAAATGCAGATGATACAGCCTTGCTTGCTGACAGTGATTAAGATTTCAAATACTTACTGATGAAAATCAAAGGATATAGCCTCAGTATGGATTGCTCCTCAATGTAAACAAAACAAGAATCCTCACAACTGGAACAATAAATAGCTTCATGATAAATGGAGAATGAAGTTGTTGAAGACTTCATTTTGCTTGGAAACACTATCAACACTCATGGAAGAAGGAGTGAACAAATTATACACCTAACAATAACAACAATATCTTTGCACATCCCTTTATTTTTGGACTTTTAATAATTATCTGCTTTCACATCATCTAGTATTATTCAGTTGCACTTGTTTTATTAGGTATTTGAAAATATTTTTCATTTTTTATTGTTGTTGTTGTTATATGTCATTGAGTTGGTACCAACTCAGAGTGACCCAATGCATAGCAGAATGAAACCTTGCCTGGTCCTGAGCCAACCTCACAATTGCTGCTAATGCTTGAGCCCATTACTGCTGTAGCCGCCCCTCGGAAACCCTATACAGGGTCTCTATGAATCCGAATCGACTCAATGGCACTTCACAACAACATGAGTCGAATTTGACTCTACAACAGTGGGTGTGTTGCTGTTGAATGTCTTTGAGTCGATTCCAATGCATAGCAATCCTGTATAGGGATTCTGTGGAGTAGCAGGTGAGTTTGAACCACCGATCTTGAAGTTCAAACCGACCTTGTGGTTGAGTGCTTATCCTTACCATGAGTATGTTGTTGTCATTGTTAAGTGCCATCTAGTCGGTCCTGAGCCATAGCGATTCTGCATAGGATTTCCAAGGAGTGGCTGATGAGCTTGAATTGTAGACCACCAATTCTGTTTTGTTTCTAAAGAATCTTTAATTCCACACTACTCTTCTAACTTTCCTTTCATTGCCTCATCTCTCTCTCTCTCTTTTTTTTTTTTCATATATAATTTTATTAGAGCCAGAGATGATCATTTATTTTAGAAAGACAACCTCTGAGGTTACAATGGAGAAAATGAAAAAAAAATAGATTTCACTTTATAATTTACCTTTATCAAATCACCTTGGATCACACTAATTCTATCATATGAGTATGACTTATATTATATAAGTCACTAATATAAAATACAAACTGAAAACCTTTATTCTCTAATCTTCAAGTCAAATATTAATTTTCTTAAAATCTGAAGACAAAAAAGGAAGTTTCAAATAATAGCACTTAAACACTAGACATTTTTAATGATGTAGAGTAGTGAACTTTCAGCCTCATATTTTTAAGGTTTTAGCAGAAGCTGACTGGTATCTTAAATTTTTGTCAGCTTGTTTAGCAGCTATTTTGTCTTATTGTGTCTCAACAGAGCATACTTCTAAATACACGAATAATCCATATTGAGAATAAGGTACAGAAGGGTTTGTATTTCCTGAGAGACAAGAATTTCCATGAACACATGTGCCCCAGTTATCAGTAAGCTGGACAGTTTCAACAAGATCATTTTTCTTGTGGGGCCAAGGCCTGTGGTTTGATCTTCCTAGCAGCTTCCAGAACAGACGCTGGGTTTACTTTGTCTCCAAATTCTTTCTCT
>NW_006408582.1:8543588-8545139 GCF_000296735.1 Chrysochloris asiatica | reverse complement strand
GAGAAAGATGAGGCTTTCTGGTCCTGTAAAGATTTACAGCCTCGGAAACCCTGTTCAGAGTCACTATGAGTCAGAACTGACTCCACAATACTTAACAACAGCAACTTTAAAAAAAAATTTATAATATTTATAATATTGTTGATGGCATGCGTCATGTTTGACTTCTTGGTGATCTTTTGTATTTTGAGGATATTGTGTGGACAGATTTAGGTATATATGGTTACCATTATCCTGTGGTCAAATAGCACTCCCTGATACAGATTTTGTTTTTGTTTTTTAAATTTTCTATGGTAAGATTCTCTTTTCTCCTGAGGCCCATGTATTTCTTTATTTAGTGGCTGTAGGAGAGCTTCCTCTGGGATCACCTTTTATTTTCAGAAATAGCTAGCCATTTTGTCAATATAAGAATCTGAGAATAAATTATCAGCTCTTTCTTTTCTCTGGTTCCATAGGCATTAAATCAGGAATAAAGTCCTCAAAACTTGTGGCTAGTAGGTGACAGTTTCCCTAGGTTCCATCTCTATGACAGATTACATTCATTGTTGGACTCTGTTCATCATGCAGCACATGAAGGAATTACTTGGAAGGAAGACAGTGCTGACTCTGCAGTGTTTTTCAGAAGCATAATAAATACTTGTTTTGTGGGAAATAGCTAATTGCTTAGGTTGCCAGGCAGTTATATAGGCACTTTGAATGTTAGCTTATTTATTTAATCCCTAAAACAACCCCGATACTGTTCAAGAGCACATTGTTGAGAAAGGTTGGTTGGTTTGGCTGGTTATGTGCCATGAAGTCAGTTCCAACTCAAAGCTACTCTCTATAGGGTTTCTGAGGCTTTAAATCTTTACGGGAGCAGAAAGCCTCATCTGTCTACCATGTTGAGAAAGGTACAAAATCAAGCTCAAAATCTTGTTTATTTGTTCTATATCTAACTTAATTTTTCTTCCTCCCTTTTCTTTACATGAAAAGAAAACAAAATTCCTCATAACTATATCAATAAATAACATCTTTATCCTTAGTGGGAAAAGAATAAAGTCAAAGAATTCCTTTAGTTGGATTCACAATCAGCACTCATGGAAGATATAATTGATGATACGGTGCCATCAAACTGGTTCTGGCTCATAGTGACCTTATGCACAACAAAACAAAATAATGCCCTGTCCTGTGCCATACACATACTTGTATGTTTGAGTCCATTGTTGGTGCCACCATATTATTTCATTTCATTGGGGAGGGGGGAGTCTTCCTGTTTTTTGATGACCTATTTTTTGATAACCTGTGGGTTAATGCACTGGCCTGCATCATTCAATATTTTGCCCATTGTTGTTATTGTTGTTAAGTGCCATCAAACTCATAGTGACCCCCTAATAAGGTTTCCAAGGAGCAGCAGGTGAACTCGAACCACTGACCTTGTAGTTCAAACTGACTTTGCAGTTCAAATCTACCTTGCAGTCCAGCACATTGACCCACAGTGCCACACCATGGCTCCCATTTTGCCCATAGGATCCTTAAAATTTCAAGTCAAGAAATTCCAAAAAGGCAAGTCCCCCC
>NW_006408582.1:8539551-8542051 GCF_000296735.1 Chrysochloris asiatica | reverse complement strand
CCTCTTCTTTCTCCCATGGAACAGCTGGTAGTTTCGAACTGCCAACCTTGAGGTCAGCAGCCTGATTCATAATCATTACGCTACCAGAGCTCATGAGCATCATTTTTATCACCAAGGCCATATTTTCCAATGACTGATCATTCTTTTTTGTTTCCAATCTTTGCACTTCAATCACCAGTAATTATCAATACATCTTCTTGATTGCATATTTGATCAATTTCAGACTGATAGAATTCTTCAATTTCATTATCACTAGCTTTAGTAGTCAGTGGTTCATCCTGAGTCTTGGTAGCAGATTGGGCATTCCCAGTGAGCAACTTCACTATTGGAGTCCTGGTGAGGCACTGTAGGACAAGGAATGAACTGCAAGGTCAGCAGTTCAAACTCACCATCCGTTCCTCAGAAACCCTATACAGGGCTTGTTATGATGGCACATAACAACAACAGCTTTAGTTGCTGGTGGGTAAATTTGAAAAAATAGTGACATTTCTGACAGAAATAATCTGGTAATTATGAAAAAGAAAGCCAATATTCTCTATCAGAGTAAGCAATTTTATTTCAGAGTTGAAGGAGACTTAGAGAGTTAGTCATTGCATTTTATAGCTTTAGTCGCTGGTGGGTAAATTTGAAAAATAGTGATATTAACTAGTCCTCCTTTTCGGTATATGGATCTTATCCTATCATAGACAGTGTTATATTTTGAGATGGACTTGAAATCTTTTTGATGATGAATGTGATGCCATTCTTCTTTCATTTGTCTTTCCTGACATAGTAAACCATGTTATTGCCAGATAAAAAATGATCAATACCAGTCCCTTTCAGCTCAGTAATGCCTAGGATATTGATATTTACGCACTACATTTTGTTTTTGACAACTTCCAGTTTTCCTAGATTCACACATTGTACATCCCATATTTTGATTATTAATGGATGTTTGCAGTTGTTTCTCTTCATTTTGAGTTGAGCCCTATCAGCAAATGAAGGTCCTGAAAGCTTTATTTCATTCACATTATCATGGTCAACTCAATTTGAGGAAGCAGCTCTTCCTCAGTTGTATTTTGAGTGCCTTCCAACCTGAGGTGCTCATCTCTGGCACTACATCTGACAATATCCTGGTGCTCTTCATCATGTTTCAGTAGTCAATGTTTCTGATGTTATCTGATTGTGTTCTACTGCTCTTCATAAGGTTTTCATTGACTAAATATCCTGAGCAGTTTGTCTCTACTTCTTCCTCTTCTGTCTTAGTGTGGAAGCTCAGGTGGGTGACCCTTCTGGTATTTGAAATACTGGTGGTATAGCTTCCATAACCAGCAACATGCAAGCCACCATAGGACAACAAACTGATAGACAAGCATTGGATATGCATATATGACCACTGAAAATTCCATGGCTTGGGGTCAGGCGCACCTTAGTGCTCAAACTGTTACCTTTGATCTTGAACACTTTACAGAGGCCTTGTTCTGTAGACTTGTCTAATGCAATATGTCATTTGATTTCTTGACTGACTGTTATTTCCAAGAATGCTGATAATGGATCCAAGCTAACAGTCTTTGCCAACTTCAATCTTTTCTCCACTTATCATAATGCCATTAATTGTCCAGTGATAGGGATTTTTATTTTCTTCACAATGAGGTACATCTCATAATAAGGATATGGTCTTTGATTTTCATCAGTAAGTGGCTTCAGTCCTCTTGGCTTTCAGCAAATAAGGTTACATTATCTGTATATCACAGATTGCTAATGAGTCTTTCTCCAGTCCTGATGTCATGCTCTTCTTCATACAATAAGGCTTCTCTGATTATTTGCTTAACATACAGATTGAATAATAATTGTGAACGAATACAACCAGATGTACATTTTTCTTTCTTTTATTCAGTATCCCCTTATTCTGTTCCAGTGACTGCCTCTTGGTCTATGTACAGGTTCCTCGTGAGCACAACTAAGTCTTTAGGAACATTCATTCTTCTCAATGTCATCCATAGCTTGTCATGATGCACAAGTCTAAATCCTTTGCATATTCAATACAGCACAGGTAAAGATCTTTCTGGAATGACTTGCTTTCAATCAAGATCCATCAGATGTTAGGAATGATATCCTTTTCTTCAAGGCCTTGTCTGAATCCGACTTGAACCTCTAGCAGCTCCCTATCGATATACAGTTGCAGACATTTAAAAATTGTCTTTAGCAAAATTTCACCTGTATGTGACAATAATGATATATTTAGATTATTTTTGCATTCCATTGGGTTACCATTCTTTGGAATGATCAAATTGTGGATCTTTTCCAATCAGTTATCCCGATAGCTTGTCTCCCAAATTTCTTGACATAGATGAGTGCTTCCAGTGCTGTATCAGTTTGTTGAGAGATTTCAATGTGTATTCCATAAATTTCCAGAGCCTTGTTCTTTGCCAATGCACCTGAACATCTTTCTTTAGTACTATTGGATCTTGTTCATATACTATCTGTGGAAATAGCTGAACATCAACCTTTTTTTTTTTTT
>NW_006408582.1:8521894-8538381 GCF_000296735.1 Chrysochloris asiatica | reverse complement strand
GGATTCTTTAGTTTTGCCATCTTGCTAGATTGAAAAAAGAGCCATAGGAAAAGCAGGAACAGAGTATCCCAGTAACATCAAGGAAGAAAAGCCATTAGTGGTGCATGAAGAATTATGGAGAGGCAGAGGTGGCAGCATTGAGAAAAAGAATAACTGGGGGCTTCCCAGTTTATGAGCTCAGTAAAGATGAGTGCCTACAGACAGTATGCTGCTGCAGAATGTGCCCTTTGGGCATTTACAGACAGGCTAAAGGGGCTTTGCAACACTTACCTCAGTAGGGCATAGTGCTAGGGCCTATATGGCCTGAAGACAAGACTGAGGAATGCCTGCTGTACAGCAGAGAAGAGACATTCCTTACTGGAATACTGTCATCTCCTGAGTTGTTTCAGATCTTGAATTGTGCTGTGTTCATTTCCTTAACAAATCCCATAATCATAAGTATTGTCTATCAATTTATATGTGGCCCTTGCAATAGGTTACTGAACCTAGATATGAAGCAAACGGTGCTGTGGGAGGGGTGGTTGGTGTCTGAAGAGGGCAAAGAAGACTGAAGGTTAAACGCATGTCTGACTTTTGCCTTATAGGACTTGGTCTTGGACTCCTTCCCCCTAATGAAACCAGAGAAAGTCAGACACAGCCTTTACACAACTGTAGTAGTCATTAAGTGACAAGATTTCCTAGGCAAGGAACTTCACTTGCCTGATTTCTGACATTTGCTTGTCAAATGAAGGTATCGGATTGTGTGACTTTTAAATCTCTTCTTGCCTCTAGTATTCAACAATCTCAAGTCACCTTGGGTTCTTATAAAATACGAATCATCATTCCACAAATACAGATGATGTTTTCTCCCCTTATCATCAGTTTTATGAGTGACCAGTATTATTTTGTGGCTTGCATTTTATTTGATGGTATACTTGGGAGTGAAGATAAATTGAAACTTTTATGCAATTTGCGTTACTGAAGATGCTGAAGGGGATTTCTTGAGGTTTTTTAAAAAGGAAATAATAACAGTGCTAATTAATTTCTTGGCATGATTGGCTACCTAGTGAGATGACAGGACTCTGATGTACTGAGCCTCTGAGAACTTGCTAACCTCAGAGTTCTTATCATTTAGTTTTACCGTGTGCTGAGTCACATCTACCTAATGCCATGAATCAGCTTTCATTTTAACTCCTCTGCATTTTTTTTTTTTTTTTCCCTAATTTCTTTGCTGAAGCACATCCTTCCTGTCTCTTGAAGACTGAAGTTTGGGCATTTTAACTGGAGAACTGGAGAATTGCTGAATGAGTAGGCAATTAGTTGCTGAAGGATATGCCAAGTGTCATTGGAAATACAATTTCACCCAGACTTGCAGTAAGGGATCCAGTTACATGGAGTGCTTCTCCACTGTGATGATTTGAGCTGGTGTGCTTGCTTAGTCTTTAAATAGGCACCTGAATCTCATATTCTTGGCTCAGAATCCAAGAGTCTACATTTTATTGTATTAAGTATGACTTCAAATTCAGTTTCAAGTTTTATTGATTTGCTATTTGATTAGAAATATTAAAAAATCTCCTATGCTATTTTTTAAAACCATGTTAGTGACTTCTGTAGACAGACAAATATGCCCTAGCTATGAGTTCACTTTTATATTTCCAACCACTGACCATCTGTCCTCTTTTTGGGGACAGAAATCATCTGGTAATTATGAAAAAGAAAGCCAATATTCTCTATCAGAGTAAACAATTTTATTTCAGAATTGAAGGAGACTAAGAGAGTTAGTCATTGCATTTTAGAGGTGAGGAAATAGATGCTGAGAAGTTAAATGCTGCGCTCAGTGCCACCAAATGTGGTACTGAATATAGCTACATTTCTTGCCTCTTTGGACTTGCCCTTCTTTCCACAAACCACATGGTCTGTCCAATCAGCTGTACTGGGGTAGCTCATTGCATTTCATTTTCTTCATAGAGCTAGTGGATCAAACATTGGATGGAATTTTAAAGCCCTGACTTACTGACTTGATAATTGTTTTATAGTTGGTAAGTCTCTTAATCTTGGAACCATTTGTTTTTCATCTTTAAGGCAAAAGTAGAAATAGCAACACCACAGAATTAGTAGAAGGATGAAACTAGATAATATTTAAGAAATCAAAAACTGAAAAAAATGTGTACAAACATCAGAGAAAGCACTCTATATGTGTTACATTTGGTTACCTCTGAAGTTTAGATAGTGATTCCAAAAAATGTCTGAGTCTTCTCTTCTTGCCCAGAAAATATCTGTTTCTAGACATAAGAGAAAATTTGGAGTAGAAAATTTTAATAATTGTAATTTTCACTCATTATTATTAAGTATATTCAGGACAACGTGTCTTTCCTGAAGTTGTGATTCTCTGAAAGTTGCAATTCTATCATATTCAGCATAATCAATTCTCTCTAACTGATGCTATATATACAGTATAGAAAGTGTCTTTTCTCCAGGCCATTGCTAACAATGTCTGTAGGAGGACATTTGCTCAGGTAAGATACCTGGGACCAATCTGATCAACAGTCTGAGCATGAGAAGAGTCAATGCAAAGAACCAAGTCAATGTTTGGGTAGTTCTATTCCATTTCAACATTAAGGTCACCATCACTGCCATCAAGACATAGAACTATTTCATCACTACAAAGATATTTCTTGTGCCACCCCTTTGTAGTAGTTGCCTTATTCTTTCCAACCATCTCTTAAACTGGAATCATTAACCTGCTCTCCATCTCTACAATTTTGTTATTTCAAGAATGGCATATAAATGAAACAAACTCTATAGCCTTTTGAGGTAGTTCTTCCCCCCCACCCCCACCCCTTTAAGCATAATTCTCTTTTGATCCATCCAAACTGTTGCATGTATCATTCATTTTTGTTGTGGAGTAGTATTCCATGATGTGAATGCATCACAATATGGCTAACCAGTCACTCACTGAAGGATTGCTTGTTTCTGGGTTATTTCCAGTTTGGGGCTGTTATGAATAAAGGTATGTGAATATTTATGTACAGATTTTTTTGCGTGAACAAACATGCTAATTTCTCTCAGATAAATGCCTAAGAGGGCAACTGCTAGGTTGTGTGTTGCTGTTGTTATTAAGTGTGATTGAGTCAACTCCAGTTCATGGCGATCCCGGATAAGGTTTTTCAAGGAGCAGCTGGTGGGTTTGAACTGCTGGCCTTGTGGTTTACAGTCCAGTGCTGATCTTACAGGGCCACACCAGAAGTCTGGTAAGTACATATTTAGTTTTTGTAAGAAACTGCCAAAATAATTTTTTCAGATTGACCGTACCATTTTATAATCCCACCAGCAATATATGAGTGACCCAATTTCTCTACATCCTCATAATCATTTGGTATTTTCACTTTTTAAAAAAAATCATTTGGACGGGTGTATATTGATGTCTCATTGTGGTCTTAATTTGCATTTTTCTGTACACTAAGCATTGGATTGCTAACTGCAAGGTCAGCAGTTCTAACCCACCAGCTGTTCCTAATGAGAAAGATGAAACTGTCTGTTCTTATGAAGATTTACAGTCTTAGAAACTCTACTGTGATAGTTAAGATTTTGTGCCAACTTGGCTGGGTCTGGGTTCTCAGTGGTTCAGAAGTTAAGATGTAATCATTCCCCATGGTAATAAAATATAATCGCCTCCCCCATGAGGGGATCTGATGTGATCAGCCCTGACCTAAGGTAATTATCCTATGTGTTGTAAATCCTCACTTCTATGATGTCAAAGAGGTCAGATGCAATCTACTGGAGTTGGTTGTATCTCGAGTCAATCTGTTTTGAAATTTAAAAGGAGAGAGAAGTGAGCAGAGAAGAGGGATCCAATACCATCAAGAAAGAAAAGCTGGGAGAGAAGTGGGCTGGGCTCCCTGCACTGTGAAACTCTTAGATTCAGAGGAAGATGGATGTCAAGACACGTGGAGTACTACAAGGAATGTTGAGTCTGTTAGTGCTGAAAGGAAACAAGGACATTTCTCCAGAGTTGGTGCTCTGAATCCAGACCCGTAGACTCCTAAACTGTGAGAGAATACATTTCTATTTGTTAAAGCCATCCACTTGTGTATTTCTGTTATAGCAGCGCTAGACAATTAAGACACCTGCCTTTCAGAATTGAATTGATGGCAGTGGGTTGGTTCTTTTGTTTTTGTATTTTTAGGAATGGGATCTGAATTAATTTTCTAGGATTGACATGACGAATCACCACAAATTAGGTGCCTGAATTTATTACATCACAGTTTTTGAGATTGAAGTACATAATCAAGTTGTTAGCAGGGCCAGTACTCTTTGAAGTCTCTGGGGTAGAAATCTTCTTTCTCTCCCTAGTTTCTGGTGGTTACTGACAACCCTTGGTATTCCTTCGCCTGTAGACTCATCACTCAAATCTCATTCCATCATTACAAAGCATTCTCTCTATGTATATGTCTGTCTCTCTGTGCCCAGATTTCTCCCTTATTATATAGTCATTGTTTAGGGCCTATTCCTGATGAGGTGCTGTAGGATAAGCCCTGGACTGCTAACTACAAAGTCAGTGGTTCAAACTCCCAGGCGTTCCTCGGAAACCCTACGTAGGGTCACTATGAGTTGGAACTGACTCCATGGTGCTTAACAACAACAACATATTTCAGTATGATGTCATCTTAATCTGATGACATTTATAAATAACTTTTTTCTAAGTAAAGTAACATTCCCAGGTACACATGAATTTTGGAGGTCAACGTAGTACAGATAGTGATGCTAACCAATTTTTCATGTGTTTATTTGCCATATATATATATATATATATATCTATCTTTGGTAAAATGTCTTCTTATGTCTTTTGCCCATTTTTGAATTGGATTATTTATTTTTATTTCTGAGTTTTTAGAGTTCTTTAGATATTTTAGATACAAGTTCTTTGTTTTTTCAAATTTGGTTTTTCAAATATTTTCTCCCAGTCTGTGGCCAGCTGAACAAGCATTTGAAAAACTATAGGACTTTTAAGGTTTATGTCTTGTTCAGAAATGCTTTTCCCACCCCAAGTTATTCAAAGAATACTTCTTGAACATCATTTACAAATAATTTGCATGTAATGTGAGTTTAAAATTGTTATATAATGTATAACTTCTGTTTGGGAAATGGAAAGCCTCATAAAATTATCGATGATTTAAAACATTACCTTTGTTGCTGTTGTGAAGTGCCATTGAGTCAGCTCTGATTCATAGTGATCCTGTAGAGCATTTCCAAGGAGTGACTGGTGGGTTTCAACTGCCAACCTTGTAGTTGACAGTCCAGCGCTTATCCTACAATGCCACAACAGGACTTCTACTCCTGCCAAAGACTTCCCTTTTCTTGATCCACAACCAATGCTTATGGAAGTATTGCACTAGGCAAATCTACTATAAAAGACTTCTTTAAAGTATTTAAGACAAAAGATACACGTTTGAAGAATAACATGTGTACCTGGCTTAAGTGATGGCGTTTTCAGTTGCCTCATATGCATGTGAAAGTTGAACAATAATAAAGATGACCAAAGAAGAATCAACACATTTGAATTATGGTGTTGGCAAAGAATATTGAAAGTATTGTGAGCTGCCAGAAGAATAAACAAATTGGTCTTGAAGTCCCTGGAAGTCGCTTGGAGAAGTAAAGTGAGATAAACTGAAACAGTGGCAGCAACAATCATGAAGATGGCAAAGGACCAGACAGTGTCTCATTCTGTTGCGTATAGGGTTGCTGTGTGTTGGAGCCGACTCAGTGGCACCTGAAACAACAAGATACGTATAAATATAGATGATATTATTCCATATAAAAGATATGATACCTATACATGTTGTCCCATGGTGGCATTAAAGGATTAGCACTAGATTGCTAACTTCAAGTTCAATGGTTCAAACCCACCAGTCAATCCTTGGAAACCCTATACAAGGTCTCTATGAGTCATAACCAACTGGACAGCACTTAATAACAACAACATACGTACATAAATGTTTAAGGAAACAGTTTCAATTTGTTGTTGTTAGGTAGCATGGAGTTGGTTCCGACTCATAACAACCTTATGCACAACAGAACAAATCACTGCCCAGTCCTGCTTCAGCCTCACATCGTTCCTACATATGAGTCCACTGCTGCCGCCACTGTACCAGTCCATCTTGTTAGGGGTCTTCCTCTTTTTTGCTGACCCCCACTTTACCAATCATGATGTCCTTCTCCAGGGATTTTTCTCTCCCGATAATGGGTCTGAATTACAAAGTCTTGCCATCATGGCTTCTAAGGAACATTCTGTCTGTAATCCTTCCAACCAAATATGTTTGTTCTTCTGGCAGACCATAGTACTTTTAATATTCTTCTACAACACCTCTGGTAGCGTAGTGGTTACGAATCGGGTTGCGAAACTTAAGGTCAGCAGTTCGAAACTACCAGCTGTTCCGCGGGAGAAAGATGAGGCTGTCTGCTCCCGTAAAGATTTACAGCCTCAGAAACCCTGCACAGGGTCGCTATGAGTCGGAACCGACTCCACGGCACATAACAACAACAATAACAACACCATAACTAAAATGCATCAATTCGTCTGTGGTCTTCATATTCATTGTCTAACTTTCACATGCATATGAGGTTATTGAAAATACCATGGCTTGTGTCAGGTGCACCTTAGTCCTCAAACTGACATTTTTGCTCTTAAACACTTTAAAGAGGTCTTGTGCAGCAGAGTTGTCTAATGCAATATATTGTTTAATTTCTTATCTACTGCTGCCGTGAATCTTGATGGTGGTGGTGGTGGTGGTGTGCTATGGAGTTAGTTTTGACTCATAGCAACCCTGCATAGGGTTTCCAAGGCTGTGAATCTTTACGGGAGCAGGAAGTTTCATCTGTCTCCCATGGAAAGGCTGGCAGTTTCGAACTGCTGACCTTGAGGCTAACAGCCTGACTTGCAACCAATACGCTACCAAAGTTGATAATGGATCCAAACAAAATGAAGTCTTAGACAACTTCAATATTTTCTGTATTTATCATGATGTTATTTATTTGTCCGGTAGTAAGGATTTTTGTTTTCTTTACACTGAGGTCAGGATTGTATCATCTGCATATTGCAAGTTAATGAGTCTTCCTCCAATCCTGATACCACAGTCTTCTTCATATAATCCATCTTCTCAGATTATTTGTTCAGTACACAGATTGAATATGTATGGTGAAAGAATACGACCTGACACAGAACTTTTCTGATTTTAAATAACTCAGTGTCCCCTTGTTCTTTTCAAACAATTGCATCTTGGTCTATGTACAGTTTTCTCATGAGCACAATAAATGTTCTGGAATGCCCATTCTTTGCAATGCTATCTAACCACAGCATGTCATGATCCATACAGACGAAAGCCATTGCTTAGTCAATAAAGCATAGGTAAACATCTTTCTGATATTCTCTACTTTCAGCCAAGATCCATGTGATGTCAGCAATGGTATCCCTCATTCCATATCCTCCTCTGAATCTGGCTTGAATCTCTGGCAGTTCCCTGTCAATGTCCTGTTGCAGCCATTGAATATTTTTTTTTTATCTTTAGCAACATTTTACTTGCATGCGATATTAATGATATTATCCAATGAGTTCCATATTCTGTTGAGTCACCTGTCTTTGGAATGGGTACAAATATGGATCTCTTCCAATCGTTGTCCAGGTAGCTGTCTTCCAAATTTCTTGGCAGAGATAAGTGAGTGCTTCCAGTGCCACATCAGTTTGTTGAAAGGTTTTAATTTGTATTCCATTAATTCCTGGAGCCTTGTTCTTTGCTAATCCCTCAGTGTACCTTGGACTTCTTCCTTCAGTATCATTGGCTCTTGACCATATGCTACCTCTTGAAATGACTGAACATCAACCATTTCTTTTTGGTACAATGATTATGTGTATACCTTACTTTGATGTTTCCTGCATTGTTCATTCAGTATGTTGCCTTTAGAATCTTTCAATGTTGAAAATCAAGGCTTAAATTTTTTCTTCAGTTCTTTCAGTGTAAGAAATGCTAAGCATGTTCTTCCCTGTTGGTTTTCTGACTGTTATCGCCTAAATTATTTCCTTGCACATAGCATCATTTTAGATGTGGTATCTGGGAGAAATGTGACGTGTGTGGTGAGATTGAAAGCCTAGAGAAATATTCCAGGTGATTCTTACGGACTGGAATTTTTGCCCTTGTAATTCTAAGTGTATCAAGTAAGGCAATTAATTTTAAAGCAAATTAAATTATACAAAATGCTTTTGAAGTAATAAAAGATACTTTGTTACTGTAGTACAGAGCTTTAGTATATTACATATATTTGTTTTCTTCAAAATTTCCCGTTTTTGTGGGTACAGATTAAAAGGAGACATACTAGCAAATATTTTCTATTATGGAATTTCTGGCTTCTCAATTTATATGATAATAAGTCAGATTCCTTTCTGAAGCTGCCCAATCTATTTATTCCCTTCTTCACACAACTGTTATAGTTAAATGGAAGTTCTATTATTTATTTTATATATTTTTTCCCATGCTTTGCTTTCATTCTTCCTGAAAGAAATGATCTATTCATTCTGAAACTATAAATCCCTTTCTCTATTTGAAGGCTTGGGTTAGTGTCACCTTCAAGAACATTTCTTACTTATCCCCCCACACACTATCTCCTTGATTCAAGTGATGTGAGCTGCACTGAGTACATATTGAATGTCAGTGACAGTGCCTGGTTTTGTTGAATCATATCCTCTTTTATAGTATGCTGTTGTTGTTGTTAAGTACCGTGTAGTCGGTTCCGAATCATAGTGACTCTGCACAGGGTTTCCGAGGCTATAAATCTTCACAGAAGCAGAAGGCCTCATTTTTCTCCCACAGAACGGCTGGTAGTTTCAAACTGCCGACCTTGAGGGTAGCAGCCCGATTCATAACCACTACGCTACCAGAGCTCCTTCTTTTATAGTATATAGCTATTCCTGTATATTGCTAACCTCCTCTAATGTACACTCTTTGAATATAGGACTCGATATTTATCTTAGCTGCCCCTTCCTTTCTCTCTTGCCCCAGTTTCTTCACAGTAAGCAATAATTCAGCAAACCTCAGCTGAATTAATGGTACACTTGGTATGTTCAAATCTATTTCAATCTGTATGTGAGTCAGAGATATTGTATCTATAATATTAAGGATTGTCTGTCTTGGCCACCATAGAACACCTAATGCCTTGCCAGGATCAGAGTAAATACTCAATATTTACTGAATGCATGAATGAATGAAAAAACATCCTTCTGGTTCTCTAATTCCATGTTGCTTATTTGTATATTTAGTTCTAACATCTACATTTCTGGAACCATCTGCTGACTTCTGTTGTTGTTATTGTTAGGTGCTATCAAGTTGGCTCCTATGCACAACAGAATGAAACAGTGGCCTATCATGTACCATTCTCACAACTGTTATGTTTGAGCGCATTGCTGCTGTCACCGTGTCAATCCATCTCATTGGGGTCTTCTCTTTTATGCTGACCCTCAACTTTACCAAGTGATGTCCTCCTCCAGTCCCTGATTGCTCTCTCTTGATAACCAAGTGTTTGAAGTTTAAGAGACAAAGTCTTGCCATCCTGGTTTCTAAAGATCCTTCTGGCTATACATCCAACACAGATTTGTTTGTCCTTGTGGTAGTCCATAATACTTCCAATATTCTTCTCCAACACTGTAGTTCAAATGCATCAATTCTTCTTTGGTCTTCTGTATTCATTGTTCAACTTTCATATGCATATGAGGTGACTGGAAATACTCTGGCTTGGGTAATTAGTCCTCAAATTGATATCTTTGCTTTTGAACACTTTAAAGAGGTCTTGTGCAGATTTGCCTAATGCAATACTTCATTTGGTTTCTTGATTACTGCTTCCATGAGTGTTGATTGTATATTCACTCAACACAAGTATATTGTATATTCAAATAAATCGAAGTGCATAACAACTTCAATCTTTTTTCTGTTTATCATGATGTTGTTTATTGGTCCACTTTTAAAGATTTTTAATTTTTTTACATGAGGTGAACCTATACTAAAAACTGTGGTCTTTGATCTTTATCACTAAGTATTTTAAGTCTTCTTCACCATCATGCAAAGTTATATCATCTGCAGATCCTAGGCTGCTAATGAATCTTCCTCCAATTCTGATATCACATTTTGCCTCATATAATCCAGTTTGTTGAATTATTTGCTCAGTGTATAGATTAAATCAATCTGGTGAAAGGATACAGCCCTGATGCACACCTTTCCTGATTTAGAATGATTCAATATCCCCTTGTTCTGTTTGAACAACTGTCTCTTGGTCTATGTACAGATTCCTCATGAATACAATTAAGAATTCTGGAATACCAATTTGTCACAATGTTAACCATAGTTTGTCAAGATTCACATAGTTGAAAACCTTTTCATAGTCAATAAAACACAAGTAAATTTCTTTCTGGTATTCTCTACTCTCAGTCAAGATCCATCTAATGTCAACAATGATATCCCTAGTTTCATGTCCTCTTCTGAATCTCACTTGAATTTCTGGCTGTTCCCTGTCAATGTACTGTTACAGCTAATTTTGAATTATCTTCAGCAAAATATTAATATCTTGTATGTAATATTAATGGTAGTTTTCAATGACTTCTGCATTGTATTGGGTAACCTCTCTTTGAAATGGGTACAAATAGGAGTCTCTTCCAATCAGTTGGCTAGTTAGCTGTATCCCGAATTTTTGGGTGTAGATGAATGAGTGCCTCCGTGCTGCATCAGTTTGTTGAAATGTTTCAATTTGTATTCCATAGATCGGAGCCTTGTTTTTCACCAGTGACTTCAGTGCACTTTGGACTTCTTCCTTTAGTACGAACTGTTCTTGATAGTATCCTACCTCTTGAAATAGTTGCGTACTTTTGCTGCAGTAATTCTGTTTATACCTTCTATCTTCTTTTGGTTCTTTCTTCATTATTCAAAATTTTGCCCATGAGATTATTCAATATTGCAAGTTGAAACGTGAATTTTTTCTTCAGCTCTTTCAGTTTGAGAAATCCTGTTTATGTTCTTTTTTTTTTATTTCATATCTTTGGGTTTTTGCACATTTCCTCATAATACTTGACTTTGTCTTTTTTTTACTACCCTTGAAATTTTCTGTTCATCTACTTCTTAATTTCTTCCAATTGCTTTAGCTATTTTATGCTAAAGAGCAAATTTCAGAGTCTCTTCTGACATCCATTTTTAGTTTTATCTTTGTTTCCTGTCTTTTTATCTCTTTGATCTCTTCCTGATGACATCCCATAATTCTTCATTTCTTGAATCAGTATTGTGTACTGCATCGATTTTGTTCTTGAGATGGTCTCTATATATAGGTAGGATATATATTCAAGGTCATATTTGGGCTCTCGTGAGCTTGTTTTAATTTTCTTTAGATTTAAATCTGTGCAATTGATGGTCTGTTTCACAGTCTGACCCTGGGCTTGTTTTGACTGATAATATTGACCTTTTCTACCATCTCTTTCAACAGAGATAGTCAATTTGATTTCTTGTATTCAATCTGGTGAGGTTCATGTTTACAGTTGCCTTTTATGCTGTTTAAAAAGGTATTTGCAATGAATAGGTCATTGCTCCTGCAAAATTCTATTATGAGACTTCCAGCATCGTTTTATTCCTCTTTGTTTTCAAATTTTGCATTCCAATCACCAGTGATTATTAATGCATCTTAATTGCATGTTTAATCAACTTCATACTGAAGAAGTTGGTAGATGTTTTCAATTTCATCATTACAATTACAATCCTTAATTACTGGCTTTAGTGATTGGTGTGTAAATTTGAATAATAGTGGTATTAACTAATGTTCCTTGTATGCATGTGGATATTAATTCAAGATATATCTTGAAAGGTTCTTTTTGAAGATGAATGAGACATCCTTCCTCTTGGATTTGTCTTTCCTGGCATAGTATACCATACGACTTCCAGATTCAAAATGGCCAATACAAGTCCATCTCATCTCACTAATACCTAAGATATCAATATTTATGCATTCCATTTTGACTTCTAATTTTGCTCGTTTTGTACTCTGTACATTCCATGTTCTGATTATTTCTGGATGTTTGCAGTTGTTCCTCTTCAGTTTGAGTTGTGCCCCATCATCAAATGAAGGTCCTGGAAGCTGTGCTCCATTCACGTCATGGTGGTCAACTCTTATTTTGATGAAGCAGCTCTTTCCCTGTCACATTTTGAGTGTCTTCCAGTGTAAGGGAGTCATCTTCCAGCACTATATCTGACAGTTTTCAGCTGTTATTCAGAAGCTAGCCATTAGAAAGTCATTGTCCTCTCCTTCTTCCAAGTCTGAGTTAATGTGGAAGCTCAGCTGAAGCTTGTCCACCATAGGTGACCTGCTGGCATTTAAAATACTGGTGGCATAGTTTCCAGCATCACAACAGACAAACCACCACAATATGACAAATTGAAAGAAGAATGGTGGTGCTGACTTCTAGTCTGATGCAATTTTCTGATATCTTTGATTTTTCTGTCTGTCCTGGTGTGGTGCTGTGGATTAATGCACCAGACTGCAAAGCTGTTTGAACTGCAAGGTCAGCAGTTCAAGCTCACCAGCTGTTCCCTGGAAACCCTATATAGGGTCGCTATGGATCGGGACCAACTCGATGGCACTTAACAACAACAACAATCCCTAGGAAGGCTATGGCAGAAT
This sequence comes from Chrysochloris asiatica, assembly GCF_000296735.1. Taxonomy (NCBI): domain Eukaryota; kingdom Metazoa; phylum Chordata; class Mammalia; order Afrosoricida; family Chrysochloridae; genus Chrysochloris; species Chrysochloris asiatica. Next base: position 8,525,703 of record NW_006408582.1, on the reverse strand, counting down.
CTTAGACATCATTCTCTGCCATCTTTCTTTTTTAAAATAGTATGTTCAGTTTTATGTGAAAGTTTACACCACAAATTAGTTTTGCATTGAACAATTCATATAGAAATTGTCCTGTGACATCGGTCATTATTCCCACAATGTATTAGTGGAAATTTCCACCCTGACTTCCAATTTCCATCCCTACAGTTTCCCTTTGCTTTGGGGCAAATGTTGCCTATTTGGTCTCCACAGTTCATTGTTTTAAGGAGCACATCCTCACAGGTGTTATTGTTTGTTTTATAGGCCAATTTATTGCTCATATTATGACTTCCAGGTGTGGATTCCATTCAAGGAATGAATGGAATGGTGTCTTAAGGTGATATTCTCAGTTCCTATGGTCTCTTTGAGTCAAGTAAGTCTGATCTTCTTAATGAATTTGAGTTTTGTTCTATAGTTTTCTGCTACTCTAATGAGGAACTTCTGTTGTGTTCCTGGTCAGAGCAGTCAGTAGTTATAGCAAGAAGTATATAGTTCTTTTGGTCTCAGGTTAGGGGAGCCTGGGGTTTGTGTGGGTAATTAATCTTGTGAACTAATTGTTTCCTTGTGTCTTTGGTTTCTTTCACTCTTCTTAGCAATGGATGGGAAGTGACCATTAGTTGTATCTTAGATGAACACTCCCAAGCCTTTAAGACTCCAGACACTACTCACAAAACTAGGGTGTTGAATATTACTTTTATGAACTATTTCATGCCCATTGACCTAAATGTCCCCTGAAACTATAGTCCTTAGCCTTCAAGTCCAATAATTCAGTCCCACAGGTGTTTGGATATGTCTGATAAGTTTCCATAACTGTACCCACTATGTGCTCTATTACATACATATGTATATATAGAGCACATGGAAAATATGTATTGACAAATGGCCATAACTCTATCTATATACATGCACAAATATTTCCATACAATCTCTCATACCTATATAGCATATATCTTAACCTATGTAGCCATTCACAATTTTTTGGTTGTTATTACTGTTGCTGTAGAATTGTGTATATTGTAACGTTTGCCATGTTGTTGTTGCTAAGTATCATCGAGTCGATTCCTACTCATAGAGACCCTGCATAGAGTTTCCCAGGAGCAGCTGGTGGGTTTGAACTGCTAACCTTGTAGTTAGCAGTCCTGTGCTTATCCTATAATGTCACACCAGGACTTCAGCATTTACCACTGTTGCCCTTTTTTATATTTTGCATACCTCTCAGTCTCTTCATTTACCTTGGTTGCCTTGTGCTGACTTCCCCCATATTGCGTATTGCTTTTTCCTTCACCAGAATTAACATTTATTTCATATCTAGTAAGTGATTCTCTCGCCACCCCCTTCCCCTCCCTTGTTTCCAGTAAAGAGCATTGTTTTCTGGATGTAAACTTGTTCTTGAATTTTATAAAAGTGATATCATCCAATGTCTGTCTTTTTGTGAATGGCTTTTTCACTGAGAATAATGTCCTCCTTTTCATTAATCTGTATTTGTGACCATTTCAATGAAAGGTAATACAACAGAAAGCAGAAATTATCAAACAATATCATTAGTGTGACACACAAGTGTAATTTTACTGAAGAAAATTTAAAAATAGTTGTATTGACAGGAAAATATCTGAAATCCATGATGGATTCAGAAAAAGCCATGGAATGAATGACATGATTAGGTGGATTTGGGCTGAAAGCATAAAATACCAAAAAGTTTTACCTGTGTTTTGTTGAGTGTGCAAAAACATTTAATTATGTGGATCAGTAGAAATTATGGATAATATTGCAGAGAATGGGAATTACAAAATACTTAATTTCCTCATGCAGAACCTGTACATGGATCAAGTGATAGTCATTAGAGCAGAACAAGGAGATTCTGTATGCTTTAAAATCAGGAAAGTTTTATGTCAGGGTTGTATCCTTTCACCAATTTTATTGAACCTATATGATGAACAAATAATCTGAGAAGCTGGACTATACGAATTTAGCATCAGGATTGGAGGTAGACTCCTTAACAATTTGCAATATGCACGTGACACAACCTTGATTGCTGAAAGCAGAGAGGACTTGAAGCACTTGCTGATGAATATCGACGACTACAGCCTTCAACGTGGATTACATCTCAACATAAAGAAAACAAAAATCCTCACTGCTGGCCCAATACACAACCTTATGATAAATGAAGAAAAGATAGAAGTTGTCAATGATTTCATTTTACTTGGTGCCATAATCAAAATCAGTAGTAGCAGCAGCCAAGAAATCAAATGGCATGTTGTACTGGCCAAATCTGATGCTAAAGAACTCTGAAGTATTCAAAAAGAAAGATACCATTTTGAGGACTAAGGTGTCATGGTATTTGCAATTGCCTCATATAGATATGAGAGTTTTGACAGTGAATAAAGAAGAGTGAAGAATTGGTGAATTTGAAATAGGGTGTGGGTGAAGAATATTTAATGTACCGTGGGCTGTCAGAAGAATGTACAAGTGTCTTGGAACAACTATAGCCAGAATATTGCTTAGAAGCAAGAATAGTGAGACTTCATAAGATGAACTTTGAATGTGTTATCAGGAGGGATTAATCCCTGAAGAAGGACATCATGCTTGACAGATGATCTGCAAGAAAGGAAGATCCTTAGCTAAATGTATTGGATGCAACAGGTTCAACTATAGCAACAATTGTGAGGATTGCATGATCCTGGGCAGTGCTTTTTTCTGCTGTTCATAGGGTTGCTATGGGTCAGAATAGATTCAATACCATCTAACAACAACAAATGCTATTATAAGTACAGCTGCTTTCTTAATTTTCTTTTCAGCTTGTTCATTATTGGTGTCTTTGCCTAACTTTGGCATTAGGATAAAACTGGTTTCATAGAATGAGTTAAAAAAATGTTCCTATTCTTCTATGTTTTGAATGAGTTTGAGAAAAATTGGTTTTAATTATCCTTTAAATGTTTGGTGTAACTCAGCAGTGATGCCATTTTGTCCTGTATTTTTCCTTATTACAAGGTTTTTAATTATTGATTCACTCTGTTTGCTTGTCTATAACCCATGGCTATTGAGTGGATTCCAACTCACAGTGACCCTAAACAGGGTTTCCAAGACTGTAAATCATTATGGGAGCAGACAGTCTCATCTTGCTCCCATGAAGTGACTGGTAGGTTTTGAATCACTGATCTTGCAGTTAGTAGTCCAATGTTTATCCCACAGTGCCATCAGGGCTCCTTCTACTTGCTACAGATTTGTTGAAAGTTTCTATTTCTTCTTGAGTCAATTTAGGTAGTTTATATGTTTCTAGAAATTTCTAGAAATGTATTCATTTCCTCTAGGTTATGTAATTTGTTGGCTTGTAATTGTTCATAAGGAATCTCAGTAGTGTAGTGGGTTACGAATTGGGCTGCTAACTGCAAGATCAGCAGCTTGAATCTTCCAGGTGCTCCATGGTCGAAAGATGAGAGTTTTCTGCTCCTGTAAAGATTTATAGCCTCAAAATCTTATCCAGGTCCACTATAAGTCAAAACAAACTTGACAGCACACAACCACTACCATCACAATGGTTCATGCTGTGGTGCTTAAGTGCCATCGAGTCAGTTCCAACTCATAGAGACCCTACATAGGGTTTCCAAGGAATCACTGGTGGGTTTGAACTGTCAAACTTTGTGGTTTGCAGTCCAGTGCTGACCCTACAGCGCCACATCAGGAGTCCGTAATTGTTCATTGTTGTTGTTGTCAGATGCCATTGAGTCGGAACCAACTCATAGCGACCCCATGCACAGCAGAACGAAACAATGTCCGATCCTGGGCCAACCTCA